>NC_051086.1:94717395-95017395 GCF_004664715.2 Peromyscus leucopus | reverse complement strand
AGACAGCCTTGTGGAAGCGCGGGGGGAGGGGCTGTGGCTTGGTCTAACCTCTGGTCCCTTCCCAGGATCCTCTTCACGGTACCCATCCCCAAAGGTCTTAGTTACCTCCACCTTGCTGGCCCTTAGCCTCCGCTCAGCAGCGCCCTTTTGCCCCCTTAATCCTTCCATGACTTAATCCCGGACTGAGTCTGGGAGGCCCAGCATGCCTAAGTTTCCTTGCTGGCCTCTGATCCGGCCTTGCTGTGTGTGACTCTGGTCCTTTGCTGGGTGTCTCTGTGCCTCAGCTTTACAAAAAATGAGCCTCAGACTTATCCCTGGTGGGGAGGAATGTGATAAGCTGTATCAAGAGATGACACGATGCTGTGTTTATTATTAAGCTCTGGAACAAAGGTCCGCTATAAACTCTCCTTCCTTCCATCAGAGCAGAATTCCAGACAGGCAGACAGACCTTAGCTCCACCACGGGGCACAACTCAGCCCACTCGAGTCCAGCCTCATTCCTGCCCTTCCCCAGCACTAGCTCTGACCCACACTCCATCTAAGGAACCTGAGGCACCAGGGACCTACCTGTCCACCACCCTGTGCCTGTCTTCAGTCCATCACTATCATTGTCCCGACCCTCTGTCTGTCTGTCTGTGGTCCCCACCACACTCGGCCACTCGGGACAACTCTCTCCCACCTGTCATCCAGCCTTAAGAACGGGCACACCCCCTGCTCTCTTGTTCCCAAATTCAGCTAAAATGGAGCTGAGAGCTGGAAAGGAAGCGGCTCCATACCCTCAGAATGATGCCCAGTGTGCCAAGCTAGACAAGTTCCTTCAGCCCGGGTGCCCCCGGCTCTAGTATCTCATAATCTCCTAGCTGGTCACAACATCCTTTCGGTTCATTTCCCCTGGGAAAGTCCAGCTTTGGCACACTCCAGTGCATGAAGAACCGGACTTCTTCCATCCAGGGACCTGGCAGCTGCTGCCCTTCTCCTACCTACGACCATAACCATCGAGTCCAAAACTCCCTGGCTCCAGGTACAGCTTGAACTTCTGACCCTCCCATGCCTGGTATTTCTCCCCTGGCAGTGCCCAGGCCTGAGCTGGGAGCATATGCTGAGATATACTCTCCTACCAGGGAAAATGAGGCTTGCTGAGGAATGGGGAAACAGGCTCAGAAGCAAGGGCTAGACACCCTAGTTCTTTAAAAATGACAAGAAGGGTGATAGAAAGACACCACGCAGAACTTCCTGGTGGTCAGACGGGGGTGGGGGGGGGCAGGCTCTACTCAGAACCGAAGAGTGGGGCATAGACAGGGTAATAAGATGAGCATTAATAAGAGGCTCCCAAAAGCCCAAGAACACAAGACTAGGTTCTCTTGTTTAAAAGAGAGAAACAACCATGGGTTTGTTTTTAAATCATAACTATCCCTCAAAAAGGTTCCAGCTAGATTTGGGGAGGGGAGAGTAAGGAATCAATCAGGTGAGATGTGAATACGGGGGCATGGAAGTTTGCTGAAAATGGAGGGGTCATACATAAAAGAGAAGGGGTGCAAAATAAAAATATATCAATATCCCCCCCTACAAAAAAAGGGTCTCCCCAAAGCCAAGCTCCGCCATGGATTTTGGGGGGAGATGGGTGGCTCACCTGGGCAGGCTGGCCAGCCCCGGAGGGGGTGGAATCGCCGTGGAGGTGGGAACAGAGGGAGCTGAGGAGGCACACAGGGTCCACGGTCCAGCCGCCGACCTGTGTGTGTGAAGCAAGGGACACCCCATTAGGGGGAGCGGGCAGGAGCCGCTGGGGATGGAACAGTGCAGGGATGGATGCTCCAGGGGTGAGCTCTGGCAGAAGGGATGGGGGCTTGGAGTCATGGAGGCGGGTCCTCCACAGCGGCTGGCACTCTACCTAGGGCCCCAAGTTTTTTTTTTTTTTTGTTTTTGTTTTTGTTTTTTTTTTTGCATGTCTGTCTTTCCTCTGACAGGACACAATTTTTCACCACCTGATAGAATCGTGATTTCTAGTTCCTAACTGCCTTCTTGCACACTCCTTGATCTGCCTTCTTTCCTTCCTAAGGAGGTCACCTCTAACCTCACAGTGATGGGGACTGGACAGGAGGGACCTAACTCCTGTTGTCTGTGCCATCTCTGTAAAGGAGACTTCCTTCTACCCAAGGCCACCAGACTTGACTCTTCCAGGACTGTTTCCTCCTGCCCCTGGTCCTCTGCCCCCCCCCCAGTCGTCTCTCTGTCAATCAACCACTCCTCCAAATGTTTGCCCAGCTTCACACCATGCTAGAATACTCCATCCAACTGAAAGGGCCCTGGGTCCTGCCACTAAGCCTGTAAAGGAGCAGATGGGAGCAGGACAGATAAAAGGGATGAACCTGAGCATGACTGAGCTACCATTCACTCCAGAAGTATCTGCTGGTTATTTGCTGAGTGTTTACCAGCCTCCACCTACCAATATACATAAATAAATGTTCCAGGCCAGACTTGGCTGGTGCCTCTTGAAGCTTTTTCTGCTAAACCTCCCAGACAGTAACCAGGGTGCCCAGTTCCTCACCCTACCTGACCCCCAAACCATTGAAACTGGCCGCTGCTTCTTCTGACCCCTGCCCAGACCCACTTAGACTTCTGAGGTATAGGCACCGCTCGCCCGCAGCCCCATCTCTGACCATCATATTCTGCCCCACCCCCACTTCTGTCTCTGTCTCCACCCTCTCAGGTCTCCTGAAGCCATGGTCCCTCTGGAGTCCAGAAATGTATATAAAGTGTCCACTTGGTATCCTAGGAAACTCCCTCCTAACTCCTCACCCTACCCCCATGATTCTCACCCATTTCTGCTTCTTTCCCAGGGACTGACATCTGTCTCCCCATCAGTCAAGAATTTGATTTTAGCCAAGCGGTGGTGGCGCACGCCTTTAGTCCCAGCACTCGGGAGGCAGAGGCAGGTGGATCTCTGTGAGTTCGAGGCCAGCCTGGTCTACAAAGTAAGTTCCAGGACAGCCAGGGCTACACAGAAAAAACCCTGTCTCAAAAACAGAAAAAAAAAGTTTGATTTTAGTTTTTGAGACAGTCTCATGTAGTTCAGGTTGGTAGCTGAGGATGGCCTTGAACTTCTGATTTTCTTGCCTCCCCGTCTAAAGCAATGAGATTGCAGGCACGCACCACTACAGCCAGTTTGTGCAGTGCTGGGAATCAAACCCACAGCCTCCTGCTACGAGGCCAGCACTTAGTACCAAGCCCTTAGCTGTGTCCTTTCCTGTCATTCCCTTATAGATCTAGACAACCAACAACCCTTGCCTAGTCTCCCCTCCCCCTTTGTCCAAACTCCTTTCCTCCTCCTGCCTCAAGCCTCCCGACCCCCAGATTCGATAAACTGTCCATAACAAATATAACCCTCCTGTCCCGCCCGACTCACCCCACTTTGTCACTCTGGTACCACATGTCCCACCCCTAGTCTTCTGTCCGGGCCAGAAGGACTCCTGTGCCATGCTCCAAATCCACTCAAGTCCATGCTGCTTCCCCAGCACCTGTGACACGGCCTTCTCTTCCTCTGTTCAAACCCTTTCATCCTGCTGGCCTTCATATGGGTCCCACCTCCTCCGGGTAGCCTTCCCATACGGCCTGGGTAACTGATATCCCTGATCCTAAGCCCCCTCCCAGCTGACCAGGACCCCTCACACAATGTTTAATCTTCTCTTCCCCCAGCTAAGGAGGTCAGGGCCCTACGTGAGTCTAAAAGTCCTCCTGATCCTCACCAACCTGAATGGGGAACTCTGGAGCCAGGAAAGTGCAAAAGCCAGACCAAACTAGAGAGGATGTCTGGGGGCAAGCAAGGTCCCAGAAATATGGCAGTATGTCCTTGATCTCTGCACTGGGGGGCGGGGCATGTCCCTCCTCAGACCCCTAGTCAAAAGGAACTGTGGCCCAACACTCCTCAATGTGACTGAAGGGATACTGGCGAGTGGACCACTGTTCACCTTCTCCCAGAGGGGACAACCCCGGGATTCCCAGAGATGGACACAGCAGCCATAATGGCCCCCTTACCAAAGCAGGCCTAAACATAGAACACTAGTCCTGAGAGGAAGGATTCAGAGGAAAGCTAGTGCTTGAGTGGTGAGGGGCATTAAGGAGTCCAAGCTGGGGGAGGCTGAGAAGAGAGATCCCCGACCCCATGTAGGTCCTGGGCCAGAGGCACAGGCACCAGCCCCTCCCTAAACCTTACTGGGCGGGGGCAGGAGAGAGCCAAGGCACACACTGGCTTCCAGCTCAGTCACACAGTCTGTGTTCTCAAAGGAAGTAGTGGCCCCGGGTCTGGGTTCTGTTCAGGCTAGGACTGGGGACAGGTTAGATCCAGCCTTCAGAAGCTCCCAGGCCTGAGAGAGGTGCTACAGCCAAACATTCCAACTGTCCCCCTGGGTCCAGGCCCAGTATCCTCAGCGCCCAAAGCGTCCTTCCTCTTCTTCTGCATCATTCCTTTGGCCTCCAAGACACAGCTCCCAGCCCTTCTTCCCACATTCTGCCCAAACCCACACTCCATGTGTCAAGCAGATGGCTGGGACTCGGAGACTGAGCCCCACTCCTTTCTCCCCAAGGCTCCAGAAAAGATCAAGGAGGGCCACGGCCCAGGGACAAAACTCCCCAACTCCAGGCTCCCAGCTCTGCCCGAGAGCCATAAAGCACTGGGTGACCCCCTAGAGCCCCGCCTCTGCTCACACTCACCTGCTCCCGCATCCTGTCCTGCTGACCTCGAAGGGCCAGGGCATGCTGGGGGTACTTGCTCTTCAGGTGGTCCATGAACGCATCTCGCTTGCGGTCAGCATCCGCCTTCTGGAGCCCGCTGAGCGCCTCCAGGCTCTGGGCAGCAATCACCGTGTGCCGCCGCTCGGAGGTGTGTACCAGCCCCACATTGGAGAAGCGCCGGCCCCCGCTGCCCCCGCCGCCCCCGCCCCCCAGGGTCCGGTACTCCCGAGGGTACTCGGCATCGTCGGCAGACAGCATGGGGGGGCTGCTCCGCTCCGGATCTGCGAGAGGGGGAGAGGATGGAGGGTCACCAGGGTGCCACGCCAGGGGGCTGCCCATCCCCCACAAGGATCCCTGTGGGACGGGGCGGGGTCTGATAGGGCAGAGAGGCCTTCGGGAGATGGAAAGGGGGAGGAAGAGTATATGACATAAACCTAGAATTCCAAGGTAGGGTCAGGGAGCAGGTCCTGGATGCAGGTTGCTCTTTGGTGGGCTTTGGAGCAGGCAGGGGATGTTGTTGGGCAGGGGAACAGTTAGGGGTGGGGAGTCCTGGTCACCTCTCTAACTGCACACTCGCCCCTTCCTGAAGATGGGGAAATGAAGCCAGGCGGCAGTGACGCTCGCCCTTAATCCCAGCACTCAATCCCAGCACTCGGGAGGCAGAGGCAGGTGGATCTCTGTGAGTTCAAGGCCAGCCTGGTCTACAGAGCGAGATCCAGGACAAGCACCAAAACTACACAAAGAAACCCTGTCTCGAAAAAAAAAGAAAAAGAAAGAAAAAAGAAAAAGAAAAAAATAGGGAAAGGAGCCACACTGTGCTCTAGAACATTCTCGAAGGAGAGGCTGGAGCCATGAGCCCCTTCCCCACACATGTACATTCAGGACTGTATCCTCCAGCTGAGGGTTATATAGGACAGGGGCCAGGGAATTATGGGGGTGGGGTGAGGGCAAAGGTCAGTCACAGGGCTTCTTCCCAGAGATGAATGGAGGCCCAAAATCTGGGGTAGAGAGACTCCCTTCCCCTCCCTCCCCAGAGACAGACAGATGGACAGACAGCAGAAGCTGGGCACAGAGAGGACAGAGAGATGGACTGGAACAAACTTAAGAGGAAGCAGGCAGACAAAATTCTCCCTCCCCTCCCCATTCCAAGCTCCTCCCAACACACAGGCAAGCTCAAGACCCACAAGTGACGTACAGGGGACAAAGGACAAACAGAAGTGGGTGGGGGAGGCCGGGGGTTGAGGTCTCCACACTCTTCACCCCCTCCCGAGTTCCCTCAGCCTCCTCCTCCAGCTCCCAGCCCCCCCCCCCAAGCCCTGCTTCCCCCTACTCATACCCCTAAGGAAGGCAGGCCCTGCTGGGTATCCATGCCAGCCATGTTCTGGACAAGGAATACAGAGTTACCTGCCCTCTCCCCCGGAAGTCACCCCAGTGAGAGACAGCAGTCTCCATCCATCCCACCTACAGCCCATGGAGTGTCAACCAAGCGTCAGGCCTCAGCAGCCAGGCTTGCAGTCACACCAACATTGTCCCACCACAGAACTTCTGGAAGGATAGACTAGGGCAGAAGGAGACAAGGCTGGGAATCCTGGGGCTCGGCCAGATTCACGAAAGCGCTCTTCCCTCCACACGATTATTTACCAGGCCCGCAGCCAGGCCACACTCCCTGACGCCCAACCACAGGAGGAAAGAAGAGACTGAGCCCCATGTCAAGACTAGCTACCTCAGTGCCAACACACATACGCACAAGCACGCGCGCACGCAAACACACACACACACACACACAGGAACCATTCTACCACCAATAACGACAGATGGACACTCCACCCACCCACACACACACAGGGTGTTGAGGAGGCAAAGAGCCACCCTGACACATACAGCACACTCTTTCAGGCTGTGGCCCAGGCCTCTTCATAGCCCCAGAGGACCCAGCTTCTCTCACTAAACTACAAGGACAACAGCTCCCATAGGTACTTCAGTCATGGGCTTCCAAGGCCCCCCCACCATCGCCAAGGCTCTCAACACTCCTGTCTGGTAGGCATGGTTGTGGTCCCCATTTCTGAGATGGCTGCCTAACTGCAGAAGTCCAGTGACAGGTCCAAAGCCACGGGAAGTCGCGTAGGCCTGGTGTTACCCAATATCTACTAGGTTCACACTGCCATACCTCCCCAGACAGACGACACTGTGTACTGAGCAGAACAAGCACCGAGCATACAACACATCATGCGGGTTTCCGTCTTTATTCTCTGGTCCGTCCCCTCCTGCCCGCCCCCAGCGCTCAAGGTCTGAGTCACCACCTCTGACCTTCCAGGCACCCTTTATCCCTTACACCACAGCTACCATCCTTTGTGAGGCTCCAGAGTGAGGTCCAGACACACAGTGATGACTTTGAAGACATGTTCTCTCTCTCTCTCTCTCTCTCTCTCTCTCTCTCTCTCTCTCTCTCTCTCTCTCTCTGTGTGTGTGTGTGTGTGTGTGTGTGTGTGTATGGCACATAAGATACACAGTTAATTTATCTAACTATTTTGTGTCTTGATATATAGTTCAGGCTGGCCTTGATCACTGATCCTCCTGCCTCAGCTGGAGGTTTACAGCAGTGTTTTTATACTTTATTGATTATCACCTTTATTTTCATAAGGATTAGAACAAATCTGAGGGAGGGGACCAAATGTCTGGTTTTATAGCTCTTGTTCCTCAGGGTGGTAATGAGATAAGTTTCCTCTTCAGTATATACGGTCAAGTTCAAAGTGAACCTGTGTTAACAGAAGCAATACTAAGTTGATACAATGCGAACAGTTCCCTGATAACAAAAGAAACCAGAAGAATCCTGCTGACTGAGTAAGGCTAGGTACCCAGGGACCACCATCTTCCTGACAGCTTCAGACCTCGTGGCAAGCCAGGGTGGGCAGTGACTGAGCCGGGAAGGATGGCCTGGGTCATATGGGGGAGCGGGCTGGCAGCTCTACAGGGTAGACCCCAACCTCCCTCCTCCTTCACTCTCCCTCGCTGACACCATGAGGGTCACACCCTACTGAGGACAGCAGAGGAGGAGACCTTCAGGGCTCAGGGCACTGGGCACTTAGTAGTCCTCTCTGTCCAGTCCATGTGTTTTGCCTGGCCTTGTTGCTAGACCTAACTCTGGGCCCAGACTACCTCTCTTCCTGCCAGCCCTTGTGGTGATATATTGTGTACCCTAACAAACTTGCCTGAGGATCAGAGGACAGAGCCAGCCACTAGATTAGACACAGAGCCAGGTAGTAGCAGCACACACCTTTAATCCCAGCACTTGAGATCTCATGCCTTTGCTTGGGAAGCTTGCACACTTTTAATCCCAGGAAGTAATATGGCAGGGCAGAGAAAGGTATGTAAGGCGTGAGGAAACAGGAACTCACTCCCTTTAGGCTGAGGATTTCGTAGAGATAAGAACTAGTGGCTGGCTGTTCTGCTTCTCTGATCTTTCAGCTTTCACCCTGATATCTGGCTCTATTTTTTTATTAAAAGACCATCTAAGATTCAAACAACAAGCCCTCTCTGTCCCAGAGGACTCTGGACACACATGGACTTCCCTCCTGGCCCCAGAAGATCTCTTCCACCCCTGCCCCACACACTTCCTCCCCCACTCTTGGGAAAACATCAGCATTTCCGGTGTGGGGGAGATAGTGTACTAGTCCAAGGCAGACGATGACCATGGGAACCCTAGGAGCTACCCAGTTCTCCCAGGATGGTGGTGGTAGGGAGAAGGAGAGGCTTGGATCTAAAAGGCTGTAAGGATCAGTTTAAGAACTTTGGAGAGCGTAGGCTTTGCTCAGAGAGTGAAGGAACCCAGAGTCCTGATGTCCTGCTGGGGATATAGTGAATGGTGGAGCTGTGAGGACCAACCTGGCCTGAAGAGGGAGTCAGCTCAGGAATAATCAAAGGAAATTCATTTGTATCCATTCATTCTCTTACTGTATTTCTATTTCTCTCCTCCCACCCCAACAGGGTTCCACATAAACTGAAGCTGGTCTCAAACTCCCTATGTAGCCAAGGATAGCCTTGATCCTCTTCCCTTTGCTTCCGAGTGCTGGAATTACAGGAATGAACCACCATGCCTGATTTAAGCAGAGCTGGAGATCAAACCCAAGGCTCAAGCCGGGCAGTGGTGGCGCACGCCTTTGATCCCATCACTCAGGAGGCAGAGCCAGGCGGATGGATCTCTGTGAGTTCGAGGCCAGCGTGACCTATAGAGCGAGATCCAGAACAGGCACCAAAACTACACAGAGAAACTCTGTCTCAAAAAACAAACAAACAAACAAACAAAAACAAAAACCAAAAAAAAACCCAGGGCTCCATGCACACAAGGCAAGCACTGTACCAACTAAGGTACACCCAACTCTCTTGGTCTTTGAGAACCAGGGAATCTGAAGTTAGACTGTGGCCAAGTCACCCTCACTTGGGTTGAATCGACTCCTCCCCCCAGGGATCCCAATCATTCCTACATTCAGCCAAGCAGGCTCTCCCCTGATGAGTCAGGGGTCTAATGTGTAAAACTGGGGTGTTAACCTCTAAACCCTGCCCCACAGGGGAGAAACGCGACAAGGAGAGAAAGTGCGTCATTTCCAGCGAGAGACACGCCTGGCTGGGGAGTCTTGTTCTCCCATTCCCTCTGAGCCAACTCCAGCACGGTCTTCAAGCTGCCCTGGCTCTCTCTGGACTGTGCAGTTTGAGGAAAAAAGGCAGGGTGATCGATGGGTCCAGAGAGCTGGCGGCAGGCTCCAGGCCCGGGGACCAGATCAATGGTGGATTTGGCCAGGTTTAGGCTGGGAGGAGTATGGGGATGGAGAAGAGAGCCACAGAGGCAGGGATTCAGCAAATGGGGAGCTGGGCTGGGGGAGGGGGTGGCACTAGAAAAGCCAGAGAACTAAAGGAGGGCTGCAGGGTCACCCCTCTTTCTGAGGACTCTATATGTACAAGGCCCACTATCATTCTTTTTTTCCTTCCCCTTTTGGCTTTTTTGAGACACATTCTGTACATATATCCTGAAATGCACTGTGTAGCCCAGGCTGGCCTCAAACTCCTAGTCTGGCCTCTGCCACCTGCCCAAGTACTGGATGACAAGCATGCACTGCAACAATGAGCTCGAAGATTCCTGGGTGGGAAAGTTGAGGGGCCGGGCAGGTGTCAGGGACGGACAAAATGGAGCATCGGGACTGGAGAGGGACTCTGCCACCTCTGCTGGGCCTGGCACCAGGGAAGGGGACGGTGGTCCCGTGGGGTGATGGGAAGCAGTGGGCGCCCCCTAGTGGCTGGCTGTGATTGACGAGCAGGTGCTTCATAGAAACATTGTTACTTGTTCAGCAGCTTCCAAACCCCTCCCCCAGCTTATTTATGGGCCTGGTTTATTTTTACCCTCCACCGAATTCTTTTACATGAGATCACAGTAGCTCATTAGAAGAATGAAGGTCCCATCATCTCAATGACACCATCTCCTAAGTCTTCACGTTCATCCCCACCTGGCTTCTTAATTCTGGATGTCACCATCTACTCTGTCCCCTGCCTGTCGCTGGGCAGCGCTGGAACATGACATCATCTTCCAAAGAGGATGTGCGGGGGGGTGGGGTGGGGGGTGGGGGACAAAGGAGAGAAACAGAGAGGACATCAGAGCTGCAGTGACAGACAGCGGCAGGAAAGGGTGCTCAGAACCTCCGAGACGGCCATGGGCACCAAGAGGCTAGGCAAGATCGCTCTCCTGGGAGAAGGGGCTGTCACAGGCGTTCCCGATCCACGGTCTGGACAGAGGCAGGGGCCCAAAGGAAATGGGGTGTAGCAGAAAGGGGGGGGGACTAAGACACGCTCAGTGTGCCAGCAACTCCGGTCCCCACCAGTCAGGGCAAAGGGGCAAGGTAACCTATTTCAAGAAAAGAAAAGGGCCTGCTCCAGACCCCACAGTACCCTGTTTGTGAGCGCACACACACACACACACACACACACACACACACACACACGCACACACACACACACGCGCACGCGCACACACACACGCGCGCACACACACACGTGCAGACAACAGAGCTCCTGGTGTCCCTCTATAGTCAGAGCAAGAGGCGCCCAAGTCACCCAGGAGCAGCCCTGAGGCACTGCTGCCAAGGTCAATTCTGCCCGACAGCTTCATCCTGCTGGCACCTGATGCGGTCTGAAAGCCTGATGAGCTTGGAGGCCAGAGGACAAAGGTCAGAGGCCCAGATCGGCTTCTTAAATGCCAGTGTCCTAGGAGCCAGGCCCGGCCCTGTTTGCACAGGGGAGGCCTACACTGAGGCCTATGGGTGCCCTGCCTCTCACCCTGCTTGTCTGTCTGTGGGTCCTTGGAGCAGAAGCCCATCTGTGTCTGTTTTCCAGAACCAGCTTTTCCGCCCCATACCACAGCCACCAAAGTCATTTTCCAGGCAATTGCCTTTCTGTAAACATTCCTGTGTAATATCCCCCTAAATTGCTAATGCCCAGCGCCCTGTTGAGTCTCCCTGTCACTCTAACAAGAGCCTCCGAGATGGGGGTGGGGAGGAAGGGCGACTGGAGGGGAGCAGCAAGCTTGGCAGAGGTTGAGACAAGAGCTCCCACCCAGCTCCCAGCCAGGGACCTCCATGCCTGCACCCTGCACCTCCCCAAGCTCTGACCACCCGGCTCCACTCTCTAGACGCCAGGCCATCATAGCACAACCTCATCTGGGCCAGAGGGGGGGACAAGGAGGAAGGAGGAGGGGATCCCACGGGAGGGAGCGCTGGGAGGAAAGGGGCTGAAAACATGGGGAAGGTGGCTAGACAATAAAGGTGACTTCCAGAGACCCTAAAGTGACAGAAAACTATCATCCCTGGGGTCCCAAGGAGGGCTGGCTTTGATCTGGAACTGAGAAGACAGAGGGAGGGGGCCAGGCAGAGCTTGGCTTCCTAAAGGTGCACTCGGCTTTCGGGGGGGGTCTATAGCCACAGACACGAGGTGGGCGAGGCAAGAGCGTGCCCGCTGGTGACATCACCAGGGCTCCCCTCCCCCACTCGGTTATCTACAGAGCCATCCTAGAGGGCTTCAAGACAGACTCTCCTCCTGGGAATATGAGGGCCTGGGAGGTCGCCCATGGCCCCCCTCTGGGGGTAAGGGACAGGACTGTTGCCTGTGTCCCTGTGCTCTTTTCCATTCCTAGGAAGCTGGGCATCCAGAATCAGGTAGGTCGGGAGGTGGAAGAGCCCTGGGAGAAGCCAGGAGGGCACAGGATTGGTACTGGCCCCGCCAGTCACAACCTCACGCAGGCAGAAAAACACAAACCAATTTGCGCAGATTTAAAACCCACCGAAGGCCACTTAGTTGCTTAAACGAGTTGGAATCTAATTAAAGGACCTCCTCAGGGTTCAGGAGGGAGAGCTTACCTGCCTAGAAGGAGCCGTGGGGCGGGGTCTGAGCTTCCCCAGCCCCCTGTGGAATTTCTCTTGCTTTCCACAGCGTATGCTTCCTGGGTGGGAGACACTAAGAAGGACCATTCGACCACCTCAGCTAGATGTCTGGGTCCTCTGTCATGAGCCCAGTGGGAACAGCCCCTCTCCCTTAGACTGAGTACAGCATGATGCTTGCCCACCTCACCTCCAAACAGCCCCCAGCCCCACCTGGACTCCAGCATCCAGCTGAACATTATTTCCCAGGGGCAGGACACAGTCTTTCTCTAAGCTCAGACCTCATCCACCTAGGGGATGATGGGGCCTCCTCATGGTGTTGAGGGCCTCTCCAGGGTGGGGCCTTGTGTCCACCCTCAACTAAGAAGGCTTCCTTCCAGCAGAGGTACGATTCCGCCACACTGAATGGTCCTGAAGAACGGACCTATAAGTTGAGGGTACCCCAGAACTGACTACCACCCAGACGGGGTAGAGGGAGGGGCCTGGGAAGAGCCAGCTCCGCAGAACCTGACAGGGCGCTCCATCCACTCTGTAGTCCTGACACACACAAGTCTACTGGCTGGCCTAGCCCAGCACAGGTGGCTCAATAACCCTGGCAGGCTGTGACCTCACTCAGCTCCTGTCTCCTAGACAGAGGACTGAAGCCACCATAATGATGCTCTCCTGTCGATCCCATCGGTGTCCAAAAAAACAAACAAACAAACAAAAAAAGAAAAAAAAAAAACATGGTGCTCTTACTTCAGCCAAATGTCTTTCACAGAAGGGAAACTAAGGCCCAGAGCACAGACCTTACCAATCACAAAGAGGCCAGGGGCCAAGGCAGAAGCACAAGCCAAGTGTGCTGGGCCCCCAGGGAGCAGGACATTTTCATTTTACCATGCCACTTCCCAGAAAGCAGCTCCCAAGGGAGCCCCTCTCCAGGGGCAGGGCCCAGGGGCATAAAATCAATTCAAATCATACTACACAGCAGCACTCAGGCCAGAACACAAGCCAGGGGTGACAGCCCCACCTCAGCCCAGCTCCCCAGCCCAGCCTGGGAGGGGTTCACATACGGGATTCAAGGTCGTCTCGCTACAGACCTTCCACACACTCAGACATGATTCCCATTTCCAAATGAGCCACAAATCAAAATCTCAAACACGCAGCCCTCCCTCTGGTCCCAGCTCCTCCCTCCCACACACAGCAGGCAAAGCTGTGGCATTACCAAAAATCACTGAATCTGCAGCTAAGACAGTTCTGCTCAAACCCAGTTCTGCCAGTAACTAGTCATATGACCTTGAGGAGGTCAGGCATCTCTGCAGACCTCGGTCCTCTCATTTGTTCAAAAAAAAAAAAGCAAAATAAAGCTAATCACAGACAAGTGCTCAAGCTGTGCGCTGCCCTGGACGTGGGGCCACGGGGGTGAGTGGAGGCCAGTTGCCTCCTCTACCTCAGTGCCTCTCGCTAGCTGTCAGGGGGGGCCGTGGGCTCTTTCCCCTTCCAATGGAGCCTTGACTAATTGGCTTCCCCGACAAAGGGGAGGTGGACATGCCGTCCCCTCCATCTGAAGTGGGAGCTGGAAAGGCTGGAACAGCCCTGGCGTGGGCCCACACAGAACGGTGTTAACAAGCTAGCTCCTGCCTGTGCGGCATCACCACCACGGCTCATGCGCCCAGGGAAGATGTCCTGTCAGCTCCACATTTCCTTGGAGAGGCAACCAGAGAGGAAAGCAGCAACCCAGAGGGAGGGAGGGAAGAGGGAGTCACCAAGCCTCCCAAGTTAGAGATTGCCAGAGTCCCCCCTCCTCCAGCTTGCCTACACCGGCCTTGGCAGCAGGTGTGACCAGAGCGGGACGGACAAGACAGAGACCCCAGTCTACTCCACACCAGGTTTTCATCTTGGGCCTCAATATTGGGCAGACCTTGCCTCACCAGACCCCTCAGTGACCTCCTTAGAGACACCATTCCCCTGGGGATGACCTGTCAGCGTCTCAGCATCAAGCTTCGGCCATCACCGTGAGCACACACACACACACACACACACACACACACACACACACACACACACACACGCATCACCACGCCTGGGTCACCTGGTATCACTCCTCACAGCTTCTACCCAGCCCCAACAGCTCTGCTGCACACCCCACGGGCACCGCCACACAAAGGGACACACAAGTCCTAGCCAGGCTGTGGTTACACATGGCACTTGTGCCTGGGTCCCCAGAGAGACTGTCCTACCTCTGTGTCAGAGCAGTAGAGCTCCAACTTGGAGGGACGGCCATGGGATGCCGGCTTGATGGCTGATCACAGGTGTATGTAATCACAGTACTCAAGAGAGGTGGAGACTGGAAGATCAGGAGTTCCACGTCATCCTTGGCTACCCAAGAGTTCAAGGCCAGCCAGGCAGTGGTGGCGCGCGCCTTTAATCCCAGCACTTGGGGGAGGCAGGGGCAGGTGGATCACTGTGAGTTTGGGGCCAGCCTGGTCTACAGAGTGAGTTCCAGGACAGGCTCCAAAGCTACACAGAGAAACCCTGTCTCAAAAAAAAAAAAAAAAAAAAAAAAAATTCAAGGCTAGCCTGGAGTACGTGACACCCTATCTCAAAAAACAAACTAAAGGCAACGGGGGATGTCACAGAGGCACCAACTAGCACCTTCGCCCTCCTCAATTCCCTACGTGTCTAGTCTGTTTGGAACTAGGGAAATCAAGCCCCAGTCGACCCCTAGGCCTCGGACTCTGACGATAACCATTGAGCCAGTGCCAATGCTGAGGTTTCCTGGGGTCCTACTTCGGTGGCTACAGAGGCTTGGCCTCTCCTCCACGGTACAATGAGGCACGTGGCCACCCAGCTCCTATCAGCTGACACCCGGCCCCTAGGCTGCCCCTCCAGAGTAGGTCACTCTAGCGCCCCTGCACCCCATTTCTCTCCCTAGGACACAAGGCTAGTGTCTGAGGGGTCTACAGGAAGGGGCCACAGGTGCCAGGGTTGCACAGGAAAGCGAGGCTGATTGCATGATGCCAGGGGAAGTTCTCTCTGCTACCAACCTGGACCTTCCAGTGCAGGCTGGAAGGAGGAGGCAAGCCCTTGTAGCATCCTGACATCTGCTAAAGACTGGGGTCTTCCCTCTGCTTACATATACTCAGGCCCCCTGAGTAAAGAGGGTGAAACCCTGGGCCAGGCATGATGCATTCCTAGTGCAGGGCAGGTGGTGGGTTCCATCGCCAGCACTACTGAAGGGAAAATGCTAGGCCTGATGTGAAGGCCTGGAATCCCAGCTACTCCGGAGGCTGACACAGAATCACAAGCAAGGCCTGCCTGGGCCACAGAGAGAGTTCAAGGCCAGCCGGAGTAACTTTAAATGCTGTCTCAAACCACAACGTCGGGGAAAAGGCTGGGGATATAGCTGAGTGGTAGAGTGCAAAGCCTTGGGCACCATCCCTGGTACAAGGGAGGGAGGGAGGGAGGGAGGGAGGGAGGGAGGGAGGGAGGGAGAAGTTGAACCCAGCCAGTGTGCTGCCTAGAAAGCAGGAAAGAGGCAGGAGCAGGGCCTGTCCCTGGTAGCCTCGGGCATGACACTTGAAAGGGAGCTCGCAGCTCTGACTCACTTAACTCTCAAAGGAGCCTTGTGAGGCTGCTCTCTGCATAGGTCAGGAGACTGGAGCCCAGGAAGGGTGACTTTGCCCGAGATGGGCATAGATGAGAGGACGCACCTGCTCTGAGGAGCAGGGCTCCCACCCTCCTTTCCCAGCACCCTCTACTACTGAGTCCCAGTTCCCCATCTGTTCACTTCCCAACCCTCCTGCCCACTGTCCTCTGCCTGGAGGCCTGGTCTCCAGGGCTGGAGCAACGGACGGACAGACGGGAAGACAGCGGCCTGCAGAGCAGCCGAGGAGCAGGCTTCTGGAAGAGTCCCTAAGGCCCCTTCTCAACCTGACAGGCTCAGAGCCCTCCCCCCACAGGCCCCAGGCTGTGACAGAAACAGTCTCCCCTGTTCACCAGCCCTGCAGCCAGGGCTTGGAGGCCTCCAGGAATGGAGACCTCACTACAGCAAAAGTGTCCATCATTCTGTGGGCTCCTCTTCCTGAAAGTAAGCTGTAAGGAGAGCCCAGACTCTCACAGGGCCCGGGGGAAGGTTATGACCTCTCCTTTTGGGGGTGAAGGAGGCTGCTACACCAATAAGCTTCCTGGTCGGACAGGTCCTGTGAATGGTCTGGCTTCCAGGTCCCCACTGCACTGGCCTTGCTAGAGAAGTCCCCCTGGTGTCCCCACCCTTCCTAGCTGGTGTCCTTCAGAACTGCTCCAGGAGTTCAGACAAAGTCTTAGGGATGTACTAGAGGACCTCCTTCTGCCCACCCCCACCACAAAAACACTGCCCCGTGAGGCTGCCCAAAACAGGAGCTTTGTGTCCAATGTATCACACACACACACACACACACACACACACACACACACACCGCCGCCGCCCCCTCTGGAGTATCACACTGCCTCATCTTGAGCTTCCGGTGCCCCTCACTCTCTCTGCTTGTTCCTCCCAGCCATCCATCTGCCTCAGGGCCTGCCCTGGTTGTCAAATGCAGGACCCCCAGATCTGAACACCACGGGTCCTTACAGTCCAGCACTGTGGAGCCAAGATGCACACAGCATGTACTCCGTCTACCTGTGGGTCTCTGGTTAGCGGTCCGGGGCCCCAGCAGCCCTGTCCAGACGCCAGCCATCTCCAGAATGTGCCCAGCCACCTTGAGGACTGGGAAACCACAAACCACTGGACATCTGATGCACATGAACCACACAGTGCCTCCTCCTTCCGGCCCATTTCCCTCTCTTGGTGCTGCGTCCGTCCTGCTGCCCAGGGCCCCAGGGCTCAAAAGGAGAGAGGTTCGGCTCCCCGCCCCCAGCCACTTCCCGCACTGTGCCCGCATCTGATGCCCATGCTCACGCGGTGGCTAATTCTGGCGTCTCATCAGACGGTAATTATGGGGGAATGAGCAGCACTGTCATCTCTGCGGCTCAGCACCTGTCACCACTCTGCCATCACGGGCTGCCGGGATGGGACAGAAGCAGAGGGGGAGGGAGGTCTGGAGAAGGGCCCTGACCTCCCCACGGGTGACCAGTGCCTGTCCCCGGGGTGGTCACTGCTCTCCTGGTCACCCTGTTATTCAGGCATCCTGGCCAAGAGCCAAGGTCACAGCAGGAATATTCACATGTCCTGCCGAACTGATTCATATGTCCTGGCATCACCACGCTGCCGGGCACACAACAGGCCTGTGCTGACTGTTGATTGACTACATGACCATGTATACACCAGATACAGTCCCAGAAGGGGAGCCACAGAAGACCCCGTGTAGAGAACAGAAACCGGGCCTGGTGGAACTGGGTACATCTCCCCAGGACATGGAGAAGGTGTGGGAGAGGACTGGAGATGAGGGGAGACGAACTTCACAGTCCGTTCTCAGGATCCAGGACTAACAAGGAATGCCTCCTGCAGAAAGTGAGTGGACAGCCTCTCCTACTGCCCGAACAACATGAAAGATTGAAGCTAGACTCAAGACAGGCTTTGGGAGGAAGGCAGGACAGTGAGAGGAGGCAGGGTTGGAGCCCGGAGTCATCTGTCTGACTCTGGGCATGTTACATGATTTCCTGTCATATCCGCCTTGTCCCCCACAAAAGACAGCATCTCATTGCCACTCTGGGGACAGCAGAGGAGGTCGTGAACTATGGAACCATCATTACAAAGATCTTAAGCCTTCACACCTCTCTCAGTGTCCCCCAAACCACCGCCACCAGAAACTAATGGTCGCACCACACCAGCCAGGTTGTACCTGCACCCTGCATTCCATTGCCTTATCCTCAGAGCCCAGGGAACCCACAGATCTACCTGAAAACAGCAGCGTAGGGACTAAGCCCACCCCGGATGTCCTGGCCCCCACTCCCACGGCATTCTGACAACGTCCACACCCATTCTAAAATCCATCCATATCTTCCACTCAGAACAAGGCAAGACCGGGGGCTGCCACACCTTTCTATGAACACCAGAAGTAAGTCTCTGGAGGTAGTGAGCCCCCCTCCCCAGTCACTGGGAGTATTCCAGAAGCAGGTAGGCAGAGAAAGAAGGCCTTGGCCTCTCTGCTAGAGCCGGCCTCCTCCCACAGGCCCCCTGAGGCCTGTCAGGGGTCTGGGGAGGACCAGGCCCGCTTGGGAGGGTGTGCTGACTCCTCCACACCTTCTCGGTTTAGGAGCTGAGGCTGGGGAGGGCAGGAGCGTGGCTGCTCTTTTAGGAAAACGGTAATTTTAATTAAGAGGCAGACAAACGAGCGCTCCGCAGATTGTCTCAGAGCAAAGTTATTAAAAAGCCATCAAGGCGGCGGCAGCCGCAGCAGTGAAGAGGGCCGCCCCCCCCTCACCGTGTCCGCCTGGATTGGGGATCAAAGGAGGGGTGGAGGACAGAGTCACCGCCCAGAGGGGCTCTGCAGCCCCTCACCTCTGGAGTAGGTGGGCAGTGCCACACAGCAACCAGGCACAGCCAGCCCAGCCCTGGGCAGGAGGCAGAAAGAGAACCCACCTCCAGAGCACCCTGCTCCCTGCTCGGGCGGGACCCCCACTGGTCAGTGCCTGTCCCTCTTCACAGCCTGTGACGCGTCACCTGCGAAGTCTCACTGTGACCCGTAGGCCAGAGGAGGGAAGGGGTCCGCCCTAGACCACACAGCACTGACTCCCGGTGCTCTGAGCACAGGAGGGCAGGGGGCTGCCTAGTCCAGGTTCCAAAAGGCCTTAGCACTTTTTGAGCTGCTCCCAGCCTCCAGGGAATCAGCAGAGTCTGAGTCAATGTTTGCTTGATGGGGTGGGACAGCATAGGTCTCAGGACACTCTACAGGGGCAGACAGGATGGTACAAAGCATTAGCAGGCTAAGCCCATAAGGTGTCAGTGGGGAAGAGCTATCACCTTGGTGCGTGGGGGACAGATGCCACTGCTGGAGGCTAGACCTGCTGCTACATTACAAGACGCCCGCCCCTCCACCTGGCTCCCTAAGGCAGCCATGGCCAGGCAGGGTGGCAAGGCCCTGCCGGGTCTCCCTCTCCTGCCCTCTGGACCCTGTGCCGGCTCAGTGGCTCTCCAAAGTGAAGCGGATACCGAGGGATAAGGCGACTGGAAAACAAGCCCTGAGGTCGCCTGACCCAGGTCCCATACCTCCCCCACTCCCCGACCCCAGCAGAATCCCCGGGGCCTCATCTCCCGGCAGAGGTGGCCTGCCTCTAGCCCATGCCCAGCCCACGCAGACACACACCTACGTACATGCCTGTGAGCTTACACAGGCACACTTACATGCACACGTGCACACACAGACACATATTTGCCAGGCAAGACGCCCTCCCCACATGGAGATCTGCCGTCCCCTCCCCCTGACGTACGCCTGGCCCCCTGGGGACGGCCCTCCCAGTGGCCCCCTGTGACCCTTTGCAAGCAGGGGAGGGTGCTGACTAGGTGGCCGAGGTGGGCTCCCTCCTGGCTTACTAACCTGGAGACTTTAAACAGAGGGAACAGAGTCCTGCAGGCTTCCCTCCCGCTGCTCGTTGGAGCCCTGGGGGAGGGACAGGAAAGGAGGAAACCAATGAATGAGCTGAATGAGCGAGGGGGCAGGAGGGCTGGGCCAGGGGGCGGGGAACAGCAAGGCAGGGCTTCAGGAGCTGTCCCTTCCGAGGTCACCAGGGTGGGGGGGGCTGCCCTCGGGGTAGAGACCAGGGACTGGAGGAGGGGCAGGGAATAAAAGGACAAAGATGTCACTTGGGGCAGACAGGAGGACAGACAGTAACAACATGGAAAACATGGGCCCCTCGTCAGACAGACAGACAGACAACCCTGATCTTCTTTCTGGGAATAGGGAGCAGACGCTTGGCTTGGGTGCCCACCTAAGACCCCAAATGTAGCACCCATGGGGGCCCATCAGCTCCCCCTATCCAGGTCTCCTATTTGGGGCAGGAATGGGGTCAAGGTCAGAGGGTCAGCCTCACTGCTCACCGACCTTCCCCCGGCTCCGAAGACGCTCCCCTCAGCCTGTCAGCCTCATCCCCAACCATGAATGTCCTGCTGCCCCCAACAGGGCAGACGGGCACTACACAGCCTACAGGTGTTCACATTTAAACCTTGATTGGCCTTTCGGCAGGGAAAAGCTCTGTCCCTATCCCTGCCAGAGGCCCTTCCGCCAGCTCCCGCCTCTAGCAGGGTCCCTGGATCTTCCCTCATACCTTCCGCACACAGAAGAGCCCCCTAAAGCTTTCCTGCCCCACGCTAACAGATGCCACCTATTTTTCGCCGTGGGGTCTGAGGTACAAAGCCCCTTCCTCCTTGGAGACACTGCATCTGGGCCCAGCTTTCCCTTGGCTAGCCCGGGCACATCCGCACTCACTGCACGCGCTCCCTGAGCCCCTGCCAATCTCCCAGTTCCAATTTTCCCACCGATTACCCGACGCAGGGACACCCCGGGGAGAAGCAGCTGCTGTACCCAGATGTGGGCAGACTACTGAGAAAGCAAGGAAGAATGCACCACCAATCTAGCACCCCAGGGTGCCCTGGATTGGAGGCCGGTGAGAGGGGCAGACTGACTGACGAGGGGTACAAAGACAGCCTCAACACCCCATTCCTTGGGTTGGTTTTTGAGAAGCTTGAGTGGTCCAGGGTGACCTTGAACTCTGACCCACCCTCCATGGTGCTGGAATTACAATCCTGCTCGCATCCCCTCTCCAATCCCTCCTCACCGCCCTCCCCAGAGCCCTGCCCTCTGGGCTGGTGAAGCACTGAGTCTCAGGAGCTTCAAGGTTTCTGGCAGAATCTTTCCACCTCTGTCCGAATTCTCTCACTGAATCCGGAGTCTGCAAGACGGCCACCATGAATACTTCAAGGTACAGAGAAGTGAAGCCATGTCCGCAGTGAGTGTCCCCGAGCTGCTCCTGGACTCCTCCCATCCAGCCTCCCCTTGCATCAATATTTGGGAAGTTCTCCCTGAAGTCTAACTGTGGTCCATTACATGCTCCAGTAGATTTTTTTTTTTTTCCACTGTCTTCCTGCCTCATTCTAGGGCAGGTGACTGACCCTGGTCTGTCAGGTGGATGACAGAGTGGACGAGACAATGAGAGTCTGTCTTTATATGCCTGTCAGTCTGTCTGCCCCCTGACCAGCCCCCATAGGGCTCAAGGTTTCCTGAGCCTTCACTGTGGGTGAAGCCCCTTTCCTGGCCCTTCTGATCTAGCAACAGTAGCAGGGAAGCCCCTCAGAGGCCTCTTCCTGTCTAACACACCAGGAGTCCTAGGCTTCTGAGAACCAGGGTTGGTAGTGAGGGTCCGTGTCCGCTAAGGGCTGTTATAAGCCCTGCACACCTTCTTGGGGAGCTGGGAGCTTAATTCCCCTCAATGAGGCGTCAGCTCGTATCTGGGCCACTGCAGGGACACCTACCCCTCAGCAATTATCAGGCGACTGAAGTGGGGGGGGACACAGAAGGATGTGTCACCCTCTCCCAGACTGCGTACAAACACCCCTGGCTGGGGCTGAGGCTTGCTGAGTTCTGGGGTCCCCCGCGATGAGACCCGATGAACACTTCTTTCTTAGGCTGGGATATTCCACCCCGGGTCTTGCAGGCAGCCGAGCCTTCTGACCACAGTTCTCTGGAAACCTGGTGGCCGTGGTTGAAGCCCGGCCACCTGCTGGACCCGCAGCAGGAGAGAAAACAAGGGCTGGATTGCGGCTCCTCCAGAGAGTGGGGTGCAGGGCTGGCAGGGGCTCCCAGCCCCTGATCCATCCCCGAGGCTGGAGGACAGATGCAGGCAAGGTATGTCACCCTCAGGGAGTGAGGAGCTGCTGTCTGTGAGGCGCCAGTGTGTGCATGTGTGTGTGCCCAAATGTCTTGGCCTTGTGCCATTTCTTCTGGCTCAGCTGAAGCTGAGAAGTATTCCTCCCACCCTTCATGTGACAAGGCATTTCTTATCTCAGGGGACAGGAGGTGGGGAGAATCTTAGACAACTGACAGGGAGCTTAAAGCCCTCTATTTCTAACTTCTTTACTTATATCAAGGACACTGAGGACCAGAGAGGGCCACAAAGTTGCCAAGGTCACACAGCAACAGAGAAGACACCAGTCTAAGCTTCTTCTTGAGGAAACACAAGGGACTTCCCATTGCTTCCTTTGCCCCACAACTCAGGAGCCCCTCAGTCACGCACAAGAGTTAGCTTCTGGAAGAGGGTGCCATGCCGACCAGTCCCCGGCTCCTAGCTGTTAGCACTAGCGTGTACTCCCACACCGCTGACCCCTCCTCCTCCTCCCACACTCTCCCTGTGACCTCCACTCCTCCTGCCTTAGCGTGGGCTTGTTTCCCCTCCAGCTGTCCTATGCAGGGGCAGGGAGAGGGGAGCAGAGCCGCCTCGCAGCCTCCACACCCCGCCAGCACGGAGGACCAGGGCAGAGTGTCCTGGGAGTCGGCCCCGGTCCCACATGGCCGGAGAGTGGCAGATGTGGCAACCCGAATACAGGAAAAGAGCTCTTCTAGGAACTGTCCAACCACATCCACTCCCAAGGCCAGCCTGGGGCCAGCAGTCTCTAGAACCCCGGTCTGCTCACCACAAGCCAAGCACCGTGCTAGACGTCATCTATTGTCTCGTGTATTCTTCACTAGTCCATGAGCAGAAACTAATCTGTCCCCAGGGTCAGTGCTGCCCTAAAGCTGAGTCTAACCCTGTTCTCCCATGCTGCATTTCTTCTGCTCCAGTCCCTGGGGATCAGTTCATTTTTGTCCTTCGGAAGCTGCCATCGTGACTCAGTGGTCCCATCCTACCTCTTCTAGGCCACCAGCCTTTATCCCAGCCTTGCCCCAGGTAGCAGGGGACACGTATTTGAAGGAAGTCACCGAAGGACTAAGGGCTGGGGTCCCGGGCTCTGCCCTGTGCCATACTCAGGTATGGAGTACACCTGGGTGGCGGCAAGGAGGCAGGGCCTGTAGAAGATTGGGATGGGCGGGCCGGGGCCTCTGGGGTTCTACACACACACACACACACACACACACACACACACACACACACTCACACACACACACACACTCACACATGGTCTCAGGCTAGGCAGGAAATAACCTCTTCTCTCCTGGCCTCCATGTCTGAGGCTCAAGTCTCAGCCCTCAATGCCAGAGTTCAGGGGCCTGGTCTGGGACAGGAGGGAAAGGACACCACTGGCCTCGTGACCTGAACGGAAGCCGAAGGGCCTGACACATCGAGCCGAGCACCTAGCATGCTGCAGGCTAAAAGAAGCGCTAGCGATCTGACACCCTACTGCCCAGCCCTGCAGGATCCCCTCCACCAAGACCAGACATACTCTCTCCTGCTTTAGAGCAGGGACACAGGACGGGGCGGGGGACACGACACGACACCCACCTTCCCGGGGCTTAGCTCCCACCCTCTAAGAAGCTGGAGCCTTGGGAGTTGAGCCAATGGGTGAGGGGAGCTGGAAAGATAGGCGGGACTCTGGGCCCCATGTGGGTGGTGTCCTTCCCCTTGCAAGCAGGCGCTATTAATATATGCAAAGCATATGCAAATCACCCAGAAGAGAGACACAACATCGCAGGAATGTCAGAAGAGACCTTGGAGATCATCCAGCCCCGCCCCCTCATTTCAGGTGAGAAAGGAGACCAGGGAAGGGACTTGCTCAAGGTCACACAGACATCTTAGGCCTGAGACAGGATTAGCGCAGGGCTCCAGGCTCAGTATTGTTTCTGATGATCATCTGTTATCTGGGGGGGGGGGGGGTGTTAACCAGGGGAGAGTGGCCAGGGCCTGGCATGGTGCCCAGCAGCTTCCTGGATCCCACTTGCCTCCCTGGAGCCTGAAGGTAGTCTGATGGTTTAGACACAGCTGTGTGACAGACGTACCTTTAGGGAACAGGAACCAGAAGGGCTGGGCAAAAGAAAAAAAAAAATCTGTTGGGGAGGTGAATGCCAGAAGGTAACTGAAGTGTGTGAGGCAGGGGCATGAAGAGCCCAATGTCAAGGTGACGTGCCTGAGGTGGTGTGGGAGGGGACACACACACACACACACACACACACACACACACACACACACACCATGCAGCCTTGAGTGTGCTCAAATGTACAGCAGCCCCTCCAGCCTGCACTCTGACAGTGATGGCACCTGACAGCCCATAATAGTCGGCTGGCCCATCCCTGCCGAGGCTGCGGCTATGGCCGTTGTTCAGCGACTGCTCCCCTCAGCTGCAACCTTCCACTCAGTCCTAGAAAGCAGGGTTGCTGCTAGGGCAGGGAAGACAGACAGAGGGGAGGGGCCGAGAGAGAGCAAGGGGACTTTTGAAGGAGAGGGGACACTGGCGGCTGGGGGAGGGGCGGGGATATGGGAGGTAGGAGACTGGCAGAGGAGAGGTGGGGGGGGCTGAGGGGACAAGAGGGGACTCTGTGACAGAAGGGAAGGATGGTGTGGGGTCCTAGGGGCCTGGAGGACCACACGAGAGCCTGGGTGCTGGGTATGGAGGCCTGCCACTGAGGTGCTACACTGTCAGCAGAGGTTGGGGACCATGCCTCTGCCCATCACTGGCTGCCAAGGAATCGGCCCTCCCTCCCTCCCCCCCTCCTCTCTCCCTCGGGGCAGGAGCTGCTTCCCAGCCAAATCCAAAGCCTTCATCTCCTCTTTTCAGAGCTGGGAATGAACGAAGGGAAGCGAGAGCGGCCCTCAAACCCGCTGACGGCCAGATTTTTATTATCTTTGCTCAAACGGGCCCTGGGAAGCCAGCTAAGGAGTCTTCAAAGAGCCTCTGAGTGCCTTATTGAAGCTGCACCTGCTCCGGCCCACCCACAGCAGGCGTGGGCTGGGGGCACAACTTATCCCCAGCGCCCCCAACTCCAGGAACCTGAGCCAAGGATGCCAGAAGCCTCAACCTCAGCACCTTGTGTCCAGGCAGGGGCCACAAGGTCAGGGAGCCAGGCCAGACCTGGGACAGTTGGGCATCGAGGCAGGAACTGTCCCTATCTGGGCCCGAACGGCAGAAATGAAGAAGGAAAACGAATCTCCTTGCCAGAGCTTAGAGATAGGTGCTTAGAATTCCTCGAAAGAGACGCTTTCATGGCCAGCCTGGGATTTTCCCCCTGGACCCTGACCTGCCCGGGCACCTGCAGGCCACTTTATTCCTCCAGACTCCCCGACTCCCCGTGATAGCAGGGACCTTCTCAACCACCTCTGCTGCCTCTCACTGTGCTCCCCGCTCCCTGAAAGAGGTCAAACTGCTGTGGCCAGCCTTCCTCTCACCTGAACACAGTCTAGGCCCTCAGCTGGGGTGCCCTGCTTCCCTATCTGGGGTGGAAGTGGGGAGCCTCAGAGAGCCCAGCCCTATCCCTGCTCAGCACTTCCAGGGCTGGGGTTTTGGCAGAGAATGCCAAGGTTAGCCCTCGGCAGACAGAGCTTGTGCCCCCCCCCATCCCCCATCCCCTGCTCTTGACCACACCATCGAGATCGATGCCCACAGCCAAAAAGGAATCAATGGCTCTAATTAAACCCTTTTCTTGGGTGGGTCCCTGGACAGGGAGGGGGGAACTCTCCGAGGGGCCATGCATCCTGGTGGGTCACTACTTACCTTTAAGAAGCTAGTTAAGTAAGGCCACCATGGAGCCCCCAGACCCCCTAGTGGAAGGTGAGCAGAGGGGCAGGGGGAAAGCTTGGGGTGGGAGCATGCCTCTGAGGGCTTGTTCTAGGGACCCTTCCCCCTGGTGAGGCTCCTCTCCCCTCTCCCAGACTGAGCCTACATTTGTTTCTTCTAGGCAGATCTCCAGAATAGGAGCCAGAAGGGAGACCCACCACCCGAGGTTCCATCCCAGGGTCGCCACTGAGAGCTAGCCCTCCAGGAAAGGAAGGAAGGATGCAGGACTGGGGGGCAGCATTAGACAAAGACCCTCTTGTCCCCAAGACAGAGTGGCAAGGAGCCAGGGCAAAGCCTTTGCACTCACAGCCAATGGTGCCTGGGTACCAGGCAGCCTGAGGGGGGGAGCCCCCTCCGTACGTCCAGAGCCCTCACCCACCCTTGCTTCTACACTAGGCTAAGTCTCCACTCTAGCTCCCAGCCTATTCAAGAGCACTCCTTCTGGCTGATTATCACCCTGGACACTTACCCTGAGTGACCCACACACCAACCAGAAGCAACCAGACCCCCGTACCCATATACCACAACCGTCCCCCCGCTTACAAGCACACACCATCCCAGCTGCCACCAGAGATGACCGCCTCTCATCTCTACAGTACCTGTCTCCCATCAGACACACCATCAGTTGTTTAAGTCCAGCCACAGGGACAGAGAAGGGAAAGAGAGAAACTGAGGCACAGAGTCAGACCGCCAAGCAGGAGGCTCAAGGTCACCCAGACCAAGATGACCAGAGTAGAGGAAGGGATCTTAATACCCCACCCCAAAGGGCACAAACCCCACCCGAAGGAACAGTCGGATCCCTGGTCTGCTCAGTTTCTCCACTTCCCACCTTTATCCCAAACACCTTCCTGCAGCCAAAAAGCCCCGTCCGGGGACCCCACTTCCATCAAAGCTGGAGCCCGCAGAGCCCCACGTCCGGCAATATTCGAGAGGGGCTGGAAAATCACACTGCTGATCCTGCTCACCTGGCTCCCCTCGGCCCCCAGGGTCCCTTGGTCCAACCTCCTCCCTGGGAGAGCGGGCGCGACCCTCCGCGGTCCTCTCCCACCAGGCCAGGGCAAAGCGCCGGAGGCACTGCCAGGGCTGCATGGGGAGGCGTGGGGCTGGGGGTGCGCACCAGCAGCCACACACGCCCCGCCGGGCCCTGCCAGCTGAGCTGCGGAGGCACCCGGTCGGCCCCCTCTACTGCCACCAGCATCCTGCTGCCCCCACCGACAGGACAGGAGCCGGCCCGGGAGCTTCTGACGTAGCAGGGGGGTGCGTGGGAGAGGAGGGGGGGCCACGACGAGTCCCCTCCCCAGCCCCGCCCCTCTACTTCTCCAGCCCCCCTGCAGTCCCCACCTCCTCATCACCCCGGACGCCCTCCCCAGCTGGGGGCGCCCTCCTTTGCCCCTTGCCTCCGCAGGGGGAGGATTTAAGATCCAGAAGCCCCTCCCTCAGTCCCTCCCTCTCCAGGGCCCTCCCTACCCGCCCGCCCGGCGAGCGGGGAGCAGGTCCCCAGTTTCTGCAACTGCTGAGGAGGCTAGGAGGTCTCCAGGGCTAGGGCCTCGAGGTGCAGGGGGTGGGGTGTAGAATGCAGCCTTGTATCCTGGCAACACAGCCAAACCCAGAGCGCTCGCGGTCCCTCGCTTCCCTAAGGGACCGGCGCGAAGGGTCCAGCACTACCAGCCCAGCGCCTGCACCCCATCATCCTAAGAGCTGAGGCGGGGATGATGCTCTTCCCTTCATCCCCGACCCTTCCCCCGCCGCAACATCCCTGGCCTCACCTCGCATGGACCCTTCCCCTCCCCCACTCTCCTCGCCATCCCCCTTCACCCACCCCTCCCCCTACATTGTAACCCAGGTCCCTCCCCCCCGCCCGGGCACCGAGAGGCCCTCCTCGCCCGGTCTCCAGCTTCTCCAGCTCCAGACCCTCTCGGCTCCCAGCGCCCTCCCACCCCGGTCCTCCCCAGCCCGGCGCGCAGCTGTCCCCGGCCCCCCGCAACACCTGCACCCGGAGCATCCCTAGCCCGGCCGGCCGCCGCCTCCCGGGCCCGGCCGCCGCCCCCGCCCCCGGCCGAGGGGAAAACACACAAAGAAAACAGAAATACCTTCCACTTAAGCATGGAGGCACATTAGGGAGGAGAGAGACAGGGACATGCCTTGGGACGGAGCGTTCCCATCGGGCGGGGGCGCGGGGGCGGGGGCCCCGGGCCGGCCTGCCTGGCGCTCGCCCTCTCGCCGCCTCGCGGGCTCCTCGCTCGGCCCCAGCCCCGGGGCGCGGTGCCAGGCGGGCGGGCCGGGGGCGCGGGCCCCGCCGGGGTGGACCAGCTTGGGAGGGCGCCGGCGGCCGGGCGTGTGGGTGCGCGCGCGCGCGCGGGCGTGTCACCGAGTGTGCGAGAGCGAGTGTGTGTGTGTGTGTGTCTGTCTCTCTCTCTCTCTCTCTGTGTGTGCGCGCGAGTGCGCGCGTGCGGCCGGCGCGGGTGTGTCACTGCGGGCGGGAGCGCGCGCGACGCGGGCACGCGCGTGTGGCCGGATGGTACAAAGGGCCGCCGGGGGTGGCGGGGAGCGGGGGAGGGGGAAGGGGCACTGCGCTTCCTCGCGCCCTCCAGCAGCACGCCGGGATCCCGCAGCACACGGCCGGGACTGGGGTGCGGGGCGCGCTCACGCTCCGCCCCCCACTCCACCTGCTCGCCCCCCCCCACACACACACACCCTAAGCGGCCCTCCAGCCGCGGTAGAAACAAATGCGTTGACCCCGGAGTGGCCCCGAAGGAGGCACCTGGGGAGGTGGCGCCTGGGTCTCTAAGCACGCCTTGGGACAGGCAGACCAGCGCTCCGGGCGCGGCGGAGCGGATGGGGAGAGGACGAGAGAAGGGGGAGCACTCTTCAGCCAAGGTGACCTCGGAACGCCACAGTCGCTCTACACCCAGAGTCGAGACCCCCAGTGTGCCTCTCCTCGGTCGCGCCCCCTCATCCCTGCCCCTCCCCCGTCTAAAGCCACCCCTCGGCCAGGGACCCAGCTCTCCGGCGCCCCCTGCTGGACAGCCTCCTAGCCCCCTACTTGGGTTTCCCGCCCCTACCTCCGGGGCGAGCAGGTACTGCATGCGAGTGAGGGAGGAGACATCGATTCCCTCCGAAGTGGACCCCAAAGTAGGACGCTCCAGACCGTCTTCTCACGCCTCTTCAGGTGACACCTTTGCCACTTCCACGGCGGCCTGCAAAGCGCCACCTCGGCACGCCCCACCCTGGTTCACCTTCCTTGGCCTACCTGGTAATTCTGCAGACTTCTCCATCTCCAGCTTGGACCCAGACACTCGTTGACCTTTTGTGCTCAGGCTTTTCCCTCCTTCCTTCCCTCGGGTTTTGTGGCCAGTTTCTCCTCTCAGAATCCTCTCTTCGAGAGGGGCAGGTGGGCTAAGCCCTCTCTCCGTTTTATTTACTCCTGGCATTCCCAGAGGGAGTTCAGATGGTCAAGAAGAGGCCACCCAGTGCCCACATCTCTTCCCCTCAGTCCACCCAGCAGAATGGCTGGCAGACAGAGCCCAGGAGAGGAGACCCCACCCCAAGTGGCCCAGATGACAAACCGGTTTCCCCACTTCTTCATCTACCCAGTCCCAGCCTTAATCTGGGCTCTCCTGCTTTTCAGCCCGCCCCCAGGCCTGCCTCTGAGCCAGCTGCATGCCCAGCTAGGGGCAAGGTCCCAAATGCCCCTTACAGATCAATTCCAGTTCCACTAACTCAGGTGGCAGGGCAAGGCCGTGAGAGGGGACTCGGCTCCAGCTGGCCATCTCAGGAGGACAGCCAAGAACTGTGTCCTGGACACATGGTCTGGGCACACAACCCCAACAGTTAAGACCATGACTTCTCTCCTGGGCCAGCTGCTTTTCCCTCTGCCAACTGGATGGTGCCCATCTTTTGGCCTCTGGGCACTCACTGGGCACTCGTCCAGCTCCCTGCCTGGCTGCCTGCCTAAGATGGGCACTAGGAAACCGCAGGCCCTGTGCATGGGAGGGGTCACAGCCTGGCACACACCTCTCCCCCTTCAGAACTTCACACTGCTCTATAAGACTCCTCTCCCTTTGGGGTGGTCCCAACCCAGAACCCCCCACCAGGAACAAAATGTCTTCTTGTCCCTATTCTGTGCCCATCTAAGGGGAAGGGCATCAGCCAGTACTTTACCCAATAGTCTCTAATTTAATCCTGCCACATTAGCCACATATCAGAAATAAAGGTGCACACCTGTCATCCTAGATTTGGGAGGAATAGGCAGGAGGATCAACACGAAGTTTAGGCCAGTCTGATCTTCCTAAGTGAGTCCTAGTCTAGCCAGGGATACATGATGAGACCTTGTCCAAGGAACAAAACAAAATAGAACCCAGGTGGTGGTGGTGGTGGCGCACACCTTTAATCCCAGCACTCGGGAGGAAGAGCCAGGCGGATCTCTGTGAGTTTGAGGCCAGCCTGATCTACAGAGTGAGATCCAGGACAGGCACCAAAAACGACACAGAGAAACCCTGTCTCGGGGGGGGGGGGGGAAGAAAGGAAATAAGTTTCCAAGAAGTTTAGACAACTGCCCAATCCAAGAGCCTCTGAGGTAAAAATTGAGAGCCAGGTTGGCCTGACTCTAGAACTCCCAGCCTCTTTTCTACTTCCACAACCATCTTACCTGTGACTACCGGAAGCAGAGACCAGCCCTGGCACCCCAAGTCCCACACCCACACAGCAGGGGAACCAGCGAAGCAGAGTTAGGACAGGACTGTCCCCGTCCCCAAGGACCTGAGCATTCTCTCTGAGGTGACAACTGGAAAGATGTTTCTCCTCTTCTCTCCTATTCTGTGGACTCTTGGCTGCATTGAACACTCGACTCCTAGACTCACCAACAAGCCACCCATCCAGACTGGGTGGGAAAAGGGGGTTGAATCAGCACCTGGGAATCTGAGCTCCAAAGACGGCTCCAGAGGAAGCCCTCCATGGCAAGACACGATCATCAGTTTGAGTCTTTCCATTGATGTAACTCTTCTCTATGTCTGTTGTGGTGGTGTTTTTGAAACAATCTTGTTATTTAGTTCAGGCTGACCTTCAGCCTACAGCCCTCCTGCATCGGTTTCCCTAGTGCTGGGGTCACAGATGTTGGCTACCCGGCATGGCATTGTGTAGCTGGCTTTTGTGTTTGTTTGTTTGTTTGTTTGTTTGTTTGTTTGAGTGCTGAAAATTCAGTGCTGGAATTGAACCCAGAGCCCCCACAACACATTCTGGGCACATGCTCTATCCCGAGGTCAGGTTTTAATAATGGTAAATCCTTCACATTTCTGATCGTCTCAGAGCTAAGAACACACACAAACACCCTGTACTCTCCAAAGATCCTCTATATACATCCACATACACCAGGACAGCTCGGCCTGGGGCTCCATGGCAGCATGATAATAAACAGAGAGCCTAAACAGAAACAGAGGTCTCACAGTCCCAAACAACGACCTGACCATCATCCTTCAGGGATGCCACCTCCCATGAGGCCTCTGAAGGAGGAGAGCTCTGCTCCTAGGAGGAGGCTGAGGAGGGCTTGAACAGCCTGGGTGTTCCTTATCCAGCAGAAGCAAGCAGAATGGCTTCTCTATGCTGGCGTGGTGCCCAGCCAACCCTCATGCCAGCTGCCTCCACCTGAGATGCCTCAGGTGCTGCCCCGCCTTTCCTCATTCCTCAACATAACTTCCCTCTGGTCCTCCTCCCCTGTGGCGCTGGCGATGCTCTTCCTAGCCAGCAGCTGGCATGTTTGAGGATTGGGAAGACAGTTCCTCACCACTCTTCCCGTCCTTCGGAAATACTCCAGGGTCCCGGCCCACTCTAAGGGCAGCAGAAAGGAGAGTCGGCAGCAGCCTAGAGTGGGGAATTCTCACCCTTTCCTCCTCTCCCCTAAGACATTGTAGCAGCAGGCCTGGCACCTGGACAAACATCTGGGCAAAAAGGAACACAAGGGCTCGAGGATTAGCGTAGTTAGTAACGCGGGTGATGAGGAAATCAAGGCTGACCCGTGCGCGTGAACAGCCCATTCTGCACCTTGAAGCATCTGCATGAGGTGAGGTTCCCTAAGAATGTCCCCCCTGCCCCTCCGTTTGTCTGGCCAGGGCATTTCATGAGCCCCATAGAGCCATCCAGAAAGCACTAAGCAGTGACCATGCACTGAGGTGGACGATGCGGCAGGGCAACTGAGGAGGAAGACACGGCCCTGCCCCTCAGCCAGGCTAGCATCTGGGACCCTAGATCCTGGACACCCCTCTTCTCACGGAGCTCGGTGTTCACCCCACTCCACAGGAGAGCCGTAAGTGGCTGTAAATTTCAAAAGACTCTCCTGACTCCCTCAGGTCCCCCTCCCTCGCCTGTTATTGTAACGAATGCAAATGGTGCTCAATAATTGATGCCTTCATTAGCACATCAAACTGCTTTCCGAAGAATGGAGAGAGAAAGTGGAAGGGGTTCTCTGAGGCTGGCCCCCTTCGCAGACCCTCAGCCCCCACAGTGGAGTGGGCAGCGTTCTCAGAGCCCCAAAGCTCCAGCCGCCCTGTCCCCTAGCAAGGAACCTAAGCTCTCCTTTCAGACTGGGAGCTCCTTGTGGTGGACGCTGAGTCTCCCTCATTAAAGGAGGTCTCTGCAGACTGGAAAAGCAGAGCCCTTCAGTGGCTTGTTGGAAGAGAGGTGCTGTCCCCCCAAGTTCCAGAGTCAGTAAGTTCGAGGGGATGTGCATTTCTAGCAAGTTCCCAAGAAGTGGGCTGCTGCGGGACCAGGACACACTTGCCGAGCTAGTTGGGTGGTGACTGCCTTCTGGCTCTCCCAGCTTAGGGCTTTGCCCACAGAGGCAAGTCCTGGCAGGGCCTGGCCCACGTGGGGAGTGTCTAAGAGGCCGTCCCAGCTCTCATGAATCTCTTCTGTTTTCCTCACACCATCAAGAAAGTTCCCTGCTGTCTGGAGCACCCTTGGCCATTCCTGTCTCCCTAAACTTTAACCCTCCACACTGAGAAACAGGGGTGGGTCTCCTGAAACCCTGCTGAGTGCCAGGTCCATGCTTCGTGATGCTGGCATTCTCTCCAACAATCAAACAGGAAGAGTGACTTCCCAGCACCTCACCCCTCTCAGGGGACTTCCTGGGGACTAGATGGGGGGGGGGGGTGCCTTATGACTGTAGTCCACAAACAGGGCAGCTCTCTGCCCTCACTCTGTCCCTCAGGTATATGGGCTGGACATGAGGTAGTGTAAATTTGTAATCTCAGCTACTCAGGAGACTGAGGAACATGGACCAAGAGTCTAAGGCGAGCTGAGCTAAGCAATTAGTGTGAGGGCAGCCTGGAATACACTATAAGTCCTGAAGAAGAAGGAGGAGGAGGAGGAGAAGAGGAAGAAGAGGAAGAGGAGGAAGAAGGGAAGGAAGGAAGGAAAGAAAGAAAGGAAGAAAGAAGGAAGGAAGGAAGGAAAGAAAGAAAGAAAGAAAGAAAGAAAGAAAGAAAGAAAGAAAGAAAGAAAGAAAGAAAGAAAGAAAGAAAGAAAGAAAGAAGAGAAAGGAAGGAAGCCGGGTGAATGAACTTTAATGGGGGTGAGGAGCAAGGTGAAAATGTGAGAGAAGGGAGAGGAGGCCCACAGAAGTGAGGATGCAGAGCAGGAGAGAAGGGAAGAAGGGAAGAAGGGAAGAAGGAGTGAGGAGGCAGGAGGGAGAAGAAGGAGAGGAAGGAGCAGTAAGAGAAGAGGGGCCCAGGGAAGGAAGAACGGGAGGACAACCTGTACGTGGGCCTCAGCTCAGCAGGATCCCCCCTAGCTTGTCTCGCGGTTCTAGATCTAACCATCTGGTCCTTACGTCTTGATGAGTGAGAGAAAGAAGGTCACCCTCCACCAGTCCACTCAGGCTAACCTGAGAAGCCTGTGGTGGGGTGAGGGAGCGGGGCAGATGTCATACCGACCTCGTTCACACATACCAGCACCTGGTGACCCTCCAAGGTCACACCCATGCCTTGTTTAATAATGAAGGTAGGTGAACCTCTTGGGCATTCCGTGTGGGGATGAAAATGGTTCAGCAGCCGCCGGTGGAAAGTCACGTGACGGTTCCCTCAGTATCAAATGGTTGCCTGATCCAACAGCCCAGCGGCTTCCTGTCTTCAGGTGGGGGAGTCGACAAACAAGCTGTGCTGTGTCTACGCAGTGGAACCTCTGTTCCACCCTAAACAGGAATGAAGGTGGCTGAGTCTGGAGGACTGGGCTAAGGGGAAGGAGCCAGGCACGTCAGCTGAATGCCGTATGAGTCCCTTTGTGTGAAAGACTCACAATGGGTATAGCTGGAGACCTGCCCATCAGAAGGCCGAAGTGGGGGCAATGGCCCAGTGGGTCTGGCTTCCTTTTGGAGTAAAGGAATATTTAGAAACAAGATGGGAAGCAGGGTTTGCCCAGCATCCTGAAAGTAGGAGGCCCTTTGGAGTCCTTTTTATTTTATTTTATCTCCCCTGGCCCTGGCAGCTGTTCACTTTAGCATGGCTGGTTTTATGTTATGTGAATTTCACCTCAATAAAAAATGAAAGGCTAGCTGGCTGTGGTAGAAAATCCCTGTCATCTCAGCACTGAGGAGGTAGAAGCAAGAAGCAAGAATATCAGGAATTCAAGGTCACCTTGGCTACATAGTGAGCTCAAGGCTATGTGAGACCCTCTTTCTCAAAAAAAAAAAAAAAAAAAGATTTTCAATTAAAAAAATAAAGCAGCTGAGAATTGGTCAGGGAGTCACCGAGCCTACATCTTTCAATACTTCTCTCACCTTCTTTGGAACCCAGCGCTTGTGCCCACATGTCACAACCTTCCCCAATGCCCAGGGGCAGCAGACACCTGCTCTGACCTCTCAGATGGTGGTTGAAAGCCCCCAGATGCTTCTTTGTGCAGTGAGTGGCCTGACCCAAAGTCTCCTCCTTCACCCGGGAGTGGGAGCCTCCCTTGCAGGCCCCGCCTTCCCGAACTCGCTGCCGTCCTGAGCAGGTGGCATGCACCAGTCTGCATTGAGGAGCTCAGCTTTGCGCTTCAGTTATCATTGAATCATCTGCCCCACCACCAGACCCTCCTCATCCTTGTCATTTTGCTCCAAAGACAGCCCTCGAGGTGGCTCAGTGGGTAAAGGGGCTTGTCACCAAAGCTGACCACCTGATTCCCTGGGACCTGTGTGGTAGGAGACAACTGATTCCCGCAAGTTGTCCTCTGATTCTCACACGTGCACTATGGTACACACACACACACACACACCTCACACACACACACATACACACACTCACAAACATACAATACATAAAAGGGGGCTGGCAAGATGGCTCAGTTGTTAAGAGCACTTGCTGCTCCTGCAGGGAACTCGGGATTCATTCCCAGCTCCCTCCCACATGGTCTCTTGAAATCACTTGAACTCCAGTATCTGGGAATGTGATGCCCTCTTCTGGTCTGCACAGGCACTTACATGCACATGGTACACAAACACACGCAAGCCCATACACATATACACAAAACAAATATAGTAAAATAAATCTAAAAACATTGTTAAAATTTTTTAATTAAAAAAATATTTTTGAGCCGGGCGTTGGTGGCGCACGCCTTTAATCCCAGCACTCGGGAGGCAGAGGCAGGCGGATCTCTGTGAGTTCGAGGCCAGCCTGGGCTACCAAGTGAGCTCCAGGAAAGGCGCAAAGCTTCACAGAGAAACCCTGTCTTGAAAAACCAAAAAAAAAAAAAAAAAATTTTGGCTTTTTCAAGACAAGGTTTCTCTGTGTAGCTTTGGAGTCTGTTCTGGAACTCCCTCTGTAGACCAGGCTGGCCTTGAACTCATAGAGATCTACCTGCCTCTGCCTTCCCAGTGCTAGGATTAAAGGCTTTTGCTAACACCGCCCAGCTTTTTTCTTTTCTTTCTTTCTTTCTTTTTTTTTTTTTTCTTTTCTCTTTTTGGTTTTTTGAGACAGGGTTTCTCTGTGTTGTTTTGGATCATGCTCTGCAGACCAGGCTGGCCTCGAACTCACAGGGATGCACCTGGCTCTGCCTCCCCAGTGCTGGGATCAAAGATGTGCACCACCTCCACCCAGCCACCGCCCAGCTTTAATTCAGTTTTTGTTTTTGTTTTTGTTTTTGTTTTTTTCGAGACAGGGTTTCTCTGTGTAGCTTTGCGCCTTTCCTGGAACTCACTTGGTAGCCCAGGCTGGCCTCGAACTCACAGAGATCAGCCTGGCTCTGCCTCCTGAGTGCTGGGATTAAAGGCGTGCGCCACCACCGCCTGACCAGTTTTTAATTAGGGGCAAGCAGATCCCTGAGAGTACAAGGCCAGCCTAGTCTACAGAGTTCCAGGACAGGCTCCAAAGTTACACAGAGAAACCCTGTCTCAAAAAAACAAAATAAAAAAGCAAAGCCCTCTAGCCTGGCATGGCGGCACACACACTTTTAATCCCAAACACTTGGAAGGCTAAGGCAAAAGGGCTGTGAGCTGGTGGTCCGCCAGGACAAGTTAGCCAGACTGTCTTTGTTTGTTTGTCTGTCTGCCTTTTTGTTTGAGACAGGGTTTCCCTGTGTAGACCTGGCTGTCCTGTAACTTGCTTTGCAGATCAGTATGGTCTTGAATTCAGACCTGCCTGCCTCTGCCTCTCAAGTGTTGGGACTAAAGACACGTGCCACCACTACCTGGCTCTTTTTTTTTTTTTTTTTTAATAAAAATATTTTTATATGCATGGGTGTTTTGCCTGCATCTATGTTTTGTCTGGTCTGGGTGGAGGCCATAAAAGGGTATTGGATCCCCTGGAACTGGAGTTACATACAGTTGTGAGCCACCATGTAGGTGCTGGGAATTGAACTCAGGTCCTCTGGAAGAGCAGCAAATGCTTTTTACCATTATTTTTACAGTACAAGACCCTGTCTTAAAATAAATTTTGGAGGGCTAGGAAGATGGCTCAGGGGGTAAAGGCACTTGCCACCAACCCTGATGACCTGAGTTTAATCCCCAGAATTGACAAGAAAAAGAAAATCAGTTCCTGCAAGTTTTCCTCTGCCTTACACACACACACACACACACACACACACACACACACACACCCCACATCACATCACATTCACACACACACATGCATCCCATGTCACATTCATACATTCATATACCTACCTACACACACACTCCCCCATACACACCCAACATACACACACCATGTCATACTCACATACCCTTCTCCCCACCCCTACATACAAATAAATAAATTAAATTTTTTTTTTTTTTTACATTTTTTGAGACAGTCTCATGTAGTCCCAGCTGGCCTCAAATTTACTATGTAGCAGAGGGTGGCCTTGAACTTGTGATCCTCCTGCCTTTTCCTCCCAAATGCTAGGATTACAGCTGTGCACCACCATGCCTAGCTTTTCTAAATTAAAAAAAAAAAAGAAAAAGAAAAATTTAAAGGGCTGAGTGTTGTAGCTTGAGCACTTACCCAGCATATCCAAGAACCTGGGTTCTATTCCCAGCACTGTAAAATAAAAAACAAACCAAACAGTCGAGCGGTGGTTGCATACGCCTTCAATCCCAGCAGAGGCAGGCAGATCTCTGAGTTTAAGGCCAGCCTGATCTACAGGGTGATCACAGGACACCCAGGGCTACACAGGAAAACCCTGTCTCGAAAAACAAACAAACAAACAAATAAAACACTCATGATTGTTTTAATCGCCACTAAACTAAGACCTCAGGTCTCTGGAATCTCACATTGCTCACAATCTCTGTCCCTTTCCAAGGTGCTAGGCCCTGGGCTGGCTGCTAGGGCTGGTAGTACAAGGCCTTCCAGAATGATCCACACCCGTACACTGCTCCCCTCACAGAGGCTTCCACTCCCACTAACTCTACAGATGGGATAGAGACCCTCAGCTCTCTGAGGTCCTGGCACAAGGTTCTCACCTTCTTCTCAGTCAAATGGACATGCATGCTCATCTCCAACAAATGCCCAGGCCCTCCTGACCTCTGCAGGGCATCCAAGGACCCCAGGGCACAGCTACTCACTCACAGTGAAGTCTATAGATCAGGGCTGCTGGCCTAGCTGCTGTTTGCCAAGGAGACAGAAACAGAGAATAACCTTGAAAAACCATGGCAGCCATTTGACATTGAAGCACGGGACTGTTTCTGCTCAGCAGAAATGATGCACAGCCATTGGGAGACTTAAAAAGCAAGCCCCTCTATCGCAAAGGTTTGAAAAGGCACTGCTGCGGCTGTGTGTGTGTGTGTGTGTGTGTGTGTGTGTGTGTGTGTGTATGAGTGTGTGTGTGTATGTGTGTGTATATGTGTGTGTATGATGTGTATTGTGTGTGTGTATATGTGTGTGTGTGTATGATGTGTGTTGTGTGTGTATATGTGTGTATGTATGTGTGTATATGTGTGTGTGTATATGTGTGTGTGTTGTGTGTGTATATGTGTGTGTATGATGTGTGTATATGTGTGTGTATGATGTGTGTTGTGTGTGTATATGTGTGTGTATATGTGTGTGTGTTGTGTGTGTATATGTGTGTGTATGATGTGTGTATGTGTGTGTATGATGTGTGTATATGTGTGTGTATGATGTGTGTATATGTGTGTGTATATTATGTGTATTGTGTGTGTGTATATGTGTGTGTATGATGTGTGTTGTGTGTGTATATGTGTGTGTATGTATGTGTGTATATGTGTGTGTGTGTGTTGCCCTTGCTTTTGCCTTTGTTCCTGCCTCAGATCTCCATCCTGAGGGCAGCCCAGCCAATCCAGGGTTTCCTTCCCCAATGGTAGCTTCTAGCAACTCTAGCCTTCTTCACCCTCAGTTAGCCATAGAGTAGTCCTCTGTCCTGCACTTGCCCAATAGCAGATCATAAGACTCCTCGTTCTGGAAGATTCCTGGCCGGCTGCAGGGAGGAATGCTGAAGGAGCTGAACGTCAAACCTGCCGCTGGCTCCCCTCAAGCAATCACGATGGTGCCCTGACTCCTCCATGAGAACCCAGAAGGACAGGATCTGGCAAGTTTCCGGATGGCTAGACATGTGGAGGTTGCTGAAGTGTGGCCCAAGAAGAGTATATGGGAGTTCCGTGCCCTTCCCAATGCCTCACACATGCAGCAATTCATCTGTTCTGTGGAATAGCCTTTATTTCTTTTTGTTTTGTTTTTTGTTTTTTTTTCTTTCAAGAAAGGGTTTCTCTATAGCTTTGGAGCCTGTAGACCAGGCTGGCCTCAAACTCACAGAGATCCACCTGCCTCTGTCTCCTGAGTGCTGGGATTAAAGGTGTGTGCCACTATAGCCTGGCTTATTTCTTACTTAAAAACTTTTTTTAATTTTTATTTTATGTGCATCAGTATTTACCTGCATGTATATCTATGTGAGGGTGTCAGATCCCCTGGACCTGGAGCTACAGACAATTGTGAGCCACCATGTGGATGCTGGGATTGAACCCAGATCTTCTAGAAGAACAGCCAGTGCTCTTAACCACTGAGCCATCTCTCCAGCCCCTATTTGTTACTTTTAAATTTTTGTTCGTGTGTGTGTGTGTGTGTGTGTGTGTGTGTGTGTGTGTGTGTGTGTGGTGTGTATGTGTGGTGTGTGTGTGTGGTGTATGCCCATGTGTATGTGCACATTCACAAGCTTGTGAGCATGCGCAAAGGCTGGAGGAAGACAGGCTGTCTTGTTCTATCCCTCTATCTATTCCCTTGGGGAAGGGTCTCTCCCTGAACCTGGAGCTAGGCTGGTGGCCAGCAAGTCCAAAAAAGATCTTCTAGTCTCTGCCTTATCATGTCCTACTGAGATGTACAAGCTGCCACACTGGGCTCTTTACATGGGTGGTGGGATTTGAACCCAGGTCCTCATGCTTTTCTAATAACCACTCCCATCCGCTGAACTGTCTCCCAGCTCTGGTGGTATCTTTTGTAAAAGATAAATCAGCAGCAGGGTATGTCAGCATTGGGGAAGTTGAGACAGGAAGATTGAGAGTTGGAAGCCAGCCTAACAACATAACGAGATTTTATCTTTAAACAAACAAAGAAAGGAAGCCAGGCAGTGGTGGCACACACCTTTAAACCCAGCACTTGGGAGGCAGAGGCAGACGGATCTCTGATTTCAAGGCAGACCAGGTCTAAGGGTGAGTCCAGGACAGCCAAGGCTACACAGAGAAACCCTGTCTCATAAAACAAAAATAGAAAGAAAGGTTGGCATGGGTACATCCCATGCCCTTGGGAAGTGGAGGCAGGAGCATCAGGAGTTCTAAATCATTCTTAGCTATGTATTGAGCTGGAAGTCAGCCAGGGCTGTATGAGACCTTGTCTCAAATAAATAAATAAAATCAGCCAGGCCAGTGATGGTGCACACCTTTAATCCCAGCGCTCAGGAGGCAGAAGCAGGTGAATCTGTGAATTCAAGGCCAGCCTGGTCTACAGAGTGAGTTCCAGGACAGTCAGAGCTACACAGAGAAACCCTGTCTCAAGAATGAATAAATAGGGCGTTGGGCGCATTTAGCATCGGGGCAGAGCAGGGATCTCGTGTTCGAGCCAGCTGGGCTACAAGGCTCCAGAAGGCGAAAGTACACAGACTCTGAAAAAACAAAAAAAAAAAAAAAAAAAAAAAAAATAAATAGGGGTTGGGGATTTAGCTCAGTGGTAGAGCGCTCGTCTAGCAAACACAAGGCCCTGGGTTCGGTCCTCAGCTCTGAAAAATACAAACAAACAAACAAATAAATAAATAAGAGACATGGTGGTGCATGCCTTTAATCCCAGCACTCGGGAGGCAGAGCCAGGTGGATCTCTGTGAGTTCCAGGCCGGCCTGGGCTACAGAGTGAGTTCCAGGACAGGCTCCAAAGCTACACAGAGAAACCCTGTCTCAGAAAAAAAAAAAAAGAAAGAAAGAAAGAAAGAAAGAAAGAAAGAAAGAAAGAAAGAAAGAAAGAAAGAAAGAAAGAAAGAAAGAAAGAAACAGTATCAACCAGTAAATGTAAATGTCAACCTTATCTCTGATTTCCTCTTGCAACACAGGACATGTGCACACATCCTGTACCTTCCCCTCATAGCCCAGGCCTTTGCCAATAGCCTAATACTGTTCCGCAGCAAGGGTTTATCTTCTCCTTCCTCTGCACCTGTGGATACCTGACTCCTACTCTGAGGCCAGCTCGGATTCCATTTCCTCCAGAAAGTTCTTCCAGAGCCCGCCCCTCTCCTCAGAAACACACACCAGTTAGCTAAAATTCCCTCTTGGGCACTTGAAAAACACACTTAGTTTTCTCTTCTTTCTTTCTTTCTTTTTTTTTTTTCTTTCTGTTTTTCAAGATTGATTTATTTTGCTCGGTGTGGTGACACACGCCTTTAATTCCAGTACTCAGGCAGAGGCAGGGGCAGAGGCAGAGGCAGGCGGATCCCTGTGAGTTCAAGGTTCTAGATGAACCAGAGCTTTCCTCCCCTGGGCCCCTCTGGCCTCTCCACCCTCTAGAGCATCTAGCACTGTGCTAGGTGGGTGGATTCCGGCCATGCTTCTGTCCTGCTGTGAGCCCACCTAGGTCCTTTTGAGCTAAGTCTCCTTCATATTCTCTGTCCTAGCCTGCCCTCTGGGCTCTGACTCTCTCAGCAATAACTGTTGATATATGACTGGGGACAAATATAATGACATATAAAATATTAAGAACTGCAGGTTTGGGGGTTTGGGTTTTTTTTTTTTTTTCATATTTGTTGAGTAGGAAATCATGTTGGGGTGTGTGTGTGTGTTACAAAACTCAAACAGTGAAAAGAGAAAGCACATGTCTGTAGCATTAACATCTGAGATGTGGATGCAGAAGGGTCAGAGTTCAAGGTCACTCTCAGCTCCATAGTGAGTTACAGTCCAGCCATGGCTACACAGTGAGACCCTGTCTTAAAAACTAATTATGAGCCGGGCACTGGTGGTGCACACCTTTAATCCCAGCACTCAGGAGGCAGAGGCAGGTGGATCTCCGTGAGTCCAAGGCCTCAAGGCCTGGTCTTCAGAGCAAATTCCAGGACAGCTACACAGAGAAACCCATCTCAAAAGCCAACCAAACAAACAAAGAAAAAAGGAATTGATTAATTTTAAACATTAAAAAAGTGTTGTAAAGGAATATTGTAAGAAGTCAGTTTCCCTGCGCTGTCCGTCTGCAGCCCCCCAGGTCCTGCCCCAGTGGTAGCCAACTCCGAGCCTTGCAGGGGTTCTTTAATGTGGGCCGTTGTATTCTGCTACCCACACATGGACAGGATGCACACCAACACCTCACACTGGAGTTGTTGCTTTGTCAGTCAGTGAGGTGCCTCTGAATGGATGTTCAACGGCCTCCAGCACAGGAAAAACCCTTCTTGGTTCTCCCTGGAGTGGGCGGAGCCCGTCTGTGGATCCAGTCTCTAAATCTCCATGGCGGGAGAAGGGAGGTGAGTTCTCGGGGTGCTGTTCCATTTTGTTTTATTTTGTTGTTGTTTTCTTTCTTTCTTTCTTTCTTTTTTTTTTTTTTTTTTTTTTTGTTTTGTTTTGTTTTGTTTTGTTTTTTCGAGACAGGATTTCTCTGTGTAGCTTTGTGCCTTTCCTGGAACTCACTTGGTAGTCCAGGCTGGCCTTGAACTCACAGAGATCAGCCTGGCTCTGCCTCCCGAGTGCTGGGATTAAAGGTGTGCGCCACCACCGTCCGGCTGTTGCTGTTTTCTTTTGCTTTGTTTTGCCTGACACAAGATCTCACTGCATAGCCCTGGCTGGCCTGGAACTCAATCTGTACACCAGGTTACCACTGAACTCACAGAGATCCTCCTGCCTCTGCCTCCAGAGCTCTAAGATGGAAGGTGTGGACCGCCACAGCCAGTGTCGGTTCACCTTATTTTGTTTGGTGGTGCTGAGGATCAAATCCCGGGCCTCACACATACCAGGTAGGTGCTCTACCACTGAGTCACACCTCCAGTTCAAAACGTTTTGAATATGAATCATTACGTCTACTTTTGTCTTGATTCACAGATCCGTAGCAGCCAACCTTTCTCTTGGTCACTCCGTCTTCTAGTAGTGTAGCAGGTGGAGAAACTGAGAGAGAGAAGGGTCTCTACGGGACCCAAAGCTATGAGAGTCAGCTTCCATCTCTGTCACAGAACGTCTGAGCTCGTCGTGTTATCAAGAGAAAGGGTCGCCGGCTGCAGTCCGTGACCCAGTGGCCTCGCCACTTCAAGCACAAGTGAAGCAGTGCATCATGGTAGAAGCACATGTGGAGCAAAACTGTTCGTGAACATCGTGAGCCGAAGAGCAGAAGGAAGAGGAAGAATGAGGACCCCATGATGCCCCTCAAGGACGCACCTCCAATGGTCTAATCCCGCTCACTAGACCCCAGCTCCTAAAGGCTCCACTATCTCCAGTTAGAGACCCTAGAAACCAAACGTTTAATATAGAAACCTTTTTTTTTTCCCCGTGGTATTTTGAGATGGGTTTCTCTGTGTAGCCCTGGCTGTCCTGGAACTCACTCTGTAGACCAGGCTAGCCTAAACTCACAGATATCCGCCTGCCTCTGGCTCCTGAATACTGGAATTAAAGGTGTGGGCTACCATCGCCCACCTAGCATAATATACAGACTTTTTTTTTTTAAATTTTGTTTGGGGGAGAAATAGTCTTCCTCAAGGATGAGCACACCAATTGGTTATCCAATACCAAATCGTCAGCCCTGGAAACATACATACAAGTAATATTCTACAGATGAGCAGGTTATAATTAGGAAAATATACACATAAACATACTATATATATATATATATATATATATATATGATAACAATTAATAAATGAAGAGGTCATAAATTTGAAAGACAGCAAGGAGGAGTAGGTAGCAAGGTTTGGAGGGAGGAAAGGAAAGGGAGAAATGTGGTAATTATAATCTCCAAAATTAAAAAAGTTTGTGGGGCAGTGGTGGCACACACTTTTAATCCCAGCACTCGGGAGGCAGAGGCAGGAGGATTTCTGTGAGTTTGAGGCCAGCCTGGTCTACAGAGTGAGTTCCAGGAAAGGCACCAAAGCTACGCAGAGAAACCCTGTCTGGAAAAAAACAAAACAAAACAAAATTTAAAAAGTTTAAGTTTTTATTTTATGTACATGGATGTTTTGCCTGCATGTGTATGTGTGTAACACTTATTGCCTGGTGCCCAAGGAGGCCAGAAGGGGGTGCTGGATCCCCTGGAACTGGAGTTATAGACAGCTGTGAGCTATTATTTAGGTGCTAGAACTCAAACATGGGTCCTCTGGAAGGGCAGCCAGGGCTCTTAAGAGCTGAGCCATCTGTCCCGCCCCTAAAACTTGGATTTTTTTGTTTTCCTGTTCTTTGTTTTTCAAGGCAGAGTTTCACTGTGTAGCCCTGGCTGTCCTACAACTTCCTCTGTAGACCAGGCTGGTCTTCAAACTCAGAGATCCACCTGCCTCTACCTCCTGAGTACTGGGATTAAAGGCGTGTGCCGCCACACCCTTCTTTTTCTTCTCCTTCTCCTTCTCCTTCTTCTCCTTCTCCTTCTCCTTCTCCTTCTCCTTCTTCTTCTTCTTCTTCTTCGTTTAACACATGTATTTTTAGGGAACATTTTTTGGGGGCGGTGCTAAGACTTGAACTCAAAGCCTTGCACTTAGGTACCACCAAGGTATATCCCCAACCTTTCTTTGGGGGACACTTAAATCATAGCAGTACTTAAATGAAAGCTGGAAAAAGCCCAGCATCATGAGAGCTAGGGGGGGGAAAAAAAAGAAGGAAAGAAAAATGCCTCCAGGATCCTGCCCACCCCAGAAACAGCAGAGGGCTCATCTACCCTGCAAAGAGAGAAACTAAAATAACAATCGCTTCGTGTGGGAAGAAGGCAAGCAGAACACCCAAGGGCTTTCATGTCAGCAAGAGAGACTGAAATTAGCTGTGAGTGTGAACTTCCCGGCAGTGCAGGAGTGATGATGCAGCCCGGGCGTCAGGGGGAAGGACTCTGGAGGACTCTTTACAAGGAGCTCATTAAGCTGAGGATTAAGGGTAGCGGCCCAGCCAGGCCTGCTGGGAAGCAGGGCCCAGGGACAGGTGATCACTAAAGCTGCCCTGACAGAGTACAGCCTGGTCTTCCCCAGGGCAAAAGGTCAAGCTCTGGTTTCGGAAGCAAGTCCCAGAAATTTATCGCCCCCAAAGCGACCCACCACCACTGCTTGCAGGAGGGAAAGCCAGACTTACGAGCAACTCATTTGCTGACTAATAGAAAACAAAAACAAAAACTGGAAGCCTAGAGAAGTTGCAGTCCTGTGGAAGGCCTCCTAGGAGAGCCAGGGCTTGAGCCCAGGCCTCTGTCCTGTCCTCACAGCCAATGAGATGACTGCCAGAGCCCTCCTCCTGGACTGGAAGCTTCCTGGACAGGACCCAGGACTCTGTATTTCTACCCACTCCCTCAAGTCCATTACACCTCTGCTTCATGGTACCACTCACCTCCCAAGAGCCCCATCACGAAGCCCCAGAAGAGAGGAGTCTGCAGGGAAGGCCGTGAGTCCATCTCTGGTCTAACACCTGAGCTGGGGAGGGACGGGTGCGAATCCTGGACTCCCACCTCTCTCGTCCTCGCCCGTCTCTATCTCAGACTCCTGTGATAGGAAAGTAGGCCAGTTTGGAATATGTCACAGATATTTTCGACATCCCCATCTGTACCAAAGCTTCTCGTGCAGCCAAGCAGGGTGGAGCCAGAGGCTTCCTGCCGGATGAGGGTACACCTGCTGCTTCTGGGGCTCAGAGCCCAGACTGGGGCTGGGGAGAGTACCAGCGAGCCCCGGCCCCCCACCCCCGATTCTGCACAAGCACCCTTAGCCAGGATGGGAAGGACATGAGTTCCAGGGGAACAGAAGTGGAACAGCTGGGTGCTGGGGCATCACCTTGACAGCAGGGCACTGAGGGAAGAGTAAACAGTCCTGGGGAAGGGACGGGGTGACTGGTATGTGACTGGGTTGTGGAAGACAGGCAAGAGTCTCCTGAGCAGAGAAGAGGATGAAGAGGATGAGCATGTCCCCAGCCAGGGAGCACACGGGAAAAGCCAGGGCCCCTGGGGTGTGCTGGAGTCGTAGGGCTGGGGTGGGAACCTGGCTCGGGAGTGGCAGCAGGAGAGGCAGGTGAGGACAGAGATCCTTGGAGGAGCTGCATGCATAATGACCAGCTAAGGAGCTTTGGGTGTGCCCTGCAGGTGCGCTCATAAAGGTTCTAAAAAAAAAAATCACATACATTTATTTATTTATTCATTTATTTATTCATTTATTTATTTAGAGTGGGGTAAGAGGAGCATGCATGTGGAGGTCAGAGGACAACTTATGGCTGGAATCCTTCTGTCAGATGGGTCCATGTGGGATCAGGTGGATACTGGAGACGGAGTTCTATTGTCTGCAGCCCAGGAAACAAGCATCTTCACCTACTCTCTATTTTGGTGTTCAGCCTTTTTTGTTCGTTTGTTTGTTTGTTTGAAACAGGGTTTTCTCTGTGTAGCTCTGGCTGCCCTGGAACTCTCTCTATAGACCAGGCTGGCCTTGAACTCGGGAGTCACAGGCCACCACTGCCCAGCATGGAGGACAGGCTATTTGCTCTTGAGCTTCTAATCCTCCTGCCTCTACTTCCTTAGTGCTGAGGTTACAGGCTTGTGCCACCGTGCCAGGCTTATGAAGGACGGGGATTTGAACTCAAGGCTTCAGGTGTGCTAGGGAAGCACTACGAACTGAACTACACAGCCAGCCCCGCTGCGAGGCTTTACATTTTTAAAATCTATTTATTTAATTTTCTGTGTACGTGCATGTCTGAGTGACTGTGTATGCAGCAAGTGCATGCAGGAGCCCCCGGAGGCATCAGATCCCCTAAAGTGGAGTTGCTAGCAGTTGTGAGCCAAGAGCCAAACCCAGGTCCTGTGCAAAAACAATAAGCACTCAAAACCACTGAGCCATCTCCCCAGCTTCCCCTACCCCAGGCTTTTAAGTAACATGATTCAGAAAGAGCATGTGGCTGTGGGCAGGGAGGCAACAGGCTGGGAGAGGCAGGACTGTGGGAGGGAACTTCGTTCCAGTCACCAGGCACCCAGACCTTATCCTCCTCCAAGTGGCTGGCACTGGCAGCTCTCCCAGCTGGGGGCGGGAGGCCTGTGTGAACAAAAAGGTCCCTGGAGAGATAAAGCTACTGTCTTCAGGGGCTAAGGTCAGGATGGGGACTGCATTTCGAGAGATTTTCCTGGAAAAGCTGGCAGAGGGGAGCCCTGGATGCTAGGGCTTCCTAAGGCTCTGCTGTGGGCACTCGGATACATGGCTTCATTTGGTCCTTATCAGAGGCCTATGCCATGGGTACACTTCTTCCTGATGCGCAAACAAGGTTAAGAAGTTCAAGACTGGGGCTGGAGAGATGGCTCAGAGGTTAAGAGCACTGGCTGCTCTTCCAGAGGTCATGAGTTCAATTCCCAGCAACCACATGGTGACTCACAACCATCCATAATGAGATCTGGCGCCCTCTTCTGACCTGCAGGTGTATATGCAGACAAAATACTGTATAGATAATAAATCTTAAAAAAAAAAAAAAAAAAAAAAAGTTCAAGGCCAAGGTCAGCAAGATGCTCAGTATAAAAGTGCTCACCATGCAAACCCAATGGCCTAAATTCAATCCCTGGGTCTCGTGGTGGAAGGAGAGAACCAGTTGCCATCATAACATGTAGCGCGCACGCATACACAAACACACACATGCAAACACCACCACTACTTTTATTTATTTATTTATTTATTTATTTATTTATTTATTTATTTAATATGCATTGGTGTTTTGCCTGAATGTATGTTTATGTGAGGGTGTTGGATCCCTTGGAACTGGAGTTGCAGACAGTTATGAACTGCTATGTGGGTGCTGGGAATTGAACTCAGGACCTCTGGAAGAGCAGCCATTGGTCTTAACCACTGAGCCATCTCTCCAGCCCCACTACTACTACTAATACTAATACTAATAATAATAAAATTAAAAATAAAATAGGGGGCGGCAGTGGCGCACGCCTTTAATCCCAGCGCTCGGGAGGCAGAGTCAGGCAGATCTCTGTGAGTTCGAGGCCAGCCTGGTCTACAGAGTGAGATTCAGGACAGACACCAAAACTACACAGAGAAACCCTGTCTCGACAAACAAAACAAACAGACAAACAAACAAATAAATAAAATAGGGGTCAGCCGGGTGGCACTAGCCTTTAACCTTAGCACTCGGGAGGCAGAGGCAGGTGGATCTTTGTGAATTCAAGGCCAGCCTGGTCTGCAGAGGGAGTTCTAGGACAGCCAGGGCTACACAAAGGGGCACTGTTGCAGAAGGAAAAAAAACTCAAGTCCTGTCCCCAGCTTAAGAATTTAGGTCCATGTGTGCCCTTTGCCCCTCACCACACCCCAAATAACTAGATAAGTGTCCCAGCTTTCACCACTACCCCATTCCTACCTAGCTCAGACCTCCAGGGCTGCATAGCAGCCCCATGATAGCCATTTGGATGAAGAAGCCAAGACTCCGCTCATGGACACAATGCTTATTGTAAAGGGAGGATTCCAACTCAGGTCCCTTTTGCCCTACAACAGTCTACGCCTCTGTCTCCCTAAGTACTTGTCTCTTTGATCTCCAGCCTTTTCATCCATCAAGTGGGTCTGCAGAGATGGAGTGAGAACGCACAGAGAGAAGCTGCTTGCCGTATTCCTTCCATCGGCTCAGCATTCCACTAGAATTTCCTGAGCACCTACTAGGAGCAGGACCATCTTGCTGGTGTTGGGATGCCAGTGGAAACACATGCTGAGCCTGCTCTCCTGAAGCAGGTGCTGAGATGAGAACTGAGAGGCTGGACCAAAGACAGAGACAGTAAGCAGTAACTGTTGTCACTATGGCCTACACATGAGCTGCCTCCGTACAGACTACTCACCCCGCCTCTTTCTCCAGATCAAGAAAACAAGGGCACCAGTGGGAACCCTGCTGCTGGGCAGCCTCATTTCAACCCGGGAGACCGGCCCCTTCTTCACTTTGCTACCTGTCCTGGCTAGTTTGGTGTGCCGACTTGGCACACCCTAGAGTCATCACATAGGAAGGAGCCTCAATTGAGAAAATGTTTCCTTAAGATCCAGCTGCCAGCCGGGCGGTAGTGGTGGCCGCGGCGGCGGCGGCGGCAGCGGCATGCACGCCTTGAATCCCAGCACTCGGGAGGCAGAGGCAGGCGGATCTCTGTAAGTTCGAGGCCAGCCTGGGCTACAGAGTGAGTTCCGTGACAGACTCCAAAGCTACACAGAGAAACCCTGTCTCGAAAAACAAAAAACAAACAAACATAAAGATCCAGCTGCAAGGCATTTTCTCAATTAGTGATCAAGGGGGGAAGGCCCAGCCATCCCTGGTGGTCCTGGGTTCTATAAGAAAGCAGGCTGAGCAAGCCAGGGGAAGCAAGCCAGTAAGCAGCTCCCTCCATGGCCTCTGCATCAGCTCCTGCCTCCAGGATCCTGCCCTGCTTGAGTTCCTGCAATGTGGAAGTGTAAGCCAAATAAGCCCTTTGCTCCCCAACTCACTTTTTGGTCACGGTGTTTAGTCACAGCAACAGAAACCCTGACTAAGACACTGCTCCATTGGGAGCTCCACATCTGTTCAGGCACCGCCAGTGGCCCAGGCTGGTAATAATGGTATATACGACCCCATCCCTCAGGTCTTTCTAGGACTCACAGCCTCCTTGGCTCCTTCATGGCTAGTGGACAGCTCCCCAAATTCATACAGAGCTCAACTCTGTGCATCTTCGTGAAAGTTGTAAGCACCTGCTGTTCAGAGGACAGTTTTGTCCCGGAGCAATGGGGGTCACGGTTCTACTTCAAAGCTAGAGGACGAGGGAGGGCTCCCAAAACCGAGGAGAACACCCTCCACCGACTCTCAGCTCCCCCTGGTGATTGCTGCCTCCTCATCCCCTTGAGGGGTAGCTGACTGGCATGTCTCCCCTCCAACCTCAGGGTCAAGAGTGAGGCCTTCCCTCAAGATGCTATGTCTGGAACACTGTCCATCATTTTCCTTCCCTCCTCCGCACTTGTTAGTTCTGCCCGCAGGCCTCTCATTGGGTTCTGAGTGCATCCTGGGAAACTCCCAAGTTCCAGCCTCGTGGTTGTGGACACACACACACACACACACACACACACACACCCCGGTGTTCTGATCGCTCTCTCCATCCCTGCTCTAACGGAGACGGAACCACTGCAGCGATGGCTTTAGCTGTGTCCTCCACGCCTCTTACTCAGACGGTCCTCCCACAACCTTCTCCAGCGTCCTAGCAACAGACACAGGGATGCTCCCCCCAGCTCCCCTCCGTCTCTGCTCTCTCCCCGCATTGGCTCAAAGTCCCTGATTGACCAAATCATTGCCATTCCCTGCCCTTTGTCTGTGATGGCTGTGTTCCTCTGACAAACCCTAGCATTGGACCTCTGACTCAAGATGGCTGCTGTGGGCCGGAGAGATGACTCGGCAGTTAAGAGCATATACTGCTCTCCCAGAGGACCCAAGTTCTGTTCCTAGCACTCACACGAGGCTGTTTGTAGACTGAACTTTCTCAGTCCTGTCCAGTCCTGCCTGGGCAGCAGCTGTTTTTATAAAATAATCACTCAGAGACTTAAATTAATTACAAACTGTTTGGTCTATGGCTCAGGCTTATTGTTAGCTAGCTCTAACATCTTAAATTAACCCATTTCTATTAATCTAGGTATTGCCACGTGTCTAGTGGCTTTATCTGTGTTCTATTACATCTTGTTCCTCGGCAGCTTGCAATGTCTCCCCGACTCCACCTTTCTTCTCCCTGTATCTCTCTTGGATTTCCCACCTGGCTAGATCCTGTGTTGCCATAGGACAAACAGCTTCTTTATTAACCAATAGTAGCAACACATGCTCACAGTATACAGAGAGACCATCCCACAGCAGCTGTTCACAACTGTCTGTAACTCCGGCTCCGGGGGATCTGGCACTGCCCTCTGTCTCCCACGGGCACTGCATTCACATACATGTTCCACACACAGACACATGACGAAAAATAAAATTAAGTATTAGAAAAAGAAGCTGGAGAGATGGCTCAACAGTTAAGAACACTGCCTGCTCTTCCAGGGGATCTAAGTTTGATTCCCAGCAACCACACGGAGGCTCACAACTGTCTGTAACTCCAGTTCCAGATGCCTTCTTCTGGCCTCCACAGGCACTGCATACATGAGGTACACAGACAGACACACAGACAAAACACTCACATACATAAAAACAAAAATTTCAAAAAATTTTACGTCTTTTTTGTTTTTGTTTTTCGAGACAGAGTTTCTCTGTGTAGCCCTGGCAGTCCTGGAACTTGCTCTGTAGACCAGGCTGGCCTTGAACTCACAGAGATCCACCTCTGCCTCCCAAGCGCAGGAATTAAAGGCATGCTTCACTGCCACCTACTAAATTTGAAGACTTGTTTTAGATTTATTTGTTTTACATATGTAATTATTTCAACTGCATGGGCCTGTAGAGGTCAGAAGAGGTCATTAGAGTCCCTGGAACTGGAGTTAAGTATGATTGTGAGCCACCATGTGGATGCTGGGAACTAAACCCAGGTCCTCTACAAGAGCAACAGGTGCTCTTAACCACTGAGCCATATCTCTAGACCCAAGTAAACCAAATTTGTATGGAAATGCAAAGTAGATTAGTCAGTTTCTTTGAATTTTGTATGTGTACATGTGTAAAGCAATAATAAAGGATGAATCCAGGGTACAGATAGACTCTCAGTGCTGAATAGAGCTTGAAAAGTCTTCCACACATCATCACCTAATTCACATAAAGACACAGCTACAGTCTGTGGAGGAATGGATGAACTTTCAATAAATGATAAATAATTAGACATTTACAAAGGAAATATTCAATCCTGGCTCTTATTTCAAATACATCCCAAAATCAATTTGAAATGGACTTAAGTATGAAAGATTAAAAATAGAACTTCAAAAAAGAAATCTCATGGAAAGTTATTTTCATGGTCTTGGGGTAGTTACAATTTCATTGTTTAAAGCCATACAGCTATGGTAACTTGTTGTGGAACATTATTGTAACTAAGCAAAGATATGTTACATTTGTTCATGCTGTGGAATATTACTTTAACTATGTGAGGTGTGTTACAATTGTTTCTGCTGCCTTTGTTAATAATGTAAGGATGTGTTACATTTGTTTTATTATGTAAAAATGTGTTTTGCCTTGCCTGCCTAAGGCCCCTGATTGGTCTAATAAAAACTGAACAGCCAATAGCTAGGCAGGAGAGGGATAGGCAGGGCTGGCAGGCAGAGAGAATAAGTAGGAGAAATCTAGGTTTGAGAGAAAAGAGAGGAGAAGAGAACCAGGGAGAAAGAAAGGGACACACCGGGGCCAGAAGCCAGGCAGCACAGCCAGCAGACATGAGAGGCAGAGAAAGTGAAATACACAGAGGAAAGAAAAGTAAAAAGCCCGAAGGCAAAATGTAGGTGAAGAGAAACAGGTTAAATTATAAGAGCTAGCAAGAAACGAGCCTAAGCTAAGATCAAGCACTCATAACTAATAATAAGTCTCCATATCATGATTTGGGAGCTTTTGGTGGCCCAAAAGAAAGCTTGCTACAGAGCCAGGCATTGGGGATGCACGCCTTTAATCCCAGCACTCAGGAGGCAGAGGCAGGTGGATCTCTGTGAGTTCGAGGCCAGCCTGGGCTACCAAGTGAGCTCCAGGAAAGGCGCAAAACTACACAGGGAAACCCTGTCTCGAAAAACCAAAAAAAAAAGAAAGAAAGAAAGAAAGAAAGAAAGAAAGAAAGAAAGAAAGAAAGAAAGAAAGAAAGAAAAGAAAGCTTGCTACAGTAACTTGTGGTCATCTGAACCTACTCAAACACTATGAAATGAAGCCTAGTGTCAGTACCCCATAGTTGAGCTGAGCACAATATGTCAGGCAGCTGAGGCAAGAGGATCACCAACTTGAGGCTAGTCTGAACTACATCACAAGACTCTATCTCTTGAAAAGAATAACCACAACAACCAAAAACAAAACTAACTAGGCTTGGTGGTGCGTGCCTATAATTTCAGCTCTTGAGAGGTAGAGATGAAAGTATGGGGAAATTCAAGGCCAGCCTGGGCTACTTAACAAGTTCAAGGCCAACCTGAGCTATATGAAACCTTTCTCAAACCAACAAGAAAACACCATATATTTAGCCTATGTTTGTACTTGATTCAAGCAGGAAGGTTAAAAAAAAAATCTAGAGCCGGGCGTGGTGGCGCACGCCTTTAATCCCAGCACTCGGGAAGCAGAGCCAGGCGGATCTCTGTGAGTTCGAGCAGCTGGCTACAAGTGAGCTCAGAAAGCAAAGCTAAAGAAAATGTTCGAAAAAAAAAAAAAAAAAAAAAAAAAAAAAAAAAAAAAATCTAGCCGGGCAGTGGTGGCACATGCCTTTAGTCCCAGCACTTGGAAGGCAGAGGCAGGTGGATCTTTGTGAGTTCAAGACCAGCCTGGTCTATAAAGTGAGTTCCAGGACAACTACACAGAGAAACCTTGTCTTGAAAAACTAACATAAATAAATAAATTAACTCACCTCTTGTTACTCATCTTGGATAGAAGTTGTGTTGCCTGTTCATTTTAGAGATCAAAAGCCTTCCTTTCTGTGGCATTTCCTCACCCTTCTCCTGTGTTCACTTCTCAGTAGCACCCTGTGTAACACTGGAAATCCATCTATATCCTGACTGCACCTTTGTTCATGGGTTTGTTTTGAATCGGGGTCTCAGATAACCCAGGATGGCCTCCAACTCACTGGGTAGCTGAGGATGGCCTTGTATTTCTGAGCTTACTGCCTCCACCTACCAAGTGCTGGGATTATAGGAGAATGCCCAGAGGCCTGGTTCCTCTTCTGGGAGAAATGCTGCAGAGCAGAGAGTATTGCTGTAGAGCATTGCTGCAGAGCAGAGAGTATTGCTGTAGAGCATTGCTGCAGAGCATTGCTGTAGAGAGCATTGCTGTAGAGAGCATTGCTGTAGAGAGCATTGCTGCAGAGAGCATTGCTGTAGAGCATTGCTGTAGAGCATTGCTGCAGAGAGCATTGATGCAGAGAGCATTGCTGTAGAGCATTGCTGTAGAGAGCATTGCTGCAGAGAGCATTGCTGGAGAGAGCATTGCTGGAGAGCATTACTGCATGCCCAGTGCGGTGGGTGCTCTGTGAACATGATTAGGAATCTCACCAGCCGGTCTTTTGCTGCTTCTCTCTGGGCGATTCTTATTTTTATCTCCTTCACAACCTTCCTACTTAATTTTAACTTCCCATTCCTTCCAGTTTAGTTTAACATCCAGGGGGCTCTATGCTACTCCTTACAACTCTTCCTCCCACCCTTCCTTCTGTTTTTTGAGACAGGGTTTCTCTGTGTAGCCCTGGCTGTCCTTTAACTTGTTCTGTAGACCAGGCTGTCCTGGAACTCACAGAGATCCACCTGCCTCTGCCTCCCCAGTGCTGGGATTAAAGGCGTGCGCCACCACTGCCAGGTCCATTTTGACTCTTTTAACTGCATTCAATTCTCTGAGTTCTACTTTGGCTTGGTTTCCTGTCATAGTTTTTGAGATACTGTTCACTTTTTTTTTTCTTTATTCATGTGTCTGCACATTTTGAGATAAGGTCTCAAGTATGCCATTGAATGTTATGCCCAGATTTTAGGGACTCCCAAAAGATGACCATGGAGACCGAATCCCGAATGTAAAAGCCAAGAGCCTTTATTATCTTCAAGCTCTGAGCTTGGTCTCTCTGTCCGGCACAGCGGTGAGATCAGAGAGCCCTGAGCTCAGGTAGGGTAGAGTTTTTAATCATAGCAGAGGTTGGGTTGAGGGGATGTCCAGGATTCAGGACCCTGATTGGCTGACAATTGTCTAGGAGTAACTTGTAAAACAAAAAAAGGTATGTGCTAGACTCAGGGACATCTGGCCACCTTATCTAGTGGGGAATGTTTGGGATGTTAGGTATTTTTTCATCTCTGGGTGGTAGCAGCTTAAGGCTTTTCCTGGATCTGGGTGTTGTCTGCCAGTAAGCCTGTCACAGAAGCTGTGTCTACGCCCCTAAGCCTCTCATGGCTGCTGTGGGGCCCTCTACAGGAACACACCATGTAGCCAAAAATGTCTTTGAATTTCTTTCCTTCCTTTTTGTTTTTAGGTTTTTTGTTTGTTTGTTTGTTTTGATTTCTGGTTGTTGTTTTTTTTATTGTTTTGGGGTTTTGTTTTGTTTTTTCTTTTTTCTTTTTTTCTTTTTTTTGGAGCTGAGGACTGAACCCAGGGCCTTGTGCTTGCTAGGCAAGCACTCTACCACTGAGCTAAATCCCCAACCCTTAACAAGATTTCTTTTTTTGTTTGTTTGTTTTAAGACAGGGTTTTTCACTCTGTAGCCCAGGCTGGCCTCGAACTCACAGAGATCCGCCTGCCTCTGCCTCTCAACTGCTGGGATTAAAGTCATGTGCCACCACCGCCCACGTCATTTCTGGTACTTCTAATATTGTGTGGAGCTGTTCTCCGACTCCAAGATGTGTTAGTTAGCTTTCCTTGTATACCAAACACCTGAGACAAATCAATTTAGAAAAGGAAAGGTTGGATTTTGCTTCAGTCCACGGTCCTCAACCTCTCTTGCCTTAGGCTGATAGTGTCACAGCCTGGGAGAACGCAGCAGAGGAAGCCGTCTGCCTCAGAGGAGGCGCTTGGAAAGCAGAGAGGGCAGGAGGGCGAAGAGCCCCATTACCACCACCTCCACCTGATCAAGGCCGCACCCCAGTGAGCTAACTTCTTTCACCAGGCTCCACCTCCCAAATGTCCTCCCACTTCCCCGTAGTATCAGAGACCGAGACCAGAGCCTTCTGGCCCGGGCCCTCGAGGGACACATCTTAACCTGAGGACAGGTACTAACGAAGGAGCTTTCCTCGCTGGTCGGTGGTCCTTGGTTGGCTGCTCAAACTTAAGGGGAAGCCTTAGAAAGCAGACTAGCAGAGCGTTCTGTATAGAGGGACACAGGTGTCACATCCGCGGAGCCGGCTCCTTCGTGACTGGGCGTCCAGCCAGCGGTGGTTTCACTGGGAACCTTCCGAGTGTTAGGATTTGAAAGTGCTTCTTGGAAGCCTTTCAGTTCCTCCAGATGAGAAAACTTCAGTCATCTTTCAGTCTTCAGCCGTTTTTTTTTTTTTTTTTTTTTTTTTTTTTTTCTTTCATGACAAGGTTTTTCTGTGTAACCTTGGTTATCCTGGAACTGGCCCTATAGACCAGGCTGGCCTCCAACCCAGAGATCTGCCTGCTTCTGCCTCCTGAGTGCTGGGATTAAAGTTCTCTCTTTTTTTTTTTTCCTCCTTGGGTACTGAGGATTGAACCCATGTCCTTGAACATGCTCGGCCAATGCTCCTGCTCCTGAGCTACAGCGTCACTCTTCAGCTTCCTGTCAAGGCAGCAATGGAAAGAGAGTCAACCATCTCTCCAACATGTGCCACACCTCTGCCTCACTGGGCACCCCCAAATCCCTTTCCTCCTCCCTTTCAGTGTTTTGTTTTCAGACAGGGTCTTGTCTAGCCCAGGCTGGTCTGGAACTCAATGTATAGCCCAGGACGGCTTTGCAATCCTGTTCTTCCTGATTCTACCTCCCGGTGCTGGGTGCCACTACCGCGCCTGCTTTATGTTGTGCTGGGGGTCAAACCCAGGGTTTTGTGCATGCTCTACATCCCCAAACTTGCCCCTGCTTTTTTTTTTTTTTTTTTTTTTTTTTTTTTTGTTAGTTTAAGATGAGGTTTCTCCAGGTGCACAGGCAAAACTCCGGAGGCAGGGGCAGGTGGATCTCTGAGTTCGAGGCCAGCCTGGTCTACAGAGTAAGTTCCAGGACAGCAAGGACTACACAGAGAAACCCTATCTCAAGAAAACAAAACAAAAGACTGAGGTCTCACTATGTAGACCAGGCTGGCCTCCAACTCACAGAGTTGTTTTTGTTTTGCTGGGGTTTTTGTTTGTTTGTTTTGTTTTGTTTTGTTTTGGAGACACCTAGGTTGGCTCAAACCCCTCATCCTATAGCCTTAGTCTTTTAAGCGCTGGAATTACAAGCACATGCCACTATGCCTGACCCCTATGCCTGACCCCTTCCCTCCTCTTTATCCCCTGACACCATCCTAGTCACTGAATGGATGACTCTTCCTGTATCCTGTCCAACCACCCAGGACAATGCTGGAAATCTTTCTCCCCAGAGTTAGCATTTCTCTGATACATGAACTGGTACCCACCTTTTTCCTGACAGAGCATCCTAGTGAGCTCATAAAAGGAAGCCGGATAAAGGCAGATGCAGTTAGTTCATCGATAAGTAGAACCCTTGCTCCTGAGCCACAGCAGTGTCCAAGGCCATTGACCACTTTGTAGAGAATGATTGCCTAGAGACAGAAGCAGCAGAAAAGCATCCACAACCGAGGGTGCCCAGAGATAAGGCCCAGTAGTCAGGAACGCTTGCTTCTCTTCCAGAGGACCAGAGTTCCATTGCCAGCACCCTCTTGGTAGTGCAGGAGTATATCTAACTCCAGCTTCAGGAGATCGGACACCTCTGGCCTCCAAGGGCACCTGCACTCATGTGCACTTACCTACACATAGTTAAAATAATGAAAATTAAAATTTAAACTTTTTTTGTGTGTTTTTGTTGATTTGTTATTTTTCATTTTTTTTTAAGATTTATTTTGTTTACTATATAAAGTGTTCTTTCTGCAACATTGCCTGTACACCAGAAGAGGGCGTCAGATCCCATTACAAATGGTTTGTGAGCCACCATGTGGTTGCTGGGAATTGAACTCAGGACCCCTGGAAGAACAGTCAGTGCTCTTAACCTCTGAGACATCTCTCCAGCCCCTGATTTGTTATTTTTCAAGACAGGGTTTCTCTGTGTAGCTCTGGCTGTCCTGGAACTCACTCAGTAGACCAGGTTGGCCTCTGCCTCCCAAGTGCTGGGATTTAAGGCCTGAGCCACCACGCCTGGCTAAACATTTTTTTTTTTGGTGGTTGTTTGAGTTAGGATACCACTGTCACCAGAGGTGAGGGGGAGTAGGAGGTAGGTATGGTGGTGGATGGGGTTAAGGAGGTGATTCAAGCCAGGCAGGGGTAATCGCAGCACCTGGAGGCTGAGGAAGAAGAGAGAGAGCTCTAGAGGAGCCTAGACGACGCAGCAAGACTGGATCTCCACAAACCGGAAGAACAGAGTCTTTTGGTCAAGTCTTGGAGTAATTCTGGGTGGTCAAAAACCACAAACTCCATTTCAGAGATGAAGAAATTCACAATACCACAATGTGATGAGTGGAAACACCAAAGGCCAGGCTTTTGACCATAAAGGAGGGGTAGGTAGAATTTAACAGGCCCACTAGTCAGTCCCGCTGTACTAAAATTTACCAAGAATTCACCAAGTGGGTGATTCCCAGGTGAGCAGAAATAGGGGTGGAGCCAGATGGTGGTCCCTAAGGAAGAGAGAAAAGGCAAGACAGAGAGAGGCCAGGAGATCGGTGCCTTTTGCCTTTAAAGGAGCAGCATGCAAATTTTAGGCAAAGTGATATGCAAATGAGATGCAAATTGGTTGGGAATGAGCATCTGTTATTTCTGAGTCAACAGCTCAAGCACTTTTGGGTGAGCCCCCCCGCCCCCAGCTTTCTCCCAGAGTTACCAGGGTCAGGAACCCAGACGCCATGCAGAGCTGGGCTCTGCAGAGAAAGGGAAGCCCCGCCCACTGTATGGGGACAAGTCATTTGTCTCACATTCCTCTGACAAAGGCTTGTAAAGCGCCTACTGGGTGTGAGGGCTGAGGCAAGTGCGAGGAGGCACTCACTGTTTCTAAGGTCTAGGTGCATTCCTTTGGGGTAGGGGTTGGCGGCATAAACGATGAAGACTCCTACATCTTCTAGAATCTAAGCCAGGCTTCCCAACCTCAGAGCTCTGGACGGTTTCCATCTGATTTTAGCAACATCCTGGGTTTGGCTCACTAGATAAATGATAGTAGCAACCCTTGACCTGTAACAAATAAACACGTCCCCAGACATTGCGTAATATGGAATAGGCAGAAAAAGTACCCAGGTTGAAAACCACCATTCAAACCAAACATGGTGGTGTGTACTGTAAGCCCCTGGAAGTGAAGGCAGGAAGAGCCACATAGACAGTATGACACCATCTGGCTACATGAGACCTTGTACTAAAAACAAACAACAAAAACAAAAAAATAAATTAATTAAAAAAAAAATTTTTTTTTTTTTGTTTTTTTTTTGTTTTGTTTTTTGAGACAGGGTTTCTCTGTGTAGCTTTGTGCTTCTCCTGGAACTCACTTGGTAGCCCAGGCTAGCCTCGAACTCACAGAGATCCGCCTGGCTCTGCCTCCCGAGTGCTGGGATTAAAGGCTTACACCACCACCACCTGGCAAAATCCCCGGGAGCTGAGGACCGAACCCAGGGCCTTGTGCTTGCTAGGCAAACACTGTACCACTGAGCTAAATCCCAAGCCCTTAAAAATATTTTTTTTAAAAGGACACTCAGATATCTAAGGCCATGAGCTCTTTGGGTAAGTCAGCATACTCCTTGAGCTAAGGACTTAGTGTTTTATATGTTTATTTTTTAGTATTGAGAGCAGGCTTTCAAATTTCTCTTCTTGATAGACAGTGGAAGCACACACCTGTAATCCCAAAACTGAGGAGGCAGAAGCAGGAGGATTACTTCTTCACCCCTGAGGCCAACTTGACCTACATAATAAATTGAAACTGAGCCAGAGTTACACAGAAAAGACTGTCTAAATTTAAGAAAGAAGCTGGGTGGTGGTGGAGGTGGCGGTGGAATGTGCCCTTAATCCCAGCTCTCAGGAAGCAGAGGCAGGTGGATCTCTGTGAGTTCCAGCTTCTCTGTGAGTTCCAGGCCAGCTTGGTCTACAGAGTGAGTTCTAGGACAGTCAGGGCTACACAGAGAAACCCTGTCTCGAAAAAGAAAAAAAAAAAAGGAAGAAAGAAATAAAAAAAGAGTCAGGTAATCTTGGGCTGGGGATACAGCCCGGTTGGTAGAATACATACCAGCATGCACAGAGCTCTGGGCTCAATCCCGAATTCCACATAAATCAGGAGTGGTGGCACATGTCTAAATTCCTAGTGCTTTGGAGCTAGAGGCAAGTTCAAGGTCATCCTTGAGATGGAGGTCATCCTAGGCTTCACGAAACCCTGCCTCCAAAAAAAGTTTTTCCCTCTTTTAATTTCTCTCCACAGAGCCGACCTTGCCTTGATTGCTAGCTCACACTCGGAGCACCTGCTGGGATTCGGCCTAGCCATGGAGGTTCTTGAGGAGCAATCTAAGTTACCCCTAAAAATGCCTCCAGAGCCCTTTGGTTTGCAAGGCTGTCCTTCAGTGCTTTCCTCTGTCCCTCTGTCTGTCTTCCAGTTGACTTCTGTGGGTCTGTGGGCTCCATGCCTACCTCCGTAGTCAGTTACCAAGAGGTCAAAAAGTCAATTTTGGCAACCATTGCTTTCCCAGCGCTACCCTGCCAGGCCCCGGAGTCCTGAGGGACCCCTGAAAGCCCCCAGGGTGGACGGGAGGTGCTGGCAGGGGTAGAGCCAGCCCGCAGCTCGGCCCTTCCTGGTTTTGTTTCTCTGAGCTTCTGTATCATGTCCTTTGGATAAAAAGTCCCAAAGGGGAGTCGCCAACCATTCAGCCAGTTGGGGAATGAGAAGCAAACGGTTCCCTTTTTTTTCTGCCTTTGTTTGTTTGTTTTTGTTTTGTTTTGTTTTGTTTTTCTAGACAGGGTTTCTCTGTGTAGCCCTGGGTATTATGGGACCCACTCTGTAGACCAAGCTGGCCTCGAACTCACAGAGATCCACCTACCTCTGCCTCCCGAGCACCAGGATTAAAGATAAGCGGCACTATGCCTGGCAAGAGTCCCCTTCTTAATATTTCTGCTCTGGAGGGCATGGTTTGGTGGCTCTGGAGTGGCGTGGTTTGGTGGCTCTGGAGTGGCGTGGTTTGGTGGCTCTGGAGTGGCGTGGTTTGGTGGCTCTGGAGTGGCGTGGTTTGGTGGCTCTGGAGTGGCGTGGTTTGGTGGCTCTGGAGTGGCATGGTTTGGTGGCTCTGGAGTGGCGTGGTTTGGTGGCTCTGGAGTGGCGTGGTTTGGTGGCTCTGGAGGGCATGGTTTGGTGGCTCTGGAGTGCTGGTTTGGTGGCTCTGGAGTGCGGTTTGGTGGCTCTGGAGTGGCGTGGTTTGGTGGCTCTGGAGTGCATGGTTTGGTGGCTCTGGAGTGGCATGGTTTGGTGGCTCTGGAGTGGCGTGGTTTGGTGGCTCTGGAGTGGCGTGGTTTGGTGGCTCTGGAGTGCATGGTTTGGTGGCTCTGGAGTGGCATGGTTTGGTGGCTCTGGAGTGGCGTGGTTTGGTGGCTCTGGAGTGGCATGGTTTGGTGGCTCTGGAGTGGCGTGGTTTGGTGGCTCTGGAGTGGCGTGGTTTGGTGGCTCTGGAGTGGCGTGGTTTGGTGGCTCTCTCAGCTTCCTGCCCAGCTCCTGCCACTGGTAGGAACAGAATGTGGACAAGAGAAAGAACACTGTACCTAAAAGCCAAGGGCTCTATGTATGTGCACAGGAGACAGACAGGATGGGAAGAGCAAGTCTGCAGGCATCCCTGTCAGAACCTGATGCCCAGGACAGAAGTGAGGGTCCTTTACTAACTACATCCCAAGTAGAACAGAGTCATAGTACTTCATCAACAGTAGAAAGAACTGAGGCTTAGCAGGGCAGTGGTGGCACACGCCTTTAATGCCAGCACTTGGGAGGCAGAGGTAGGTGGATCTCCATGAGTTCAGGGCCAGCCCAATCTACAGAGCGAGTTCCAAAACAGGCTCCAAAGCTACACAGAGAACCCCTGTCTCGAAAAAAGCACTGAGGTTTGACACCAGGAAGAGCTAGCTGTCTGGGATAGGATTGGAGGGTATCCCTCCCATCAGAGCCCCGTCCCAGAATCCTACCCAGATAAATCTCCTGCAACTCAGCATGGGGTAGAGCCAGACTGGGGGGCTGTGCCTCACCCCACTGCCTGAGAACTCTTTTCTGTCTGAGCCTTGCCAGGAGCAGTGGGATGTATGGAGATCTTGTTCCCCAGGGGCTGGGGGATGGAACGGGCTTTCCCCAAACACCGCACCCTCTGGACCCGGGCACAATCAGGCGTTTCATGTCTCAGAAGGGTCAGAATGAAAGGCCAGTGTCTGTCTGCTCTCCACGCCCCCTTCCATCGCGGGATTGTTCCATGTGCCCCTGGGCCACAGCCTCCCCTTTCTCAGTCCTTCCCGTCCAGACCCTGTGTCCGACACAGATTGCTGGAAACAGAGGGACTGTCTCCAGTTCTCTGTGTGGCTGGCACTGTCTCTGCTCCCCAGCATGCTAGCGAGGAAGCTGGGTGTTGATGGCCCTCTCTGTCACCCACAGGAACCCAGAGAGTTCAGGGACTCTGATGTCCCACAGCAGCGGCCAGACCCTCAGATCTACTCCTTCCCCCTGTGTGTCCCCTGTACTGTGGACCTTGGGCAGTGGGTGACTTCCCCACGGAGTTGAAGTACTTCTCCCCATTGGAGACTTCCCCTAACCTGGACTTAACTGACCAAGACCTGGTTGAGCAGCTGGACCCAAGCAGCCCCTTCCATCATTGCTAATGTGTCCCAAGAAAGGGATGTTTCTGTGCCACCTGCAAGCGCCCATAGCCGATATGCTCTCCCCGATGCCACCTTGCCTTGGGACCACAGTGCTGAAGCCTCTGACAGCCAGAAGCTACCGGTCGTCACTCTTCTCCAGACCCCCAGATGTGTCCCACCACCGCCCGCAGCTGTAAGCAAGCATCCCAGGGCCTGACACTCCGTCAGCTTCACACCACCTTCCAGAGCACCCGGCCAGAAGTGCTTCCTGGATAAAATATTAAACACGCAAATCTGAGAAGCGCCGTAACCAGCGCCAGACTGCACGACCGACCGACCGCAGCCTGGCGAAGGAGATGCACGCAGTCCGGGGGTGGGAGGTATATATAGATACAGACTTTGGATCTCTCTCTCCAACGTGTGCGAGGCAGAGCAGTGCCTGTGGAAAAATACCGCAGCAGCCTCCAGCTGGGGTGGCCTGAGGTTGGAGTCAGGAGGCTGGCAGGAGGGGGGTCAGGAGGAGCCCCAAAGCCGAGCTGGGAGGGGCGTGACAAAAGCCCTTTGTGCTTGTATTCTGTGCAGTGCGGCAGGCCGACTCAGCAAGGGAACGGAGTTTGGTTAGAGGCAAGGCCTCACGATAGAAAGGCCACAAAGCAATAGAGAGGAGGCGGGGCTAGAGGGGCAGGGAGCGCACCTCAATTCCCCTCTGCCACCCGGGCTCTAACGTGGCACTGTGCTGGCTAGGGCTCACGAAGCTCACAGAGATGAGTCAGTAGGGATCACGCCTGAGTCTGGGCTAACACAAACTGGCAATGAACCTTGATGTAGCCCACTCTGACCCAGAGGGGTTGGGGGCTAAACCGATATTTTCAGAAACTCGATTTGGCATCGGCTCCAGAAACCCAGAGATCCACAGGAATCCAAGTTTTTTGTTTTGTTTTGTTTTGTGTGTGTGTGTGTGTGTGTGTGTGTGTGTGTGTGTGTGTGTGTGTGTGTTTTGAGACAACGTCCCAGTATGTAGCCCTGTCTGTCCTGGAACTCACTCTGTAGACCAGGCTGGCTTGCAACTCAGAGATCCATCTGTCTCTGTCCCCGCCCCCTAAGTGCTGGGATCAAAGGCATGTGACACCACTCTGGGCACAAAGCCAAGAGTCTTAAAACTCAATTGAAGCCAGGCAGTGGTGGCGCACACCTTTAATCCCAGCACTCGGGAGGCAGAGGCAGGTGGATCTCTGTGAGTTCGAGGCCAGCCTGGTCTACAAAGCGAGTTCCAGAACAGGCTCCAAAGCTACACAGAGAAACCTTGTCTTGAAAAAACAAACAAACAAACAAACAAATAAACAAACAAAAAATTCTATTGAGCTCAGCCTAAGGAGAGGACTCCAGAATATGTGTGACCCTGTATGTGACATCTGTCCACAGCACCCAGCAGGCCAAGGACTATAGTGCCTATGTTTCCTCACAGTGACCTGAAAAACCCAGGCCAGAGTTTCAGGGAACTCACAGGGCCAGCATTACTGCAGGGCCTGTAACGACATGGTACCCAAGCCCTGAGTATGACAAATGAAAGTTTTCATGTCACTTCAAGGTATCACAGAACCCACACTGGATTTAGAAGGTAGCCCACTCTCTCTCAGAATTAGTGGACTGAAAGAGCCTGTGCTAATGAGATCCTACAAAAGACACCCATTTGACCCAGGGTGGCCTAGAGCTCCCCAAGGCTAGGACTAACGTCGACACACTCAAAACAGAGCCCCTACCCAGGAAGGGCCCCAGTGCAGGTAAAGCCTGGGAAGGGGCTCTCCTCGGACCCCCAGGACGTGGAAGACAGGAAGGTGAGGCTGAAGGAGGCTGGAAAGAAGAGGATCAGGCACCTGGGAGCCTGCCAGCTCCTGGCTGCTGCCAGCCGCCTGCTGCTGTGGGCTGAGCGCAACTTGGCTGTGCCCAGTTGGAAGGTGCTGAGAGGAGGTGCTGCTGCTGCTGCTGCTGCTGTGCCAGCTCAGACTGAGGAGGAAGTGGGAAGCAGAGGCAGGGTGGGCACAGGGCCCTGGCACAGGAAGAGCAGACGCCCCCAGGAGGCCTGGCACCTGGACAACCCACTGCCAAGGCAGGAATTCAAACAGGGAGGAGCTGAGAGGCATGGCCCCAACCTTCACCCTCCCAGCCCCCATTATGACCAGGGCACAGTGCCCAGCACTGGACAGACAGACAGCCGGCATCTCCCTGACTGGTGAATTCTACTCCCAGGGGTAGGAGCTCTTTCCATGCTTCTGATCCCTGGGCAAGTGCTCTGATTGTGTGTTCCCCTGCCCACCCAGGGGTGGAGGGTGGAGCAAGAGCTGGAGAGGGCAATACAGCCTTGTCTTAACTAACTCTAGAATCTCCTCTATCAGTCAGTTGCCGCTCTGTCCTCTTCCTCAGCCAAGGTCTACCTGCAGCTCTCCCTAGAAGCAAGTGAATGTTAGGGAGGCTGGAGTGGGCAAGAGGTCTTGTTGGGGGGCCCTGGGCAGGAAAGACCTTTTTCCCAAGAAAACACTTTTTTTTAAATAATATTTTTTTATTTTACTTTAGTGCGTGCATGGTTTTGGCTTGTTTGTTTGGTTTGGTGTGTGTGTGTGTGTGTGTGTGTGTGTGTGTGTGTGTGTGTGTGTGTTGTGTGTACATGCACATGTATTCGGGTGCCCTTGGAGACCAGAAGAGTGTTGCAGAATATTTCTTTACACTGTGTGAAAATGTGTCACTGAGATTGGTTTAGTAATGAACTGAGTGGCCAATAGCTAGGCAGGAAGAGGTTAGGCAGGACTTCCGGGGACAGAGAGGACTCTGGGAAGAAAAGAGGCACAGAGAGGCCAGTGAAATTCTCAAGAAGTTGGACATATGGTACAGAGCAGAGGCAACTGAGCCACGTGGTGGAATATAAGTGAAAAAAAAATAAGGGTTAGTTGAGTGGTGGTGGTGGTGGTGGTGGTGGTGGCGGCGGCGACGGCGGCGGCAGGGCACGCCTTTGATCCCAGTAATGGGGACGCAGAGGCAGGCGGATCTCTGTGAGTTCAAGGCCAGCCTGGTCTACAGAGTGAGTTCCAGGACTGGCTCCAAAGCTACACAAAGAAACCCTGTCTCAAAAAAACAAAACAACAACAACAAAAAAAATGGGTTAATTAAGTTATAAGAGCTAGTTGGGGACAAACCTAAGCTAAAGGCCAAACTTTCATAATGAATAATAAGTGTCCGTGTTTAGGAACTGGTGATGCAAAGACAGTCCGAGCAAGAAAGTTTGCTACAGAAGAGGGTCCTCTGGACCTTGAGTTGTGCTACAGTTAGGAGACACCTCAAGTGGGTGCTGGGAACTGAACTCCTGGCCTCTGCAAGTTTGTAACTGGGGAGCCATCTCTCTAGCAACGTTGTTGTTGTTGTTAGCTTATAGACTGCTTAAAGTTTCTTTTTTATATATTTGTGGGGTGGGGGTTCCCTCCAAGACCAGAAGAGGGAGTCAGGATCCTTAGAATTGGAGTTACAGGCGGTTGTGAGGGGCCCCACATGGATGGGGCGCACAGAACCAGACACCTCTCGAAGAGCAGCACGTGCTCTTAACTGCTAAGCCATCTCTCCAGTTCCTCGTTTTTGTTTCGAGACAGGGTCTTGCTATGTAGCCCACGCTGATCTTGAACTCATTACTTAGCCTAGGCTAGTCTCAGACTCACTTGGAGTCTCTTCCTGTCCCAGCCTCTCAAGTCCTAGGACTACAGATGTCCACTACCACTTCTGTCCAGAAAGGGACAGGCTTTACAATCAGAGTTCCAGACAGCTGTTCCAGGCAGCAGCTGGACCCCTACCCACTCTCCCCAGGCCAGGGCTAGTGCAGTGGCCCATCTTCCCTACATCCACAGTCCTGGTCCCTTTGCAGTAGATGCAAAGAAGAGGAGGAGGCCCAGGATCTCTTGGGGTGCTTCTCCGTGTCCCCCATGGATACTGTCATGTGCAAGACCTTAAATTCGCTGCTGAGAAAGCAGCAGGGAAGGATCCCTTACTCTTGTCAGGAGAACAGCCCCTGCGGTTACCTAAGGCACGTATGATGGTGGAAGATGGGGAGTCTTCATGGCTTTGCTCCTCTGAGAGGGACCCTCGGCTTTTACCGCTTACTCTGGCAGACAGGGGCCTGAAGAATCTGGTCAGTTCCAGGAACTTCCTGAAGCTATTACCAGGGTGGGAGGGGATCTAGAGAGGTGGCTCAGTGGTCAGGAGCACTGGCTGCTCTTGCAGAGGACCCAGGTTGGTTCAGTTTCCAGCACCCACATGGCAGCTCACGAACAGCTCTAGCTCCAGTTCCGGGAAACCCAGCCACATTTTCTGGCCTCTGCAGGCACCAGGAACACACATGGCACACAGAAGTACATGCAGGCACACATGTGGTATGCAGAAGTATATGCGGACATACATGTGGTACACAGAAGTACATGAGGGCAAATACTTGCATAAAATAAAAATAGATCAATCTTAAAAAGAAAAGAAAAGAAAAGAAAAAGCCAGGTGTGGTGACGCATGCTTTTAATCCCAGAACTTGGGAGGCAGAGGCAATGGGATCTCTGTGAGTTCGAGGCCAGCCTGGTGTACAAATCAAGTTCTGGTACAGCCAAGGCTACACAGAGAAATCCTATCTAGAAAAACAAACAGCATCATCAACAACCAAAAGAAAAAAAAAAAGAAAGAAAGAAAAGGAAAGGAAAAAAGAAAGAAAGAAAAAAGCACATCTATAATCCTAGGTCTCTAGAGGTTTAGGGGAGTCGGAGGCCCTATTAATAAAAAAAAAAAATAACCCCACCAACAAATGAATGAAAGAAAAATATTCCAAAAATTAAAAATGGCCAGGTGTGGTGGCACATATCTTTAATGCCAGCATTCGGGAGGCAAAGACAGGTGGATCCCTGTGAGTTCAAATCCATCCTGGGCTGTGCAGTGAGTTCTAGGACAGCCAGGATTACATAGAGAGACTCCCATCTCAAAAACCCAAAAATACAAATAAATAAAAATTTAAAGTGGCTATATATGGCACACACCTATAATCCCAGTACTTGGGAGGTAGAGGCAAGAGAATCAGAAGTTCAAGGCCAGTCTCAGCTACAGAGTTTAAGGCCAACTGTCTCAAGGAACAAAAGCAAAAAAAAAAAAAAAAAAAAAAAAAAAAAAAAGAGTAGGAGAGAGAGTTCTGTGGGTAAAAGCACTTGCCTCCAGGCCTGACTACCTGAGTTCAATCTCAGGAACCCACGTGGTGAGAGAAGAGAACCAGCTCCTGTGATTACCTCTGATGTTCACATGCACACTGCGTCTACTCACACATAATAAATGAATAAATGAATGAATGAATAAATAAATAAATAAATGTTCAATGCTTTCAAAATAAATAATAGCCAGGCAGTGGTGGCGCATGCCTTTAATCCCAGCACTCAGGAGGCAGAGGCAGGCAGATCTTTGTGAGTTCAAGGCCAGCCTGGTCTATAGAGCAAGATCCAAGAAAGGTGCAAAGCTACACAGAGAAACCTTGTCTCGAAAAACCTAAATGAATAAATAAATAAATAAATAAATAAATAAATAAATAATAAATCAACAATAAACAAGTGATGTGCTTGCCTTACCTCCAGGCATATGGCAGTCCTTCCTAAGTGGATGAGCTGGATATCCAGGGAAGACGTGGTAGGGCAGGAGGCAGAAGCAGAAATGAAGCCCCGTGTGAGCCTCTGTCTGGGAGCTCCCCCACCTCTGGACCTTCACTTCCACAAGGCCTAACTTGTCTTCCTGAGTATGGGGCAGGGGGCAGGCGGCTGGGGGTGGGGGAGGTCGGGCAAAATCCAGGCAGTAGGCAGCCTCCTCTGACCCCACCCCTCCCCTCCCCTCCCCTCCCACCTCCCTCTACACCCTCCACTTCTCTACTTTGTACTGGATTCATAGTCCCACCCACAAGTACTTGGTCCCTGGCTTCTGCCTCCTTTCCTGTCCAACCCAGACTTTGGATCATCCTTGCTCCTTCTCTAAAGTTCCCTGACACTTTCTGCCTAAAATAGGAAGAAGGATGTGTGTATGTGTATAAGTCTGCATACACATAAATACACACACACATTTACTACACACATGCAACTGTTCTCAGAAACACTTTTCGGGTCCCCTGGAACTAGAGTCACAGATAGTTTTGAGCCACCTGATATGGGCTCTGGGAACTGAACTCTGGTCCTCTGCAAGAGCAGCATCCTGGTCAGTTTTTTGTCAATTTAAAACAAACTAGGGTCATCTGAGAAGAAGGAACTTCAATTGAGAATTGAGAAAATGAATTCCCCTGATTGCCTACAGGGTATTTCCTCAATTAATGATTGACCTAGAAGGGCTGGATTCACTGTGGGTGGTCCCGGCTGGTCTAAGAAAGCAGGCTGAGCAAGCCTTGCTGAACAGGTCTGTAACCAGCACCCCTCCATGGGCTGTGCTGCAGCTCATGCCTCCAGGTTCTCCTCTGGGTGAGTTCCTGCCCTGCCTTCCCTGGGTGATGGACAGTGATCGGAACACCTAAGCCAAATAAACCCTTTTCCCCACAAGCTGCTTTGGGTCCTGGTGTTTGTCACGGCAACAGAAAGCCACCGAGGACAAGAGTAAAGTGCTCCTAACTGTCATCTCACCAGGCCCCTTCTGCTCCTGCTGAGTCATCCGGTCCGGGTCCCTTCCGCTCCTGCTTCCACACCTTTCCCGACAACATCTCACAGGAAGCTCTGGCTGGCTCAGAACTTAGAGTGGAGACCAGACTTGTCTCAAAATTAGGACAGTCTTCTGCCTCTGCCTCCGAAATGCTGGAATTATAGGTGTGTGGGTCTGTGCACCACACACCTGGCTAATTAGACAAATTTTGCTAATTAGATGAATTAGTCATATAGTTGGATTATGCTAAACTGCATTCTCTTATTTAATTAGGCCAAGTGGTATTAGTTAATTAAATACTGTAACATAGAAGATGATGGCTGGGGAGTCCTTTGTGCTTTGCTTTTTTTTTGTTGTTGTTGTTTTGTTTTGTTTTTTTTGAGACAGGGTTTCTCTGTGTATAGTTTGTGTATAGGCTGTTCTTGAACTCACAGAGATCTGCCTGCCTCTGCCTCCCCACTGGAGTCCTTTTCCTAAGTGTCTTTCTATCTCCTAATGATTGAACTTAAATCTGAATTAAAATTGTATTTTAGCTGAGAAGTGGTGGCACATGCTTTTAATCCCAGCACTCAGGAGGCAGAGCCAGGAGGATTTCGGTGAGTTTGAGGCCAGCCTGGTCTACAGAGCAAGATCCAGAGAGGCACCAAAGCTAAACAGAGAAACGTTGTCTTGAAAAACCAAAAAATAATAAATAAATAAATAAATAAATAAATAAATAAATAAATAAATAAATACTGTATCTTAGCCTGGCTTGGTGGTGCACGCTTTTGATCCCAGCACTCGGGAGGCAGAGGCAGGTGGATCTCTGTGAGTTTGAGGCCAGTCTGGTCTACAGAGTGAGATCCAGGACAGCCAGGACTACACAGAGAAACCCTGTCTTGAAAAACCAAAAACCAACCAAACAACAACAACAACTGTATCTTAGACAGGTGTGTGTAGCCTTGTAGGATCAGAAATTCAAAGTCATTTGTGGCTGCATATAGAGTTTAAGGTTAGGGTCACTATAAGAGACCCTGTCTTAGAACAAAGTAACAACTATAGTTCATAAAACAACCAGGTAGTTGTGGCTAATGCCTGAGTCTCGATATGCAGAAGGCACACGGGCTGGATCACTACTGCAGATTCAAGGCCAGTCTGGGCTTTATATCAAGTTCTAGCCAAGCCAGGGCCATCTATAGGGAGACACTATTTAAAATAAATAAAATAAAAAAGACAGGTCCTTAAAGATGTGAAGTTTCTACCTCCAGTTCCAAGTGAGCACAAGTCAGCTGGGACTCTGTTGTCAGGGCTACTTATAAACTCCAGCGTTTTCCATGTGCCACTGTACTGCCCTCTAGGGCACCCTCCTGGTCTCATGACCACTTTGGGTGACTGCCATCCTGGGGTGTGCAAGCCGGAAGGGGAAAGGGCATAGCCAGGCTGGGATGGCACAGAGCACTGCCCCCTGCAGCCCACTGATGAGAATGCAGTCACACCGCCACAGTGGACTGCAAGGGAGGTATGAAGAGTTCCCTGGACAGGCCTGAAGCGCCTAAGTCGGTGGACAATTAGCAGTGGCCCCCTTGCATCCCTCCAGCTCCCTGACCACTGAGTTATCAGGGTTCTGTCCTTGGTCCCTCCTCTCTCTCCACGCATTCCTGGGCTCTCCTTCCAGCCTCCTGTCAGCCCCATCACCTACCTGGGCACCTGGGCCAGACCCTGGTTCATAGCAGGACTTTATCAACTCCCAGCCTATCCAGTATGCCAACCCAGGAGCCAACGTGATAGGGTAATTGACTGGAAGGAGCCCCGGGGAAAATGTTGTGCACCTAGGTCTACACGTGGACCAGCCAATAAAGTTAGACATGCTAAGTTGTGTGCATTTTCATTCTTGACCCCGCCCCGTCCCTCTCTTTACCCCACGCCCCCTGCCACTGCCACCCCACCCTACCTCACCCCACCTCCTCCACCCCGGTGCTGAAGACTGAAACCGGGACCTCAAGCATGCTCAGCAGATGTTTTACCCTGAACAGAAGCTTCAGCTCTTCTTTTTGCTCTGATTTTGTGATAACTCATCCTGGGAGATGTTCTAGTTTCCTGTCCTTCGCTGTGATAAGTACCAGGACCAAAAACAACTTGGAGAGGAAAGGGTTTATTTCATCGTACACGTTCATTAAATCCATCATTAAAGAAAGTCAAATGAGGAAGGGACGCAGAAACCATGGAGGGGTGCCCGCTGGCTCACGCTCAGCCAGCTTTCTCCGACAGCCCAAACCCATCTACCTAAGGATGGTGCTGCCCACAGTGGTCTGCATCCTCCCACATCAATCACCAATCAAAACAAACCTCTCACAGACAAAGCCAACGGCCAATCTGACCTGGGCAGTTCCTCAACCGAGGTTCTCTCTTCCCAGGCGACTCTAGGTTCTGTTAAGTTGGCAAAAAAAACTAAACCAAACAAGTAATGAACCCACTCCGTGCATCACAAAATCCACTGATTTTTAGGAGACAATGCTGAGGCCCAGAGAGTAAACCCTTCAGCCAGAGTTGACAAGCTTATCTAAAAAGTACCCGCGTCCTAAAGAAGGAATCACGTGGCCTACTTTTCCTATGCTACCACAGGCGCATCTGGGCACACACTCGTTGTCCTTCTGGCTCTGGCACAGAGCTGTGACCTCTAGGACTAACTCCACAAAGATGTTCTCTGGGGCTGGAGAGATGTCTCAGAGGTTAAGAGCACTGACTGCTCTTCCAGAGGTCCTGAGTTCAATTCCCAGCAACCGCATGGTGGCTCACAGCCATCTGCAATGAGATCTGATGCCCTCTTCTGGCCTGCATGCTGTCATGCTGTCATACATGCTGTATACATAATAAATAAATAAATAAAATCTTAAAAAAAAAAAAAAGATATTCTCTGACTTCTTCCACATGTGTGTTCACATGGCATACGTGCATGTCCCCCAACACACACACACACAGCACTTAGAATAAGCCATGTGTAGCGACACACTACAACTCTTGGGAGACAGAGGCAGCCAGTTCTGTGAGTTCCAAATCAGCCTGGTCTACATAGTGAGTTCCAGGCTAGCTAGGGATAAATAGTGAGACCCTGTTTAAAATAAATAAATAAATAAATAAATAAATAAATAAATAAATAAATAAACTTAGAACAATGCCTGGTTCCCTGCAAGTGCCATCAAAATACATGCTGTGTTACAGCAGCCACAAGGAGAAAAACAGTCAGGCCAGCTAAGGATAAACTCTCCTCTATGGCTGGGTGACCTCAGGCAAATCAATTGGCCTCTCTGAGTCTCAGGTCCTCATCCTTTGAGTAGATACTGTTTATTGCTTAGAAAGCAAAATAATGCATGCACAGCATTGGACATCAGATTCAAGTCCTTGAGAGCAGAGGCCATGTAAGTCATCATCATGGCGAAGGGCCTAGGCTAGGGGCCAGGCGGAACACAAGGCACTCAATGGCTTGTGAGAATCTCTTCTTCCCCTGGCAATCCACAGCCAGGGTCCAGCTGGTGCTAGCAGACAGTGGCATCTTGTGGAGAAACTCTGGAACTGCACCCTGCCTAAGCACGGCTCCCAACTCCGCTGTGGAATACCCACTTACCGGCAAACAAGCATTCAGGGTGCTGAATCCAAGGCCTAGAATAAACAAATCAAGAGAGTCTAAATGATAACACGGGAGAGTGAGGAAAACTTCACAAAGATTATGACCTTGTTATTAATGCCCAGCTTTAGAGGAGAGAGACAGAGACACAGAGAGACAGAAAAAGATTATTTATATATATATATATATATATAGAGAGAGAGAGAGAGAGAGAGGGAGAGAGAAAGAGAGATTGTGCACATGCATGCATGCTGCACAGCATGAGTGTGGAGGTCAGGGGATAACTACTTGCAGGAGCTGTCCTTTCTTCCACCATGGGTCTCTAGGACTGAACTCAGGTTCCTTTGGTTTTGCAGCAAGCACCTTTACCCTCAAGAGCCCAGCCCCAAGTCTTTTTTTTTTTTTTTTTTTTTTTTGAGACAGGGTTTCTCAGTGTAGTTTTGGAGCCTGTCCTGGATCTCGCTCTGTAGACCAGGCTGGCCTTGAACTCACAGAGATCCGCCTGCCTCTGCCTCCCGAGTGCTGGGATTAAAGGTGTGTGCCACCACCGCCCGGCCCAACTCTTTATCTTAAAGAAAATATACATATTCTGTAGAGAACTTGTCAAGTTGGGCAGCTCAGCTACAGGAGACTCTGAGTTGATGCCCTACGGCAGAGACCGTCAGCTCCATGCAGGTCAACACCAGGAAGTTGGAGTCTGAGGAGGTGACTCGGAAGCCCCGAGAGGATATGCACTCAGTTGGAGTAGCACGCCAGTGTCTATGGAGAGACCTTAAGGAGGGAATCATGTCTTCTTGTTTCCCATCCTATCTCAGGCATTGACTGCACTGTAGGATCCTAACCCAGGTCATCCACAGGGAGGGGGAGGGGCATTTGACCCCAAAGCCCTGTTTTCCTCTGTGCCTCCCAGGAAATGGGAATCGAGGAGTCCAGGACCAGTGAGATGGTTCCACCAGGCACCTGTAAGAGTTCTTGCTATGCAAGCCTGACACGCTGAGTGTGGTCCCTGGGAAGCATGGAACGGTGGCTGGAGAGAGGCACTCCGAAGAGCTGTCCTGACCTCCACACATACTCTATGACACACATCCCCCCCTACACACACACACTAAAGTAAATCTAGGTGTGGCATACGTCACATTCAACTGGAGAACCCCAGATTCCATGGGAAATACGTCATTTTCAAATGGGCCTTGGAGAATGAGCATAAAGGAAGGAGTGGATATACAGCGAAGGAAGGATTTTCCAGCATGGGAGATCCCACTGTGTGTAAAATGAAGTAAAGAGTCCAGGCTGTACAGGGGAGTCAAGGCCAAACAACACAGGGCCCCAAATGACAGGCCGAGGGGGTTCATTGAATAAAACCAGAGAACCCCTAAGTAAGAAGAAAGCCTGGTGGAAAGGAGTCAGAGAAAATGCAGACTTCCAGAAACCGGATCCAGAGGTAGCTGCGGCAACAGTCCAGGGTGAACAGGAGCAGGCTGGAACAGGAGTGGGGGTGGGGGGCGCAAGAGCTACAGGGAGGAACACGCAGTGGTGGTGCACCCCTGTAACCCCAGAGTTAGGAGGCAGAAGCAGGAAGATGCTGTCGGGGAAGGGAAGGAAGGAAAGAAAGACAGGGTGCCAGGTGTGGTGGCGCACTCCTTTAATCCCAGCACTCGGGAGGCAGAGGCAGGCGGATCTCTGTGAGTTCAAGGGCAGCCTGGGCTACAGAGTGAGTTCCAGGACAGCCAAGGAAACCTGTCTCAGAAAGAAAGAAAAGGAGAGAGAGAGAGAGAGAGAGAGAGAGAGAGAGAGAAGGATGGAAAAAGAAAAGAGAGAGGGTGACACAGACCTTGGGAGGTGAGGGGATACAATTTGGAAACAGACAGTTGGGTTGTGAGAATTGTCCCGTCAGGCTGTCAGGTCTTGTGGAAGTGACGGGGAGCAACAGAGAACATTAACCAGGGTAGAGACTTGACCAGGACTGACGTGGTCAGGGACAATAGGAGGAGTTGCCAGTGTCCACCTGGAGATATGGAAGCCAAGCTCAGGAGAGATATCAAGGGACAGAGCATCCTGGTGAATAGTTGGCTGGGGGACGGTACCACCGCACATCAGGGGACATCCGAGAAAGTAAGAGGGAGACACATGAGGGACCTTCCAAGTGAACCGCGACAGTATCTCAAGAATGTGCAGCGGTATCAGAGACCACAGGAGCCCAGAGGTTGAGAAAGGGAGCGGTTATTGTACATGTGGGTGTGGCTGTCACCCTCTGACTCTCACAAAAGGAGTTTCAGGGACAGAAGTCAGCCTGCAAACAGGTTAAGGGACAGGGGGCAAAGGGCAAAGGGCGAGGAGGCAGCTGAGAGCCAGAGGAAAGGAGGAGATGGGAAGCGAGGATGGTCTGGGGCCCTGAAGAGATTGGGGGGGAGGGGACAGAAACCCAGAGGTTCAGTGTGGAAACGCTTGGAGACTCAACAAGAGGATTTAAGAGACCCTGCTAAGGAGGAGCTGGAGGTGGTGGTGCACACGTCTGTAACCCAGCACTCAGGAGATAGAGGCAGGAAGATTAGAACTCCAAGGCCAGCTTTGACTAGAGAGCGGGTTCATCAGCCTAGGCTGCATTAAAACTTGTCTAAATAAATAAAACAAATAAAGATCTTGGTAAGAAGCCATGACCAGCCAAGTGGTGGTGGCGCACGCCTTTAATCCCAGCACTTGGAGGCAGAGGCAGGCAGATCTCTGTGAGTTTGAGGCCAGCCTGGTCTACAAAGGAGTTCCAGGATAGCCAGGGCTGGCTACACAGAAAAACCCTGTTTTGAAAAACAAAAAAGAAGCCAAGACCTAGCTTCTTGTCATCCCTGACAAACTGGAAAGGTGCGAGCATGGAGGGAACCCCTTGTCCCTTCTGGGGCCTCTGATACACTGGGAAAGGGGAAAGACGTCTAATACCCTCAAGGCCAGCCTGGGGAAAGCAAGGGGCCTTTTCCCTGTAAGGGACTGTGGTCCTGGTTGGGGAGGATCTGTGTGTACCCCAAACCCAGCCCATGCTGTAATTATGTTTCCTCGGCAACTTTCCTTTTTCCGGGACTGTTCTGTAGTAGGTTGAATAGTAGAACCCCCAAAGATACGTCCTAACCCTTAAGAACCTATAAATGTGGCCTTCTTTAAAAAGGGGGCTCTTGCCGGCGGTGGCGCACCCTCTATCCAGCCTCGAGCGAGCTAGCGGATCTCTGTGAGTCGAGGCCAGCCTGGTCTCAAACAGTTCAGAAAGGCAAACAAAAAAAACGTCTCGAAAAAAAAAAAAAAAAAAAAAAAAAAAAAAAAAGCTCTTGCAGGGCCAGTGGTACACACTTGTAGTCCCAGCACTTAAGAAGCAGAGGCAAAAGGATCAGAGGAAGTTTCAGTTCAACCTAGTCTACATCAGCAATCCCAGGCCGTCAAGGGCTACATAGTAACAGCCCGTCTCAAAACAGTAGGAAACAGTGAGTTTGGAATCACACAATCTACTCAGAATACTCCTTGGGAGAGGAGAGGCTCCTGAACAGGAGGCAGGGAATGCCTCAGGCCATTAGAAGCTGGAAAGCAAGGGACTCTCTCCCCTAGAGCCTCGGGGAAGAGGAGGAGCGGGGAAGCAAAGTCCCTATGCTATCATTTTGTCCTGGCCTGTTCAAGTGAGTGGGGGAAAAAAAATCCCTGTTTTAAAACCGTCACCTCTGTGCTAATGTGCTGTGGTAGATCGAAAACCGAATTCTGCTCCCCACTCTGTAAAATGTCTAGAAGTTTCCAGAGATGCTTGGAGCTCGAAGAGTCTTCAAGTTAAACCTTGCCCAGAGGGGAGTTCTAGGTCTGACCAAAAGGTGTCTGGTGCACAAACCTTTCCTGTGGGGGGAAGGGAGCCAAGCTGCCCCGGGTCCTTCCAGCCCCTCAGAGAAGGCACTTTCCCTAGAGCTGCTCTGCCTGCCTGCTAGGCAGGTTAAAAGGCACAAAGCCCATCCCACTGTTCTACAAATGGGGCACCTACCTTCCTAGCTTCTCCCGGTAATCAGCCCGTTTTTCAGGGTGTTTCTCCCCACTCCCCAAATCTGCCTTTTCCTTCCCGTCTTCATTCCTGGGGGGGGGGGCACAGGAGGACAGATACCCTTGAGCCCCAGTGGAATGGAAAGCACTCTCCACCCCCTTCTTCCCCAGGACACAGCTGGAGGGGGGAGGGGAGGTCAGCAGGGTTCATAAAGGCCAGATGTTAAGGAAAAAGAGAGCCAAAGCGCCCACCCACTCCATCTCTCCCCTCCCCACCCCCAGGGAAGGGAGAGAGCTCTAAAAACACTTTAGAGGCCCAGAAGTTTTGCTCAAGGATCCGCTCTATGCAAACGATGATAAACTTTCTACAAAGCACCTTCTCAGCAAAGGAGACCTGTCCCTCCCCAGTGTCACGTGGGAACTGTTCTTCCTCGCCCCATTTTGGGGATGAGGGGTGTTACTCACTTGTAAAGTAGACATAAAGGACCACTAGGTCCCCCAATAACGGGCAGATCTCAAAGCACTGCCACCCTGCACACCCCACCCACCCCTGAACCTGATCTATCTCTGTGGAGAAAGCCACCCCACCCTCCGGACTCCAGGAGCCTTCCTGACTGGGGCGTGGTCCGGGCCTAGCTCCGGCCTAGCTCCTCTCGGCCTGCAAAACAGAACCTCTGACCCTAAACCTAATCCCCAGGCCCAACCCCCTTCTGATCCATCAGATCCCTGACAACTCCCAAAATGCCTGAGGCTTAAAAAAAAAAACGCTTAAGGTGGCCCGCCCGGCCCAGGTTCCCTCCAAACCCAAGCCTCCAGGACAAGAGTCCTTGCGTTTGCCTCTCGGTAGCAAGTCTTGAACCCACCTCCGTCGTTAAGGGGCTGAGTCTGGATGTCTGAAAAATGGATTCAGACTAGCCTTCTAACTCCACCCCATCCCATCCATGAATTGGGGGAGAATACCTCGAAAGACGCCTTGTTTGGTCTGATTTTATTGATTTCTTCCACCTTCCATTATTTTCCCAGAGAATTTTTGGCCCCTTCCCCAGGCAAAACCAGCTTTGGGCCCTCCTCCTCTTAATGGGAGCAGAAAAAGTGGGGCTGGAAGACTCGTTCACCCATCAAGCCTTATGGCAACGGGAAACTCCAAAACTGGACAAAAGGGTAACGTCTGCTGGCTGAAGGCTGAGGCTCTCGCCAACGGGAGAATCACCTGAACTTGGGGGGGGGGAGCTAGGAACAGAAAAGGAAGGGGGTGTAAAGGGTTAAAGGTCTGAGCTGTGGGGGTGGAGGATGCCCCCAGGGAGCTGTCAATCACTTTCCCACCCCACCACAGCCCCCACATCCCTAAACTGGCCGTCAAACATAGAAACAACCAGTTTGTCCATCAAGGTCCGTCCCTCTGTCCCTTTCTTTTGGCCTCTGGGCAGTAGTTGCCTTGCTCCCCTGGGGTGAAGGCCTGGCCGCCCGCTGAGAGGGCAGAGATGGAGCTGGTCAGGCAGCCTCCTACAGAAGGCTTTTTTCTGGACTCCAGCCCTTGGTTCCTCCGCAAAGATGAGGAGGAAATATCACCCGGACCTCCCAGGTGCTTGAAGATCACTGTCACTTGAGGTCTCTCGGCACACAGTCCATAAAACGCAAAAAAAAGAGACAAATTTGAGAATCAAGGCTCCCTCCTGGAGTCCTCAGTCTGCCCGGGGCCCCAACATGCTCCTGGGTAGAATAGGTCGAAAGCTCAGAGTTCTTCCAAGTTGACCCACCAGGATTTGAGGCCCGGGGGCTCGGGGACAGCGGGCCCTCCCATCTGCCACCTCCACAGCGGGTGACCAGGCGGAGGCTTTGCGTCTCCCTGGAGGCGAAGCGAGGAAGCCGGCCCTAAGTCCCCGTCCTCCCCCACCACCAGGGCTGGGGGACAGGGAAAGCAGTCGAGGAGGCTGAAGGTGCTCGAGGTGGGGAGCGTCGGGGCGGGCCGGCGGGGCTGCACGCTGCGCGGGGGCGGCGCCGGCCGCCGGCGTTTCTTGGCTGCTCCCCGGGCTTTGGCTGCCGGCCGCTCGGGCCCTCGGCGCAAACTTGGAGTGTCCAGGGCGAAGCCCTTCGCGTAACACCAAAGTTTCGAGCGGCGGATCAGGCGATTGAAATGTTCCTGGCGGAGATCACCGGGCGCGTCCGGCGCTGCGTCTGCCGTCGAGGGGCTGAGCGCGGGTGCCTCGGGCGCGGCCGGAGCAGGGTCTCCGCCCGCTGCAGCCGCCGAGCCCGGCATAGGCTGCTCCGGAGACGCAGGTTCCGGGGAGAGGCCCGCAGGTGGCGGCGGAGGCCGGGAGCTATGCTCATCAGGCGGACTGCTAGCTCCATCAGGCTGGGACTCCAGACCCGGGGCTGGCCTGGGCGGGGACCAGGCGGAGCTGGTCGGAGATTCCCGAGGACGCCGGGGAGCAGGGCAGCGGCTGGGAGGTGCGCAGGAACCAGCTCCGAAGTGCGGGAAGCCGCCACCGCCCTCTTCCTCCTCTCCTCCGCCTGGGCACACCGCGATGTCTGCATCCTCGCGGACCGCGGAGCTCACGTCGTTCGGTCGCCCGGCCTGTCCCCCGAGGTGCTTCAGGCTATCCGCGGCCCGGCCGCCGGTGCATGGCGAGGCCCGGGGGCCCAACAGCACCGGGGTCCGCGGCGCCAGCTCTTCAGGCCCCAGGCCCCGGGCGGACGACCGAGGTTTGGCAAGGGCGCAGAAGGCGAGGGCACGTAGGCACAGCGGGGAGAACTCCGGGGTCCCCCGACGCGGCTTCCGGGGCGTGGGCGAGCAGGGAGACCCCCGCGGAGACGCGGGCACTGCCAGGCGGGGAGAAGGACACAGAGTCTCCATGGAGCAGCCTTGGGGGTCGCCCACTGCGGGGGCCCTGGTCCCAACGGCGGGATGCCCCGGCGGCCCGAAGAGCCCGCGGGCCAGGGGAACATCGCCCCCCGTCGACGGGGAGGTCTGTGTTCACGGGCGCCCCGGGCCCGCCACCCGGGACCCGCGGCGGCGCTCCGGCTCCCTCCGCGGTCTCGTCACGCGGCCCTCGCGGCGGCCGGACTCCTGGGTCCCCGCGCGTCCCCGGCGCGATCGGTCCTGCTTCCTGCCGCCGCCTTCCCGGCGCGCCCCCCTCAACGCTGAGGCGGGGGCAAACAAAGCGGCCGGCGCTCACGGCCGGCGGGAAGGACCCCGGCCCGGCGCCCGGTGCCCGGGCCCAGCGGCGGGGAGGGCGCCTTCCGCCCTCTCGGCTTCTTTCTTCCCCGCTGGCTCCGGAGACCGCGTTATAGAGAACTGCCCCCTCGCTGCCCCAATACCAGCGCCTCGGCTGCGAGCCCGCCTCTGATTGGCCGCTGCTGCCGTGACGTCACGCAGACCCCACCCCTCGGGCGGCACGGCCCCCGTCCCCATTCCGCACACAGATACACACACGTGGACCCTGAGCTGCTGGGCTGCAAGGCAGGGATCGGGGGGCGCGTGGGTCCGGGCGCGCGCGGGTGGAAGTGCGAGGGGCCAGACGCGACGCTCCGGGTGGCCTGCTGGCATCCCGGAGTCATTTTACCTGGTCGCAGATCCAGCCACTCGTTTACCCCGGAGCAATCGCGGGTTTTCCGTATCTGTAAAATGGAAAGTTTGTTTCTGCCCCTTGGAAGCTTAATGGAGCTCGGTGAATTCACAGCGACAAGCTCAAAAACAATGTGGAGGGAAGGGATGAAACCAAGCGTCGATGGCTTACGAGCTTGACGTAGCAAGGAGTCGCTGTTAAGGGTGTACTGTGGTCTTTGCTGGGGGTGGAGTAGGGGGGCTAGAACAGGGCCTGGTACCCAGTGAACTCAAAACAAACAAAAACCGCTCGTAGAGTGAGTGGTTAGGAATTCTCCGCGTTTGTGCAAGATGTATAAAGGAAAAAATAAATTCGGAGGAAGGGAGCTTCATCAGGTCCACAGAGGACAATAAGCTGGCGTTCTCGTTTCCTTCTCTCCGTGAAGTATGGAAGTACCCCACCTCTTAACGGAATTCCAACGCGCTGGCACAGTCGGGAGCCTCCAAATCCCGGAATTCGACCCTCCGAATCCCGAGCTGCCCGAATGGGTAGAAAGGGCCAAAGGAGACGCACAGACTCTTGCTTTCCACCCACAAAAGAAAAGTGAATTCCCATGACATACTCTGATAATGCAAACACCTCTCACATCTCTTCTTTAGTTCCTACACAGCCTACTCCTAGTCTGTGGAAGAGGCTTGTTCCTTCGTGTTGATCTCTCCTCTGAGTCTAGAATGAACTAGTGTCCTGGCTGCCCAGAAGAGCCCAGCAGCCGGTAGAATTCAGTCTTGATCACTGCTATCTCTACTGCCCAAACTGCACAGTAAATATTTGTGAATGAGTGAGTGAGTGAGTGAAGGAGTCCTTGAGCTGTTCATCATCATTGTAACGGGTTGTTAGATACAGTTGCTTCTCATCTGCAGAGGTAAAAGAGATTGATGTAGGAGTTAGGGGTAGAATGAGACCGAGGGACACAGAATCATTTCCTGGCCAGGACAAAGGAGTGCTCTCTCTCTCTCTCCCTCCCTCCCTGATAGAGTCTCACTAGGTAGCCTAAGCTAGCCTAGACCGCCATCCTCTTGCCTCAGCTTCCTGAGCGCCACACTTCCAGGCATGCACAGTAGGTGTTTTTCTGTGACAGGACAACGGACGGACGCAGTTTGCATCCTCGTCCTCCCAGCTGTGACAATAGGGACATTGTCTTTCTAAATCACATCCAATTAACACCTGGGAGGAAAGGCACAGGATGGATCCCCGCACCCACAAACACCCTGCCCGCCCTTGGCAGAGGCCCAAGGTAAAGTCCCAAGTGGGGCTTGTGGAAGGAGGGGGTTCGATGTTCTGATCCCCAACTCCCCCACCCCAGGTGTCCTCTATAAATCAGCTCTGGGACAACTGTCAGGAAGGAGCTTCTGCCAGGTTACCTGGTTGAGCTGGAGCTAAGCTCCAAGGCTCCTTTGCCCCTGGAGCCCTGGCCCCACCTTAAACACACACACACACACACACACACACACACACACACACACACACAGTGCACATGCTGGAGGAAAGCATGGGAGGCAAATGATCTGCACTGGGAAGGAGGCTGGAAGCCTCAGCAGAGCTTTCTGGCTTGGTGGGAGAGGCTTCCAGCTCCCTGCTTTTCTCTCAGTCTCCCTGACAAATGCCTGGGAGAAGCCTTGGCCCACTGCAGAAGCCTGGCCTGGGAGGCTCCTTTCTCCTCCCTTTTTCTCAGGAGTTTCTCGAATTTGCAGCCCTGCACCCAGCACGGTGTGGATCTCTCTGTGCATAAATCAGTGACTCTTACGTAACAATACAGCTCACAGGCCTCCTCCTTCTCCCACTCCAAAAGCTGCCAGCTCCCCAAACCTGAGTTTAGGGCTTTAATGAAGGGGGTCAGTGCTGTTCAAGAGTCCTGCGCTGGACGAGAAATCCCTTCGACCTTCTCTTCCCAGAAGACATGGAAGCAGTTGAAAACCCTGAGGGTAACGCGTCACAGCTAAAATGATCTGCCGTCAAGGCGCCATTTTTTTTTTTTTTTCCAGAAGACTTGGTGGGGCAGCTATGCAACCCTGAGCAGGATTGCCTAGATTCTCTGTGTTTCAATGTCCCTTTCAGTAAAACGGGACAACTGTGGTTTTCTCACAACATCGACAGCGGAGTTGAACACGCAGGGACCCATCATCACCAATCCCTCACGTCGGCTGGCCCAGCTGCTGCACTTCCCACAGGGAACAGTAGAGGGCACTCGACCCATCCTCCGCCTACTACAGGAGGGGTGGTTGCTTCCCCTACAGAGACAGTCTGGGTTCTGGGTCCTACATTACACCTCTCCAGAGGAAGGGACAAAAGAAATAGGAAGAGTCCCTGGGGGCTAGGCCGGAAGGCATTCCTTCTTGGTTGCCCATCTAGTTTTTTGTTTTGTTTTATTCTGAGTATTTACTCACTTTAGTTTATGTGTATTTAACCTGCACACCTGCACGTGTGTTTGCATACCACGTGTATGTCTGGTGTCTGTGGATGCTGGAAGAGGGAGCTGGATCCCCTGAAACTGGAAGTACAGATGATTGTAAGCCACCATAGCAATGGTGGGAATTGAACCCAAGATCTCTGGAAGAGGGACGAGTACTCTTAACCTCTGAGCCATCTCTCCATACCCCCCCAGCCTGTCTAGTTCTTAACCAAGGCAGAAGGGGCCATCTTCAAGGGTTTTGAAGGGAGAACCCTCCCTGGCTAAACTTATTCCTAGAGAAGATGGGACGTGGATTGGCCTAGCCTTCCAGCCCCACAGAACTTCCCAGAGTTTTGTGTTTCCTAATCTCTAAGAATTCTGCTGCTTATTGCCCATAACTACCTTCTAGCTTAGACATGCTTGTTATTTATTTTATTTATTCAGTTTTGTGACGGTATCTCAATTAGTAGCCCAGGCTGACTATGGCCTGAGCCTCCAAAGTAGATGGGATTATAGGTGTCTATCACCAGGTATACTCTATTTTTAAAAGTTTTTTGTTGTTTTTGTTTGTTATTTTAATTTGGTTTTTCGAGACAGGGTTTTTCTGTGTAGCTTTGCGCCTTTCCTGGAACTCACTTTGTAGACCAGGCCTTGAACTCACGGAGATCTGCCTGCCTCTGCCTCCTGAGTGCTGGGATTAAAGGCATGCGCCACCACCGCCTGGCTGTTTTTTATTTCTTGAGACAGAGTTTCTCTGTGTAGCTTTGGCTGTCCTGGAACTCACAGAGATTCACCTGCCTCTGCCTTCTGAGGGCTGGGATTAAAGGTGTGCACCACCACCACCTGGCTTAAACTTATTTTTGTGTGTATGTGTGGGAATGTGCATGTTCATATATATTCAAATATACTTGCATGTGTGGGCACATATTAAAGTTGGAAATCAGCTTCCAGTGTTTCTCAGGAGCCTTCCACTTTCTAAAAATTTAACTTATTGTCTGTTACACCTTGTTTTTTTGAGATGGGGTCTTTTTTGGAGAACAGAAGCTTGAGGATTAGGCTAGGATGACTGGTCAGTGAGGCACAAAGTCAGCCTGTCTTTACTTCCATGCACAAGGATTACAAGCCGACGCCCAAGCTACCATGCTGGCTTTTAAATTTTTTATTTTATTATTTATTTATTTTTAAAGATTTATTCATTTATTATGTATACTGTGTTCTGCCTGCAGGCCAGAAGAGGGCACCAGATCTCATTACAGATGGTTGTGAGCCACCATGTGGGTGCAGGGAATTGAACTCAAGACCCCTGCAAGAACAGCCAGTGCTCTTAACTGCTGAGCCATCTCTCCAGCCCCAAATTTTTATTCTTTATTCTTACATATTTTATTTTTGTGTCTGTATGTGCATGCAGGGTGACAGGTGCATATGTTGAAGGCAGAGGACAACTCTGTCATGTCGCTCTCTCATTCACCTTTCTGTGGGTCCCGGATCACACTCAGGACTCATGATTGTGTGGAATGCATTGTACTAACAGACATCTCTCCAGATATTAGATAGGAGTTTTTTTTTTTTTTTTTTTTTTTTTTTTTTTTTTTTTCGAGACAGGTTTCTCTGTGTAGCTTTGCGCCTTTCCTGAACTCACTTGTAGCCCAGGCTGCTCGAATCACAGAGATCCGCCTGCTCTGCCTCCGAGTGCTGGGATTAAAGGCGTGCGCCACCACCGCCCGGCTATCTTTCTTTCTTTCTTTCTTTCTTCTTCTTCTTCTTCTTCTTCTTCTTCTTCTTCTTCTTCTTCTTCTTCTTCTTCTTCTTCTTCTTCTTCAAGATTTATTTATTTATTTATTATGTATACAGTGTTCTGTCTGCATGTATGCCTGCAGGCCAGGAGAGGGCACCAGATCTCATTACAGATGGTTGTGGTTGTTGGGAATTGAACTCAGGTCCATCCGGAAGAGCAGCCAGTGCTCTTAACCGCTGAGCCATCTTTCCAGCCCTAGATATGAGTTTTTCAAATGTATAAATCCATATTTAGCCAGGCAGTAGTGGCACACGCCTTTAATTCCAGCACTCGGGAGGCAGAGGCAGGCGGATCTCTGTGAGTTCCAGGCCAGCCTGGCCTACAAAGTGAGTTCCAGGAAAGGCGCAAAGCTACACAGAGAAACCCTGTCTCGAAAAACCAAAAAAAAAAAAAAAAAAAAAAAAAAAAAAAAAAAAAAATCCATGTTTAACCCAGTGTCTAATGAAACATTTTTTTTTTTTAATTTTGTTTTGTTTGTTTGAGACAGGGTCTCATTATATAATCCTGGCTGGCTTGGAACTTCTTTTGTAGACCAGGTTGGCCTTGAACTCCTGGAGATCTGCCTGCCTCTGCCTCCCTTCTCAGTGCTGGTTCTAAAGGTGTCTGACATCATGCTGAGCTTAATTAAACATTTTAAGGTAAACTTATATCTTCATGATCTAATTCTAGGCCTGAGAAGTGCTTTCCTCCCACTCGAGAGGCTCTGGGTTTGGATTCCCAGCACCACATACAGCAAGGCATAGGTCCAGTGAGATGGCTCATTAGTAAAGCCACTCACCACCAAGCCTGAGTTCAATCCCCAGGACCCACACGGTAAAAGAGGAAACTGGGCCAGGTGGTGGGGGTGGGGGGGGAGGACCTGATCACTGCAAAGTAAACAAATACAATTAAACAACCACGGTGGGCCATTCCTGTAATCCCAGCACTCAGGTGATGGAGACAAGAGACTCAGAAACTTGGGGTCATGCTCAGTTTTGTACGTAGTAAGTTCAGGACCAACCTGGGCTACATGAGACTCTGTCCCTGAAACAAAATCCAATTTTATTAATAGAATATCACTTATGAGAATCCTTATCCCTACTCACAATAACTTCCATTCCCATTCCCAAGCCTGGGGGAATGGAACAGTCTGCCTTCTAGCTGTAGAGAACTCCCATTTCTGGACACTTAGAAATGGAATTGTGTGATCTCTTGTCCCTGGCTTCTTTCTAAAAGCATAGTGTTTTTGAGGCTTTATCTGTACCCAAGTGTGTTTGCTCATGGATTAGTAGTTTATGCCTTTTTACTACTGGGTGATAACTCAGTGTGTGGGTGGATAGACCATGCTTTGTTTATTCAATCACATTTGGGCTGTTTTTACTTTTGAGTTATAAATAATACAATCATGAACACTTGCGTTAAGTTTTTGCCTGGTTTCATCCTTAGCACTGCAACACAGACACACACAGAATTCTGTTTAGACAGGGTCTCTAAATTCAGGCTCACTGTGAAGGAGCCTGCCCTTGAACTCCTGATCCCCCTGCCTCTACCTCCAAAGTGCTGGGATTAAAAAATATTTTAGGTGCTGGGTGGCAGTGGTGCATGCCTTTAATTCTAGCACTCAGGAGGTAGAGGCATGTGGATTTCTGTGAATTCCAGGACAGCCAGGGCTACACAGAGAAACCCTGTCTCGGAAAACAAAAACAAAAATTATATATACATATATATTATAACATGCATATATATATATTTGGGTGCTAGGGAGATGGCTCAGTGTATAAAGTACTTGCTATGAAATGGGGAGGGGGTGCATTTGGATTCCCAACATTCATGTAAAAAGCTGGGCAAGGTAGCAAGAGCCTATAACTCAAGTGCTGTGAGGCAGAGACCAGAGGATCGCTGGCATTCTCTGACCAGCTAGTCTACTCATTCAATGAGCTCTAGATTCAAGTGAGAAACCTATCTCAAAAACTATGGAAATATCTCAGAGGAAGATGACGACATTGACCTCTAGCCTCCACAGGCATGCACAGACACACCTGCATACACAAGTTCTCACACCCATGGGGGAACCCATATTCACACATGCACAAGTGATTACCCGGCTGGGAGTGGAGGCACATTTCTCTTAGAAAGTGAGTACAGAAGGAACGGAAGGTCAAGGTTATCATCCTTGACTACATTATAAGTTTGAAGCCAGCCTGAGAGATCAGAGACCCTATCACAAAAGACAATGCTGGGTGGGGTAGCTCAGGACTGTCCTTTCAGCACTCTGGGGGTACAGCCAGGACCCCAACGTTGAGCCAGCCTGGTTTGTGTAGGAAGTTCTGGCCAGCCTGGGTTATGGAGCAAGAACCTGTATCAAAAAAAAAAAGAAGAAGGAGGAGGAGGAGGAGGAGAGGGAAAAAAAGAAAAAGGAAAAGAAAAGGAAGAAAGAGAAAGAAAAGAGAAAAAGAAGAAAAACCAGAAAAGGAAATACAAATCAACAATATAGGTTTTATTACTCACACACATCTAGTTTAGAGTGGAATTGCCAGATAATTAAGTGGGACACTTCTGTTAACTTTATTTATTTTGTTTTTCCTAGACAAGGTGTCTCTGTGCAGCCCTGGCTGTTCTGAAACTCACTCTATAGATCAGGCTGTCCTCGAACTCACAGAGATCCGCCTGCCTCTGCCTCCCGAGTGCTGGGATTAAAGGCATGCATCAGCATTGCCCCGGCAGTTTTATTTATTTATATTAGTGTGGGGGTTGTCCTGACCCCTATGTGGGAAGTGCTTCACCCCTGAACTACACACTGCCAGGCCTATGTTTAACTTTTACATATTTATTTGTGAGTGTGTGTGCGTGTGTGTGTGTGTGTGTGTGTGTGTGTGTGTGTGTGTCACCAGTGGAGGTGTGTTGGAGGCCAGAACAGCTGTCAGATTCCCTGCACCTGGACTTGACAAGAAAAAACTTTTGAAAAATCTTTTATATACAGTGTTCTGTCTGCACACATCCCTGCAGACCAGAAGAGGGCACCAGATCTCATTACAGATGGTTGTGAGCTACCATGTGGTTGCTGGGAATTGAACTCAAGACCTTTGGAAGAACAGTCAGTGTTCTTAACCTCTGAGCCATCTCTCCAGCACCCTGAAAAATCTTTTGTAATGCCAGGCAGTGGTGGCGCACGCCTTTAATCACGGCACTTGGGAGGCAGAAGCTGACAGATCTCTGTGAGTTCGAGGCCATCCTGGTGCAAAGCTACACAGAGAAATCCTGTCTCGAAAAACCAAAACCAAAACAAAACAAAACAACTTTTGTAGATTTATTTATGTGCATGGATGTTTTGCTTGTATGTATGTCTGTCCACCACATGCATGCCTGGTGCCTGCAGAGGTCAGAAGAGGAAGTCAAAACCCTTAGAACTGGAGTTACAGATGATTGTGAGCTGCTATGTGGCTGCTGGGAACAGAACCCACATTCTCTTCAAGAGCAACAAGTGCTCTTACTCACTGGGCCATCTCTCCAGCCTGTTTCTCATCAAATATCCGTGTGTGTGTGTGTGTGTGTGTGTGTGTGTGTGTGTGTGTGTGTGTGTGTGTGTGTGCCTGCTCCCATGGGTGCTTGTTCTGTGGCCCACATGTGGAAGGCAATGCAGCAGGAGTCAGTTCTCTGCTTCTTACAAGTGGGTCCCAGGGACTGAACTCAGGTCATCAGGCTTGACAGCAAGTGTCTTGACCCATGAAGTCATGCTACCAATTTTTCTTTCTTTCTTTCATTTATTTATATTTTTAAAAAGATTTATTTATTTATTGCATATATAGTGCTCTGTTTACATGTATGCCTGCAGGCCAGAAGAGGGTGTCAGATCTCATTACAGATGGTTGTGAGCCACCATGTGGTTGCTGGGAATTGAACTCAGGACCTCTGGAAGAACAGCCAGTGCTCTTAACCTCTGAGCCATCTCTCCAGCCCCTCTTTCATTTATTTTAAAGATTTGTTTATTTAAGAAAGAATTTAAAAAAATATATAACACTGCCTGGTTTGGAACTCACTGTGTAGACCAGGCTGGCCTTGAACTCACAGAGATATCTGCCTGCTCCTGCCTCCCAAGTACTAGGTGTGCATGTGACAGCGCAACTGGCTATTTTTTTATGTTAAATAATTTGTGTGTGTGTGTGTGTGTGTTGTGTGTGTGTGCGCGCGCTTGTGGGTATATGCAAATGGGTACAGGTGCCCTTAGAGGTCAGAGGCATTGACTACCCCTGGAGCTGGAATTATGTGTAGTTGTGGGGTGTCCCTTGTGGATGCCGAGAACTGTCAGGTCAGTTTGTTTGTGTGTTTTTGTTTTGTATTTGGAAGCAGGATCTTTCTATGTAGCCCTGGCTGTCCTGGAACTCTGTGTAGACCAGGCTGGCCTCAAACTCACAGAAATCCTCCTGCTTCTGCCTCCTGAGTGCTCTGATTAAAGGCGTGCATCCCTCACCAGGCTCCAGGCTGCTCCTGAACTCCTCAGCCTCCTGCTTTTTCCTCCTGAGTGCTGGGATTAGCCTCTTGGTGCAAAGCTATCCACCCTCCACTAGCATGTCTGTCCTATTTAGAGGCCAAACCCGGAGCTGCAGCCCAGAGTTAGCGTGCTTGCCAGGCATAGTCAAGGCTTGGACTAAACCCCAGCACCAAAAAGGAAAAAGCCAACCAAATCTCTTGACCCAAAGTCTGTTCTCCCATCCCTTCTCCCTTTCACAGGCAGACTTGCCCAAGTCTGTCTGCGCAGGCTGTCTTCCTTTTTTTTCTCACTCCCACTTACTCCGCAGCCCACTTCCATCTGCTTCCTCCCCAACCTGTCACCAAAATAGCTCTCGCTGTGGTCCAAGTGGCCTCTCTCTCATCCGACCTCCCTCTCATCGAAACCAGCAGGCCCTTGCCAGCCCAGCTGACCTCTCTGCAGCAGCCTCAGGCTCGGCTTCTTCCTCTTTCTAGTAACTCCAGGCCCCACCTCTGGCTTCCAGCTCTCTGGTGGCTCCGGCCTCTTTGGTCTCCATCACAGGCTCCCCCTCCTGTCTTCAGCCCCAAATGCTGCTGGCTCCTGGGGCTCCAACGAGAACTCTGCCCCTTCAATCATCAGTCTGTGTCCACTTTGCAGTCACCATCAAGGGCTAGACTCCTCCTCTCAGCTCAGACCTACATGTCCAGCTGCCCTGGCGTCTCCTGCTGGGGCAAAGCTGATCAACCTGACCGGAACCCTCAGCTCTCCTCCTCTTCCCACTACCAAGAGCCCCGCTATGATTCCATGAACCATTTCTACAACCAGAAACCTTGGTGGCATCCTGATCCTTGGGGTCAGACCTGCAGCCAGGCAAACCACAGACTGGATTGTGTCCACAGCCACTGACTAGATTGTGTTACACGCTTCTCAGGACAGTTTTCTGCCTGAATATTTTTTTTTCTAGACAGTGTCTCATATAGCCCAGACTGGTCTCAAACTTTCTATGTAGCCAACAGTGACCTTGAACTGGTATCACTACCTCCACTTCAGCCCCCAAGTGCTGAGATCACAGGTGTACACCGCCAGGCCAGAGACCCTGTCCGAGACGTCCTGCCTGCTACAGAAGCACTGCACCAGCTGAGCTACAGACTCAGTCCTCGCCCTCCGTTGGTTTGCGGTTGCAGTGGATTAAACCCAGGGCCTCTGGCATGCTAGGCAAGTGCTCTCCTGCAGCTGTACCACAACCACATCATTTCGTTTGTATTTATGCGTAGTGTGTTTTGCCTACATGTATGTCTGGGCACAACATATGTGCACGGTCCAAGGAAGCCAGAGGAGGGTGTCTTATCTTCTGGCACTGGAGTTACAGATGCTTGTGAGCTGCCATGTGAGTGCTGGGACTCAGACCCAGGTCCTCTGAAGGAGCAGCCAGTGCTCTGAACTGCTGAGCCGTCTCTCCAGCCCGCAGCCATATCCTTTTAATGTCCCCCTCCGTGTCCAGGCAAGGAGTGAATCCTAAGTGTGACAATCTTACATACGGGTCTTACTGGAAAGACATGGATTCTCCTTCCTTCTGCCCTGTGATGTTCTCTCTCCACACCCCAGTCACTTAGTACCTGTGGGTGTCGAAAGCAACAACTTCCTCCTCCCACCCCTCAGCCCCGTTTCTCCTGCTCCCTCTGGGCAATGCCTACTCCTACTCACAGTGTTCTAGAATCGCTGTTTCCCCAGGGGAAGCCTCTTCACACCTTTCCTGCCTGGCTGATTTCCAACTGTGATGGCCCTTTCCAAACTGTGCAGCGGCATGGTGGCCCAAGCTTATAATAGGAGCACCTGGGAAGCTGAGGCACGGGATCGATCAATCGATCGATCGATCGGGAGTTTTAAGCCAGCCTGGGTTACACAGTGAAACCCTGTCTCGAAACAAAAAGCAAGACCGGGGTGGCGGTACTCCTCTGTAATCCCAGCACTGTAGTGTGACAGTAGAGGGGTCAGGGTCACTCTGTACTATAGTGAGTCTGAGGCCAGGGTGGCCTACGAGAGGCCCTACCTCAAAAAACAAAGAGGCGTGGCATGGTGGTGCTCTCCTTTCATCCCAGCACTCCATGGAGGTAGATGCATGAGAATCTGTGAAGTCAAGGCCAGCCTGGTCTACATAGCAAATTTTAGGACAGCCTGGTTTATAGAATGAGAGCCTTTCACACATACAAAAAAACAAAAAACCACATAGAGGCGGCAGAGATGGCTCAGCAAAGGTCCTGAGTTCAATTCCCAGCAACCACATGGTGGTTCACAATCATCTATAGGGAGATCTGATGCCCTCTTCTGGCATAAAGGTGTACATGCAGATAGAGCACTCATATAGATCAAATAAATAAATATTAAAAAAACAAAAACAAACACATAGTGGAGTATGATAGTGCACACCTTTAAATCCCAGCACTTGACCGGGCGGTGGTGGCGCACGCCTTTAATCCCAGCACTCGCGAGGCAGAGCCAGGCGGATCTCTGAGTTCGTGGCCAGCCTGGACTACCAAGTGAGTTCCAGGAAAGGCGCAAAGCTACACAGAGAAATACCAGCACTTGGAAGACAGAGACAGGCTGATCTCTGAATTTGAGGGCAGCCTGTTCCACAGAGTGAATTCCAGGACAGTCAGGGCTACACAGAGAAACCCTGAGGCTGGAGAATTGCTCAGTAAATAGTTAAGGGCAACCTTGCTGAAGAATGAAACTCTGTCTCAAAAGGAAACAATCAATCCATTTTCCTGTTTCCTAAAGGTATCTGGGACCTAAATTCTTTGTTGTTGTTTATCTGTTTTTGTTTTTCCAGACAGGGTTTTCTGTGTAGCCCTGGCTGACCTGGATCTTGCTGTGTAAAGCAGGCTGTCCTTGAACTCACAGAGATGATTCCACCTTTGCCTTCAGAGTGCTGGGATTAAAGGCATGCACCACTATTGCCTGGCTTGAGATTTATTTTCAATCATGTTATGTCTGTCCCTGTAAATGCAGGAGCCTAGAGAGGCCACAAGAGGGCAGCAGATCCCCTGCAGCCAGTGTTGCAGGAGGTTGTGAGCCACCTTTTGAATGCTAGGAACCACATTCATGTCCTCTGCAAGAACAACACACCACCAAGCAGGGTCTCCATCCCCTCCTCTGCTTCCTGTGCTCATAGTTTCCAAGATGTGGCAATAATCTGCAGTGAATCTGCAGGTCAGAATTCAACAGAGGTCTTATTTAATCAAAATCATTGTATTTACAATTGATTGAGTACATACCATGTTTGCAGGAGCTGGCTGTTTGCGACCAGAGGACTGTTGGGCATTTAGAGTGCCTTCATCCTCCTTCTCCCAGGGAATCAAAACTGAAGTATGCCATGGGGTAAACACAATGAACACCCAGTCACCCCAAACCAGAGAATTCTGTATCGGTGGTCACCTGCCAATATCACATTACAGACAAAGGAAGTTTACATGCACGTGCGGGAAGAAGCAAAGGTGACAGCCATGGAGCCACAAATCAACAGGAAATGAAAAAAAAAACCAACTGTACACCAAGCAGAAAACTTGGGGGACACCTTAGCCCTCCCAATTATGCGTGGGAATTAACTAAATATTCTGGGTAGAGAGGAAGTCAACCAAGCAGTCAGGGAGCTGTGGCTTCCTGAAGAGTGCTCTGCACACCGGAGACTGGGACGATCCCCACAGAAACCCCAGCTAACCTGTTCGGAAACGATCATCCTAAACGAAGAACTTTCTTGCAGTCCACGTTTATGAACTCTTAGGTGGGAAAGGGATGTCCTCAGATTTTAAATTAGTAATGAAGGCATTTTTATTATTTTATTTTTTTAGATAAATTTTTTTGTGTTTGACTTTTTTTCATTTTCATTTATTTATTTTTCTATTATCAGCTTGATATAGTACAAATTCTTATGCTAATAGTGAAATGTTTCATTCAGGCTTGCCCAGTGATTGAGTAAAACCAAAACTTACTATAAGCCACAGTCATCCTAGGGTCCCCCATACTATAGCCTCCCTGGATCTGTGGATTGCAGTCTGATTGTTCTTTGCTTTATATCTAGTGTCCACTTATGAGTGAGTACATACCATGTTTGTCCTTCTGGGTCTGGGTTACCTCATTCAGGATGATATTTTCTAGTTCCATCCATTTGTTTGCAAACCTCATGCTGTCATTGTTTTTCTCTGCTGAGTAGTACTCCATTGTATATATGTACCACATTTTCTTAATCCATTCTTCAGTTGATGGGCATCTAGGTTGTTTCCAGGTTCTGGTTATTATGAATAGTGCTGCTGTAAACATAGTTGAGCATGTATCTTTGTGGTATGATTGAGCATTCCTTGGGTATATGCCCAAGAGTGGTATGGCTCGGTCTTGAGGTAGATCGATTCCCAATTTTCTGAGAAAGCGTCATACCGATTTCCACAGTGGTTGTACAAGTTTACACTCCCACCAACAGTGGAGGAGTGTTCCCTTTGCTCTGCATCCTCTCCAACATTGACTGTCATTAGTGTTTTTAATCATAGCCTTTCTGACAGGTGTAAGGTGGTATCACAAAGTCGTTTTGATTTGCATTTCTCTGATGATTAAGGATGTTGAGCATTTCTCTAAATGTCTTTCAGCCATTTGTGATAATGAAGGCATTTTTAAAACTTCTTTTAAGCCAGGCAGTGGTGGCGCACACCTTTAATCCCAGCAATTGAGAGGCAGAGCAGGCGGATCTCTGTGAGTTCGAGGCCAGCCTGGTCTACAGAGTGAGTTCCAGGAAAGGTGCAAAGCTACACAGGGAAACCCTGTCTCAAAAAACCCAACCAACCAAACAAACAAACAAAAAACAAAACAAAAAAAAAAAAACAACTTATTTTAGCAACTAGCTCCCTGGAATTGGAATTACGGGTGGTTATGAGCCGCTGTATGGGTGCTGGGAACTAAATCCAGGTCCTCCAGAGGAGCTGCAAATGCTCTTAACTATTCAGTCATCTCTCCAACCACCACCACCCCCTTCCCCAACCCCAGACAGGATTTCTCTGTGTAACAGTCCTGGCTGTCCTGGAACTTGCTTTGTAGACCAGGCTGTCCTCGAACTCATTGAGATCCGCTTGCCTCTGCCTCCGGAGTGCTGCTGGAACTAAAGGCGTGCGCCACTGCACCCAGTTCCCCCCTCCCCCCTCCAATCCTTTTTTTCTTTTTTGAGACAAGGTCCTGGCTTGTCTTTAGGCTTAGCTAGGCTAGAACTCACTATATAGCCCAGACTGGCCTTGTACTCACAGGATTCCACCTGTCTCTGCCTCCTTAGTGCTGGGATTAAAGGTGTGTATCACCACACCAGGCATGAAAAAAATTAAAAGATGAAGTTTTATAATATAAAAACTAAAAACCCAACCAATTAATAACATAAAAGCTGTGTACTTAAAAACACTAAAATATGCCGGGCAGTGGTGGCGCATGCCTTTCATTCCAGTACTTGGGAGGCAGAGGCAAGTGTGTCTCAGTGAGTTCGAGGCCAGCCTGGTCTACAGACCGAGATCCAGGACAGGCCCCAAAGCTACACAGAGAAACCCTGTCTTGAAAAATCAAACAACAACAACACAACACTTAAAATAACTTATCTCAGGGATGGAGACATGGCTTAGTGGTTAAGAACATTGGCTGCTTTTCCAGAGGTTCTGAGTTCAATTTCCAGCACTCACATGGTGGCTCCTGTCTATAACTGTAGTCCGGTGGGAACTGATGCTCTCATGTTGTGAAGACAGACATGCAGACGAAACACCCGTATACACAAATAGTTTTTTTTTTCAAGACAGGGTTTCTCTGTGTAACAGTCTTGACTATTCTGGAACTCGCTTTATAGACCAGGCTGTCCTCAAACTCACTAATTTCTGCCTGCCTCTGCCTCCCAAGTGCTGGGATCAAAGAAAGGTATGTGCCACCACTACCCCTAAATAGGTATTTTTAAGAACTCTTACCTTATGCCTGGCATGGTGATGTATATTTATCACCCCAGCCCTGGAAACGGGAAGGTCAGCAATCCAAGGTTAGCCTTGCTATTTGCCAAGTTTGAGGCCAGCCTAGGCTAAATGAGACTCCACCTCAAAAAATAAATACCAAGAGGGAGCTGTTGAGACGGCTCGGGGATCAAGAGCTCTTTCCAGAAACCCTGAGTTTGCTCTCCCTCAGCTCTTGTTTCCAGACCTGACCTTGGCTCACAGCGGCCTGGGACTCCAACTCCAGAGCATTCAACATCTCTGGCCTCCCTGCGACCTGCACTCCCAGCCTCGACACACACACTGAAGAATGACTTTAAAGTATCTTGAAGGACTGGGAGATGGCACTGGGGAGGTGCCTCAGAGGCTTCTGGCTGCTCTTCCAGAAGACCCTGGTTCAATTCCCAGCATCCACAGCTATCTGTAACTCCAACAATCTCTTTTTCTGGGAGTGCCTGCACACGGTACAGAGACATACATACAGGCAAATCACTCATGTAGATATCAATCAATCTTTTTTTTTTTTGTCTTTCAAGACAAGCTTTTTTCTGTGTAGCCCTGGCTGTCTTGGAACTTGCTCAGTCATCATGCCTAGTTTAAAAATTCTTCTTCTTCTTCTTCTTCTTCTTCTTCTTTTTTTTTTTTTTTTTTTTTTCTTCTTCTTCTTCTTCTTCTCCTCCTCCTCCTCCTCCTTCTTTAAATTTACATCGGTGTTTTGTCTGTATGTATAATTGTGTAAGAGTGTCGGGTCCCCTGGAACTGGAATTACAGATGGTTGTGAGCTGCCATGTGGGTGCTGGGAGTTGAACCTGGGTCCTCTGGAAGAGCAGCCAGTGCTCTTAACCTCTGAGCCATTTATCCAGCCACAAACACCCCCCCCAATTCTTTTTTCTTTTCTTTTTTTCTTTCTTTCTTTTCTTTTTTTTTTTTTTTTTTTTGAGACAGCGTTTCTCTGTGTAGCTTTGGTTCCTGTCCTGGATCTCACTCTGTAGACCAGGCTGGCCTTGAACTCAGAAATCTGCCTGGCTCTGCCTCTGGGATTAAAGTTCTGGAATTAAAGGTGTGTGCCACCAGGACCTGGCTTCCCCTGCAAATTCTTATGTTTATTTTTGAACCCAGAAAGTAGCAGATAACAAAATGAGCTATTTATCACCTAGATTTACTAATTAACATTTAAACATATTTACCTTTTCTTTTCTTCTTGAGAGAGGGTCTCACTACGTAGCGCTGGATGGCTTAGCACTCAGTAAGCAGATCAGGCTAGTTCCGAACTCAGGGATGCCCTTGCCTCTGCCTCCCCTGGGGATTACCGGGATTAAAGTCATATGCACTCCCATATCCAGCATATTTATTATTTTTCTGGAATAGTTCAAGTGATTTATAATTCGTTCAAAATTCACTCAAAAATACACTTCAGGAAGATTTTCAACTATAATGTTATGATCACACCTCATATGATCACAACTAACAATCCTTCAGTATCATCTCATGTCCTGCCTGTCTTCAAATTGATCTACTTCTCCCTACAACATGGCTATTTATTTATTCATTTTTTTTGCATTCAGTTTGTTCTAAGCAGGGTCTAAAAAAGGGATGCATACCACATTTGGCTGTTTCAGAAGCCTCATTTAAATCTAGAAGAACTTCCCTACCGTTCACTTGTTGAATTGTTAAAATATTTTAGGTACATTACAGACATCATGTCCCACCTTCCAGGTTTCTCCCATTGCTTCTTTGTGGCGGTGTTTCTCCTGGCAGCTGGAAATTCACTCTATGGATTAGGCTTGGTTAGACCCAGGTTTCTATACCCACAAACAGCTCCTGATGACACGTCCCACTCTGTGCTGTGCTGTGCCTGGGTGTCCTTGATCCCTAGGTTCTCCTGTGAGTGATGCAGACTGCCAAGCCCTCACCTAGAAGTTGTACTGTTGGGCTGGAGAGATGGTTCAGACATTTGTGCAGGCCAAACACCAAGGCACATCAGCAAACAACCTAGGCAAGTTCTGGGATTACAGGGTTGAGAAAGCAAGCCCAGCTAGATGGGACTTTAAGGAATTCGGATTGTGCTCGCTGGGTATGGTAGCACATACATGTAATCTTAGCACTTTTGGGGGCAGAGTCAGGAGAACTATTGTGAGTCTGAAGCTAGCCTGGGCAACATAGTAAGTTCAAGGCTAGCCAGGGCCGCACAGCAAGACCTTGTTTCAAAAACAAACAGCAAAAAAAGAAACCTCAAATTCTTTTTTTTTTTAATATTTATTTTTATGTGCATTGGTGTTTTTCCTGTGTAAGGGTGTCGGAACTGGAGTTACAGGCAGTTGTGAGCTGCCATGTAGGTGCTGGGAATTGAAACTGGGTCCTCTGGAAGAGCAGCCAGTGCTCTTAATTGCTGAGCCATGTCTCCAACCTGAAATCTCTAATTCTTACAGGACAAGAACTGTTTTCTTTTTCTGTTTTTCGACACAGGGTTTCTCTGTGTAGCCCCGGCTGTTCTGGAACTCACTGTGTAGACCAGGCTGGCCTCGAACTCACAGAGGTCCGCCTGCCTCTGCCTCCCAAGTGCTGGGATTAAAGGCCTGTGCCATCACCACCCAGCTAGGACAGAGAATTTTGAAAAGTATAGAAGCTGCAGGTCAGACTTGGAAGTGGTGGGGTTCAGGGAGTTGTGCCACACAGAATGGCTTGAAAGGGGGCCGCCATTTGCCAGCTGATCCATTTGAACCCTGCTCCCTGTGGTAGTTTGGCATGAGCCATCCAAGTTATACCTCCACTAGTTTGGTTTCACAGATGAGGAAATTGGAGGCTCTGTCTTGCTCTCGGTCACTCTGCTAAGTCCTGAGGGCAGTCTGGTGAGCAGCAGCAGACTCCATGTGATGGGAGGTCCAGCAGCCAGGCACTGACTGGGAAGGAGGAGCCTGGCGGAGGCAGAGGCCCAGGTCCCCCACGTCTTGGGTGGGAGGAAGAGAAAATCATGGGCTTGTTCCCTTGCAGCTGGCCAGATGTCCCCAAGGCACGCTCTTGAGAACTGGTGTTTATTACAGGACAATGCCTGTAATTTGGCTTCTGGCATGTTTGGACAATTAGCTTAAGTTATCCTTCACTGATGTTTCATTCACAGCCATTCTTCCATTCATTCTGAGGAGGCCTGTCTTCACTGAGAGTCACAGAGGGACCCCTGTGAACCTGGAGCTATTGTCTTCCCCTCTCAGGGGTGGAAGGCGGCCAGAGCTGAGGTTAGGGCAAGGTGAGCATCTGTCTGTCTGCAGGGCAGCTGGAGTCAGCTGGCGGTTGGGGGCAGTGTTGGGATCTGAACTCCAGTCAGAAGGTAATTGCTCTACACACTCGGCCAGTGTAGGGCTTTGAATAAGAATGGTCCCCCATTGGGTGGTGAATCTCTGTGAGTTTGAGGCCAGCCTGGTCTACAGAGAACCGTGTCTTGAAAAACCAAACCCAAACCCAAACCCAAAAGAATGGGCCCCATAAGCTTATGTATCTGAATGCTTAGCCGCCAGGGAGCGGAACTGTTTTAAATAATTATAAGGATTAGGAGGTGTGTCCTTGTTGGAGGAGTGTGAGATGAGCTTTGAGGTTTCAGAAGCCCATGCCAGGTCCAATCTGTGCTTGTCTGTCTGTCTGTCTATGGACCAGGATGTAGCTCTCAGCTGCATGCATGCTCCATGTCCCACCATGCCGATAACAGACTAAACCTCTGAACTGTTTTCTTTTCTAAGAGTTGCCTTGGTCATGGTGCCTCTTCACGGCAATGGAACAAGTGACTAAGACAGTCAGGGTCCAGAAGAACTGTGGCCCAAAGGTCTGTCCCAAAGAGGGCAGGACACAGAGACCTGGGGAAGGACTCTCAGGCTGAGTGAGGGTGGGGCTTAGGAGAAAAAGGGGCTTGTCAGGCAGACTACAAGAGATCTGTGGCTTGTGGGGTGATTCAGAGAGAGGAAGGAGGAGCTGGGGATGGACTCCCAGGGCTCTGTCTAGGGAGGCTGGGAACCCCTGCAGGTAGGGTGTGTGTGTGTGTGTGTGTGTGTGTGTGTGTGTGTGGTGTGTGTGTGTGGTGTGTGTGTGTGTGTGTGTGTGTGTGTGTGTGTGTGTGTGTGTGGTGTGTGTGTGTGTGTGGTGTGTGTGTGTGTGTGTGTGTGTGTGTGTGGTGTGTGTGTGTGTGTGTGTGGTGTGTGTGTGTGTGTGGTGTGTGTGGTGTGTGTGTGTGTGGTGTGTGTGTGTGTGTGTGGTGTGGTGTGTGTGTGTGTGTGTGTGTGTGTGTGTGTGTGGTGTGTGTGGTGTGTGTGGTGTGTGTGTGCAGCTCTGGGCACTGCTGGGAGGGGAAGGGGGAGTCTGAAGAGGAGGCTAAAAGCACAGGAGAAGTACCACTCACTGAGAGCTTAAGGAGCACCTTGATGGAGGACTGATTGGACCGTTCGAGTGAGGCTTAGAAGGATTTGAAAGAAGGGTTGCCGTGGGAGAGAGAGGACTGAGAAGGGAATGGGGGAGAAGAATGATTCATGATTTACATGTGTGAAATTGTCAGGGAATAACAAAACACAACACACGGGGCCTGGAGAGATGGCTCACAGTCAAGAGCATAGTTGCTCTTGCAGAGGACATGGGTTCGGTTCCCATTACCCACACGACAGCTCACAACCTTCTGTAACTGAAGTTCCTGAGGATCTGATGTCTTCTGGCCTCTGCAGGTACCAGGCATGCATGTGGTGCATTTAGATATATGTGTGTAAAACACTCATGCACATAATAAAGTCTTTACAGAGGAAAGGGAGATTTAAAAGTCACTGAAGACATATTTCTAAGCACAGAGAACTGAGAAGAATCACTTGGAGCCAGAGCTTGGGGGCGAGGAAGCCGAAAGCACACTGGGGTCTCAGCAGGGACAGGCCCAAGGATGTCACCTGCTGAATGGAGCTACCAGCAAAGTCACACAGAAGCAGCCACCTGAGCCCAACATGAAGGCATGAAAGCCTGGACAGCCTGGGCCACATGCTCACCTCCAGGCTGCCCAGGGCAGGAAGACAGAGCCTGGGCATTCCATCTTCCAGTCCTCTCTAAACATTTACTGATAATCTAGTACCTGCCAGGCAGTCTGGAGTTGATGACACAGCCACCATCTCCCAAGATCCTCTCCTGCCGGCACTCACACAGGAAGGAAAGGATGGGACTAGTCATAAATACATAAACAGTGGAGTTAAGGGAAATGGGAGCACAGGAGTGTGGTATAGTTTTCATTGTTTTTATGGGCGGAGGATGTAGTTCAGTTGGTACAGTGCTTGCCTAGCATACAGGAAGTCTTGGGTTCAGTACCCAGCACTGCATAAAACCAAGCATGGTGGAACATGCCTGTAATTCTAGCATTGAGAAGGTGGACACTGAAGGGTCAGAAGAAATCTGGTCATCTTCAGCTACAAAGTGAATCCAAAGCCAGCCTTGGCTACATGAGATCCCGTCTCAAACAAAAACCAAAACCTTAGAGAGGGTTTCCACAATAACCCAGGCTGGCCTGAAACTTGCAATTCTCCTGCCTCAGCCTCCCAAGTGCTGGGAGTGTAAGCGCCACCATATCAGGCTTGGGCACAATGTCAAATAGAGTCCAGGATGATCTCTGGGGGCAGGAACACGTTGAGAAACATCCAGGACGCCAGCCAGGCTGTGGTCCTGTGAAGACGAAGTAGAAGAGACCCAGCAGAAAGGTTGGGGTAGCGGGTTACATCAGTCCTTTCAGGCCCCTGTAAGACTAAGGCCTCCTTCCAAATATGACAGGGATTTTGTGTTCATATCACATATGGCATACATTCACGCAAACACACACATACACATAAACTAAAATGAATTTTGGGGATCAGACCCCCTGGAAATGGCACTACAGATGGTGGTGAGTCACGATGTGGGTGCTGGGAACCAAAGGCAGGTCCCCTAAGGGCAGTAAGTACTCTTAACCGCTGAGCCATCTCTCCAGCCCATTCTATGTTTATTACATTTACTGATCATGTACACGTGTATGGGTGCACTTGGTGGTCAAGGTAACTTGTGGGAGTTGGTTCTTTCTTTCTTTCTATCATGTGGGTTCTGGAGATTAAACTCGGTCCTCAGGCTGGCAGCAAGTGCCTTTACCCACTGAGCCACCTAACCAGCTCATTTTTTTTTTTTTTTTTTTTAAGACAGAATCTCATGCAGCCTGGAACTCCTGATTCTCCTGCTTCTACCTCTCAAATGATGGATTATGGAGATGCACCAGCAAGCTGTTTTTTTTTGTTGGAGGCAAGCTCTCACTCGGTATCCCTGGCTGACCTAGAACTCACTGCAAAGCCCAGACTGCCTTTATCCGTTGGAATCTCCCTTCCTCAGCCCATTGTTAGAACTCTATACTAGTTATAGCTACGTCTGGCTTTTTTTTTTTTTTTTTTTTTTTTGGTTTTTTGAGACAAGGTTTCTCAATGTAGCTTTGCGCCTTTCTTGGAACTCGCTTTGGAGACCAGGCTGGCCTCAAACTCACAGAGATCCGCCTGGCTCTGCCTCTCGAGTGCTGGGATTAAAGGCGTGCGCCACCACCGACCAGCTGTTGATTTGGTTTTTTAGCAGCACCTGGCTGAGTAGCTTTTGATGGCCATGAACTTGTGCGGCCTCTTGCTTCTACCCCGAGTTCTGTGATGACAGGCCTACATCACCGTGCCCAATACCTGTACTGCTCAAAATGTACTGTATATCCATTTCTGGGACATGGGAAGTGTGGCTCGGTGGCAGAGCTCCTGCCTAGTGTGTCAAGGTCTTGGGTCCAGTCTTCAGCAGAACACAAACAAATAAATAAATAAAATTTAAATCAGTGAATTTCAAGGGAATGAGCATGAGACTCAGTGGTAGAGAACCAATCTAGTGTAAGAGGCTCTGGGTTTGGTCCTTACCACTGCAAAATAAAGTATGTTCTAGTACATGTAAAATGCACCATATTAATTTGATATTAAAAAGTGGAGAGCTATGCTGGGTGGTGGTGGTGGTGGTGGTGGTGGTGGTGGTGGTGGTGGTGGTGGTGGTGGTGGTGGTGCACGCCTTTAGTCCCAGCACTCAGGAGGCAGAGGCAGGAAGATCTCTGAGTTCGAGGCCAGCCTGGTCTATGAGAGTGAGTTCCAGGACAGCCAGGGCTACACAGAGAGACCCTGTCTTGAAACAAACAAACAAACAAACAAACAAAGAAGTGGAGAGCTAGGCACAGCAATTGCTACCTACAATCCCAGACAGAATTCAGGAGACAGAGGCAGGAGGATGGCAGCAAGTTCAAGCCAGTGTACTCTACATTTAGGGCTTCAAGATAGCCAGGTCTACACAGAAGACCCTGTCTCAAAAAAGCAGACAACTTTATAAAAGAAAATGTTTTCACTGAGGAGAGCGAGCTGATAAAGTGATGCCAGCCAAGCATGAAGACCAGAGTTTGATATGATCCCCAGAACCCATATTTTTTAAAAAAAGGCAGGGAGAGGCTGGAGAGATCGGCTCAGGAGTTAAGAGCACTGGGCACTCTTCCAGGAGAGGAGTACAAGTTTAGTTCCTGGTACCCACATCAGGCAGGTCACAACTCCTCAGGTACTCAAACGCGTATGCACAGGACACACTCACAGCTAACTAAGTCTTTACAAAAAAAAAGATCTTCAAACAACAAAGCTGGGTCCGGAGGCAGGCGCTGGCTGGGGAGACTGAGACAGGTAGATCCCTGAGGCTCTCTGGCTGGACAGAGTGCTCTCTAGTAGTGAGTGCTAGGCCGTGTCAGGCTGGCTGTGTAAGCCTGACTACCCGAGTCTGATCCCTAGAACCCACTTGGTAGGAGAACTCTGACTCCCTTCCGTTGTTCTTTGCCCCCAATATGCTTGCCCTGTGGCATTCTGGTACTCACATACATACAAAACAAGTCACACACACACACACACACACACACACACACACACACACACACACACACGGACCTTGTCTGGAGGATAACTCGAGGTAAGGACACAAGATTGACTTTTGGTCTTTACATTTACACACACACACACACACACACACACACCCCATGCTACTAAGCCAAAGTCTTTTTTTTTCCCTCCAGACAGGGTTTCTTGGTGTAGCTTTGGAGTCTGTCTTGGAACTCACTCTGTAGACCAGCTGACCTTGAACTCACAGAGATGAGCCTGCCTCTGCCTCCTCCCTCTGCCTCCTGTAGCAGGAATCTTAAAAGTTCTTATTAATAAAATCAAACCCGAGGCGAGTTATTGGGTCCATGCTGTAGATCAGAGAGACAGAACAAGCCACAGCTATCTCACCTCGCCGGATCCTCAGCTGGTCTTGTCTCCTCAGACTGGAGGCCTCTGAGTCCTCATCTGGAATGGTCTCAGCTGAATTACTGCTCAAAAGCCTGAATGCTTAACCACCCAAATGCTTAACCAGCAAAAACTTCTAGTTTCTGGTTCTCATCCTTATATCTTTCTGCTTTCTAACCACTCCCTGGGATTAAAGGCTGGCTTCTGGAGAGGTAGAAATTCAAGATATGGGTTGGGGATTTAGCTCAGTGGTAGAGCATTTGCCTAGCAAGTGCAAGGCCCTTGGTTTGGCTATTTCCAATGTGGCCTTGAACTCACAGAGATCCAGAGGGATTTCTATCTCTGGAATGCTAGGATTAAAGGTGTGAGTGCCCCATTTTCTAGCCTTTGTATCTAGTGGTGTCTGTTCTCTGACCCCAGATAAATTTATTAGAGTACACAACATTTTGGGGAACACAATACCACCACAGCCTCCCGAGTGACTGCTGGGATTAAAGACTTGTGTCACCACTGCCCAGTTTAAAGAGTCTTTCATTCCCGTATTTGACTTCCTCTTTTCCATTGAGAAGTTGAACTCTCTAAGCCTTCCAACCACTACCACACTTCCTCTGAGCTCCATCTCCCAGTCTCCCTCTAGGTCATGAATTACCGTGAAGGCTTGTCTGTGGGTTTGTTGAGACAGGGTTTCTCTGTGTAGCTCTGGCTGTCCTGGAACTCACTCTGTAGACCAGGCTGGCCTGAACTCACCGAGATCTGCCTGCCTCTGCCTCCCAAGCGCTGGGATTAAAGACGTGCGCCACTGCTGCCCAGCTAATTATCTCCTTTCAATTCTATCGCCACAGCCTGGCATGGTGGCGCATGCCTTTAATCTCAGCACTTGGGAAACAGAGGCAGGTGGATCTCTGAGTTCCAGGTAGGTCAGCCTGGTTCCCAGAGGAGTTCCAGGACAGCCAGGGCTGCAAAGGGAAACCCACCCCCTGAAAAAGAATGCAGTTAATTTCATGCCATGAATTCCCTCTCCACCCCTCCCCTCATGTAGATCTTTTCTCCCTCCCACAGATGTTCATTCACTCATTGAGTCAAGTACTTAGGTCCAACAGGACCTTGGGGCTGAGGAGCCCAGTCAATGAAGGGCAAAGGACAAGAGCCAGGAGCTGCAGCAGAGACATCTGTACCTCTACACAAGGCAGGGCTCATACTGACCCGTGCACGTGCCGAGATTAACCCCCCCTCACCCGTTACCGTCAGGTCACAGCTGACCTCACACCATCTCTGCACCTCCTCTAGCTCATTATACCAGGTATCATTCTCCAGCCCTCTCTTCACCTTTTCCTTTCAAATACGGGAGAGTGTGACCATGGTTGTCCCCCAATCCGTGAATTACGGAGTCAAGTCTCCCACATCTGGGGAAATCACAGCTGTCAGCACACCTGGAGTGCACTAGGTAAGATTCACCCTGGGTACACTGTCTTCACGATCACAGTATCTCCTCTGCCAGTTGTATTAGTATTATTATTTGAGACAGAGTTTACCATGTAGCCCTGGCTATCTAGAAGTTGCCAGTGCTGGGAATGTAAGTATATATCACCTCTTGTGGATCCTGAGGCACGAAGGTGCTCAGGTGATCTTGAATTTTTTTTTTTTTTTTTTTTTTTTAGCTGAGGACCAAACCCAGGGCCTTGCACTTTCTAGGCAAATGCTCTACCACTGAGCTAAATCCCCAACCCATATCTTGAATTTTCTACCTCTACTGTTCAAGTTGCTGGGTTATAGGCCTGTGGGCCTGGACTCTTAACATCCGCTTGTATCTCTTTGTGCTATCCCTGACTTGAAGATCTTTGCTTTCCAATTTCCTACCCACTTAGTAGCAGTCTCCACTAATTCCTTCTCTCTCTCTCTCTGGTGTTTCTGAGGCAGGGTCTCACTCTAGCCCAGGGTGGCCTTGAACTCGTAACTCACAGTGATCCTCCTGCCTTAGCCTCCCCAGTGCTGTGGTTACAAGTGTGCACTACCCCAGTGCTGTGGTGTGCACTACCACAAGTGTGCACTACCTAGCCTAGCCTATACAGATTCAATCTGTCAGCCTCTAGCGTCAGGGCCTGGAATTTTCCAGCCTGAGGTCACCAGGCTTGTTCCTTCTAGAATCCTTCCTCCTGCTTCCTGATGGCCGTGACCACCTTCGTCCTAAGTGCCTATCTTCTGTGACACGAACTCCTCTGCCTCTGGTAACAGCCTGCTCGGCCACCCAACCTGGGGTCTTTCCAGCTTAGGTCTTCTATAGAGTCAGACTGGAACAGCTGAGTGTCTCTTGGGAGCTGTCACCTCCCACACCACAGACACCCAGAGTGGGATGTCCACGGCTCTGTGGCTCTGTCACCCTGCTCCCCGCTTGACCTTCTCTCCATCCAGCCCGGTCTCCTTCCCCTGCTCTGCTGCAGTCCACTGAGCACTCACCACACATCTGGACTCCTACTCGCCTGCCCACCCGACTCCAGCCCGTGCACTATTCAAGTACACCCCCTGTGTTCAGCCACACACCACCTAGGGGCATATTGAACCTGCTAGATCTCAGGCTGGGCTTGGTGGTACAGGCCTATAATCCTAGCATTTTGGAAACTGGGGCAAGGGCGATTGCTGTGAGTTTGAGGCCAGCCTGAGCTAGCAAAAGCCCTGTCTCAGAAAACTAAAAAAATAATTTTTTTTTTTCATTTTTGGTTTTTCGAGACAGGGTTTCTCTGTGTAGTTTTGGTGCCTGTCCTGGAACTCACTCTGTAGACCAGGCTGGCCTGGAACCCAAAGAGATCCTCCTGCCTCTGCCTCCTGAGTGCTGGGATCACTACCACCTACCTAAAAAATAATTCAGAGCCAGGTGGATCTCTGTGAGTTCGAGGCCAGCCTGGTCTACATAGTGAGATCCAGGACAGGCACCAAAACTACACAAAGAAACCCTGTCTTGAAAAACCAAACAAAAAAACAACACAAAACAAAATACAAACCTGCATTTGAGAGGATGGAAAGATGGCTCAGTGGTTAAGAGCACTGGCTGCTTCTTCAGAGGTTCTGAGTTCAATTCCCAGCAACCACATGGTGGCTGACAACCATCTATAGTGGGATGGGATGCCCTCTTCTGTCTGGTGCCCTCTTCTGTCATGCAGGCATACATGCAAATAGGGCACTCATACACACAAAATAAATCAATCTTTTAAAAAAAAATCTACATTTGAGGCTGGACAGTGGTGGCACATGCTTTTAATCCCAGCACTCAGGAGACAGAGGCAGGCAGATCTCTGTTAGTTCAAGGCCAACCTGGTCTATAGAGATAGTTTCAAGACAGACAAGGCTACACAAAAAAGCCTGTCCAGAAAAACAAAACCAAAATCTACATTTGAATATTAAAAAAACAAAACCCTGTGAGTTCACGTGGACTTTAAGATTGAGAATTACTGTCCCAATTACCTCCCAACTTCTAGTCTCCACCCAACCCTAAGCAGTATCTGAGGGAAGCAGAGTGAGCATACATGGTCAACCACATCTTACCTAGAAGGCCAGGGGCCCTGGGTTCTAGTCCTTGACTGCACAATTAGAAGGGGGACCTAATTACCTCCATTTTACAGTTTGGCAAACCGAAACTATTTGCATCTATTTGCATATGAACCCTGAGTGTTGTCTTTAACCCTTAGTCTTAAACCCAGACGTGCTGACTGGACACCAAAGGCCCCTTCATCTGTTTGTTGCCTTATGACCAATTCCTCCTGTCCCTTCTCTGGCTACACTTGCTGTAAAAAAAACACACAGCTTCAACACACTGGTTTGGGGGCTCCTGTCTCTGAGCATGCTGGCTTCTGGCCTGGCATTTCTGCTGCCCCCACCTGCCTCGGAACCCTCACCCACTGACCTTCGCTGACATCATAGACACCTCAGTTTGGGAACTGTTCACAGCACCCCCATTGCCCGACTATCTTGAATGATTTCTCTGTATTGCTGCTGTCATACCCACCAGCCCAGGTGTTACCGGCATAGCTCTCTCCGCCAGCTCAGGATTCACTGAAATATTTGCTGAGCTTTCTCAACCTCTGTCCTGACTGAAACAGTAAGAGGGATGCACGTGAGACTTTAGGAAGGACTGGCAGCAGAGAGGAACCTGGGAAAACATACCAGTCATCAAGTCATCCTCAGGCTGGAAAGTTCCCTTCCAACAGTCCAAGGGGACTTCCAAGATGAAAGCACCCAACCAATTGTCAGCCGGTCATCACTCACTGCTGTGCCGAGGCGACACTAAGGGCTAAGAAGGGAGGCTGGGACTAGATTCCAAGAAGCTCTGAAGCTGATGACTCTTACCCCACGCACTTTCCCTCTTCCTACCCACCCTAACTCCCTAGAGGAAGTCGCGCCTGCCCTGATGTGGCCACGGGTAGGACTGGGGCTCGCTCGGTTCTTAAAGCACCTGCTAGGAACGCAGGCTGGAGAGGAGGATCTAGTTATCTCCATTTTACAGTGTGGCAAACTAAAGCTATTTGCATATGAGCCCTCAGTGCTGTGTCTTCCTGTGAAAATGTGTGAAAAGCACGTGTTCAGGGCCATTGCAACAGCGATGACTCTGACAGCCTAAGGCCTGGGAAAGCCCCCAACTCCCACGGTTCCTCTTCAGATGGGCCTCTGAGTATCGAGCACAGCGCTTGTGATTTAGGACGGAACCTGCTGGCTCATCTCCCTTCCCCCACCAGACAGGTCATGGGCAGTCATAACCTTTGGTGGGAAATCACCTTTCCTTGCCCCCCTTTCGATCCTTGGGCTGGTACAGCCTATTTCGGAGAAACCGAAGGTCCCAGCTATACGGTATTCTAACCAGGCACACAGCCAGTTAATGTCAGGGCTGGCACCCGAGACCAAATGGAACGCACCCTTCCCGCCCGCCTTCCCTCTCTCTACCCCATGACAGGTCGGTCCACCCGATCACTAGAAACCTCGTACTCACTGGCTGGGCTACCTCCGGGGAAAGGCACTTAACCTCTCCAAGCGGCCCCCAAGGTCAGCAGCTTTGCTTTGGGGGCTGAAAACAGTTCGCAAAAGAGGCGTAAAGGGAAAGCAAGCCCGCCCGCGGGCACCCGCGCAGTCCGTTCCTCCAGCCCAGGTCTGTCTACTAGCCCAGAGAGGTCGTACCTCCCCCCCCCGCCCCCCGGCCCCGGGGACCGACGAAAGCAAACGCCGGGCAAAACCCGAAACCGCCACACTCTTCTGCCTCCCCCGCTCCGTTCCGGGAACCAGCGAGCCAGACTTCGCGGAAGCGCGCCCCGCGGCAGGCGCCTGGGCCCGGGACCGCCCCGACCGCAGCCCGCAGCCTGGGCCGGGAGGTGCGGGGGCTGGCGCGGTCGGGCCCGAGCAGCAGCACGGCGCGCGCTTCCGCCCCGCTCGGCTCCGGCGGCGGCCAAGGCGGCCCACAATCCCCTTCTGGCTCCGGGGACGGGCGGGGCGGGGCGGGCGGGGCGGGCGGGCCGAGAGGGCGGAAATAATTTTCTGTTTCGCCCTCTCTGCCCCAGTCCCTTTGCGGCGGGACGTGCAAGGCGGGCGGAGGTGCGGGAGGCGGGAGTGGGACGCGCTGCCTGCACTGGCGCGCCTTGCCGGGGGGCGGAGGGGGTGGAGAGAGGAACCGCAGGGACTGAGCGCCTACTGTGTGTTATTTGGTCTTGAGGAAAGTATTCCCGATCCACGCCTTAGGGTAACGCTCCACTTATGGAGAGACCGGCGGAGCCCAAGAGTTGAAAGCTGTGCGGCCAGAATATGCGTGACACCTCAAATCAGTGACAAGTCCTACTCTTGGAGAGCACCAAGAACTTGAACCACTTGTTGGTCGAGACCCGCTCCTGCTTGGTTTTTATGGATATGCACAAAGTGGGCGCTCAGAAAAAGGTTGGAAGCTGGAGAGTGAGCCTGACGGCTCCGCCCCCCGGTACCGGCTGCGAACCCAGCGAAGCTTGCAGCGGGTTCCCCATGTTCAGAGGGGAAGAGGCGGGCAGCTCAGCCCCCCACAGGCTGAAGACACGGTAGCAGAGCCCTAGTCTTAGCATTAGACAAGACTGGGTTCAAATCTTGGCTCTAGCTTTCGAGCTATGCGCCTTTGAGCAAGTTATTTAACCCGTGTCGCCGTCACTCCATCCATAAGACGGAGGACGTTTCCACCCACCTTAAATGATCGTGGAGAGAATTAAAGGAAAGTACGTTCCTAAATCGCTAAACATGCGTCAAATGTCCATCCTAAAAGCTTTGGGGACATGTTGGACCCTGGCTTGACTCAAGACAGGTATTCCGTTCCCTGTCCCCAAGTCACCAATTCCTAGTTACAGGGACCAAGGGGTCGTAACGTGACCCTCGTCCGGCGAAACCCGGAACCGTGAGCACTTTAGACAGTAGGGGTTCCGGAGGTCAATACTCCGATACTTGGAAACTGTTGGAAAGGTAGGGCAGGCATTTTCGCGTTTTTCCTGCAGTTCTGTTCTTAGCAGTAGAAGCAGTTCGCTAGAAACTTCAAGTAAGGTTTCTCCTGAGTCTTACTTAACTTTTCGTATGAGCGAAGTTCACCATCTGAGTAAAAAGCAGTTCTAGCCGAGATCTCGGCCCTCGACGTGTCCTGATTCGGAAGCCACAGGATAAAGACTACCTCACGTCCACTTCTCTAGACGGTCTCTTCGTCCTGGCAGCCTCCGGGATTCCCAGGGCCCAAGAGCGAGCCGCAGAGTCGGGGGCTGAGCTTTACAGACCTCCCCAAAACTCCCGCCTCGCCAGGATTAAGGGAGTAAATCCCTGACGCCACAGACCAGGTCAAGGACAAGTTCTCCCCCGCCCCGCTCCCCCCTCCTGGGCGGGGATTCACACCCCCCCTTCCGGGATGAAAGGTACTAAAGAGACGCGGAGGGGGGAGCTGCGGGCCCGGGCCCCTTGATGTTCCGGTTGAACAGGTGCTAGTGAAAAGGAGGCGGACCCGGCGGAAGAGTCGGCCAGGGGGGCAGTGCGCCGAAGGGGGAGCGGCCCCCCTCCAGCCTCAATCCCCCAGCCCGCCTTCTCCTCGGCGAGCCCTCTGCCCCTCCCCCCCAGGAAGCGTTCCCGGCCCAGAGGTCTTTGAAGTGTGGATGAAGCCCCCAGGGCTGCCGTCTCCCCTCGGCCACCCAACCTCCCGCTGAGGGGGTATTTGACCTTTGGTCCTCTGCGGGCGCCGTGTCCCCCTTGTAAAGAAAAAAAAGGGGGGGATCAGATCTCGTCTTTGGGCCTATACCAGTCTGGGGAGGTGGTGGTGAGTCTTGGGTCGCCCTCCCCCAAACCCCAGACCCAATTTCGGGGACTTTAATCCCTCGTTGTGAGGTTGTGAGAGCTATTGTGTTTGTGTGCATGCCCAGAAAGTCAGGCACGATTCTGTCTGCAAGGGCCTCCCAAGGTAGCGATCTCTCAACTCGCGTTAAATCTGTAGGCACGCCTTGAGGCTGGAGGTGGAGCTAGGTCTTTGAGAAATCAGATGGTGGGGCTTGGGTGAAGCTGTGGTACCTCGGCGGCGTACCCCAAAGGTGTCTAGGAACCTTGAGAGTAATGACTTCAAAGGGAAGCTCCCGGAGGGCAGGAATATCTACTCTGGCGGCCAGCCGAAGCCAGCATTCAACAAATATTTGTGCAGGGCGTGGTGGTGCACGCCTTTACTCTAGCACTTGGGAGGCGGAGGCAGAAGAAGGAGTTCAAGGTCATCCTTGACTGCACTCTGAGTTCGAGGCCAGCCAGAGCTACAGGAACCCCTGTCTCAAGATAACAAAAACATTACTTGTAGAGCAAGTACAAGTTGACACGCGACACTGTCCACCTTCCAGAGTGGTCTCCGGGGACAGCGCCCATGGGATGCCATGCAAAGAGACACCCCCACCCCCCCTTTCCAAGAACAAGCACGGGCAAATGGTTCACATCGCCCAGTTCCCTTTAGAGCCCCCGGGTTTTATCTCCCCCAGGTTTCCCTAGGGTTGAAGAGCACGCTCAGGGAGGGGTGGGGGGTGGTGGGGGTGACCGGAGACCCAAAGTGTGACACCGAGAGCCCACACCGGGATCTACCCACCTAGTGTCCTAAAAGGGAAAAGACAAGACGGGAAAGCCGCACGGAGCGCACGAGCGAGCGAAAAGCTCCCTACCAAGCCAGGCTTTGTTCCCTGAACCTAAGACTTTACCCGGCGGCGGGCGGGCGGGCGGGCCGGGAGCGAGCGAGCGAGCGGAGGCGCGCGGCCATGGCTGCCGCGGCCGGGCAGGGGGGCCGGGGGGGCGGCGCGTGAGCGGGCGGCGCGGGGCGGGCGGGCGGGCGGCGCGGGGCGGGCGCCCGCGATGTGCCACTCGGCGCCTCCCCCGCCGGGCCCTGGTTGCACGGCGGCCGGGCGGCCCTAGGTAGCGGGCGAGCGAACGGCGCGCGGAAGAGCGGCGCGGCGCGCGAGTCTCATTGTTGGGGCGGCGGGGGGGGCCCGTCGGGGCATGAGGGCGAGAGCACGGCGGGGGGGGCGGCCAGACAGAGCGAGCGAGGAGGAGGAGGAGGACGCCGAGGAGGAGGAAGGAGGAGGCAAAGAAAAGAAGCGGCGGCGGCGGCGGCGGAGGAGGGGGCGAGGAGGCGCGCGGCCCCCCGCTCCCTCCCTCCCCCCGTGACCCCCGACCCCCGCCGGCCGGCCCCCAGCCCCAGCCCCGGAGGGAGCTCATGGGAGTATGAAGGAGATGGTAGGAGGCTGCTGCGTATGTTCGGACGAGAGGGGCTGGGCCGAAAACCCGCTGGTCTACTGCGATGGGCACGCGTGCAGCGTGGCCGTCCACCAAGGTAAGGCGCGCGGCGGGAGCGGGGGGGGGGGCGGCCGGCGGGGGGGGGAGAGGTGCGGGACCCCGGGGCGGCGCGCGCACCGGGTGCCCTGGGCCGCGCCCTCCGGAGCCCTCCTGGGGCGCGTGCCCCTCCCCCACCCACCTGAAGCGAAGGGCGGCGTGGGCTCTCCCCCCCCACCCCCCCACCCCGCGAGCCTGGGTCCTCCAGGACCGGGTCAGGCATTGTTTTCTTGCCTATTGTTCCCGTCCCGCGCCCCCCACCCCAAGTTGAAGGAGTTTTGGGGAGAGTCCAGGGAGCAAGGAGTGAACTCCCTGAGCCCCGCACCGCCGGTGTCGGGGCTGTCCCGGGAATGTTTACCTGCGAGGTATCCCCCCCCCCCTCCTTCCTCCTCCCGCCTGGTTTATTTTGGTTCCCGCTCCGGGAGGAAGAGGTCAAGGGGGGGTCATCCCCCTTTGCTTCCGGATACTGGGAGGAGCGGAATTGGGAAGGGAGGAGAAGGGTCCCACGGGAGAAGGGACTCGTGAAACCCTCCGGGGAAGAGCTGAGGCTGGGAGAGCGGTGGTATAGGGGGCCGGAATGGAGGAGAGGGAGGTTGGTTTGGAGTTTCCCCCAGCAGCACATGGTTCGGGAGTTAACTCCTTGAGGAATCTTGCCGAGGGCGCAGGCTGGCATCTCTCTGCCTGACTGGTACAGGCGACGGCCCCCCTCTTCCTGAGACAACCCTTAATGCTGTGGCTGCGGGCCCTTCCCGCCAGTCTCCCCCGGTTACCTGCACCACCCCTGCTCAGCTTTGACATTTGACCTGTACCTGCGAGAGAGGCAGAAAATGAGGTTCTTGGACCCCCGACTTCCTTGCCTCGTCTCTTACTGGCCCTTTAAGAAGTGCCCCCCCCCCATGACAACAAACGTGTTACAGTCATGACTATTTCTTGTTCTGATGCTTGGGGACTGACTGGTCAGGGCCGAGGATGGGAAACAGGGTCCAGGAAAAAAGTGAGTAGGGGGATGAGGATGGAGGATCTTCGGAAGTTTAAGGTCAAGGACTGTCAGACTTTTTGCCCCTGTTTGGAAAGCTTGGTGGTGGTGTGATTGAAGGCTGGCTCTAGGCTGTCAGACATTTCTTGTGGTCCCGTTTCCCAGTGACCTGGGGTCTGGGGAGCAGCCCCGCCTACTGGACTGGTTTTAGTCCACTGGTCTCTCCCCGCCGCCCCCAGTTACTCTGGGAAAAACCCAGTGGCCGAGGGCTTTGCCTAGTGACGACTCTCCTCCCCCACCCTTAGCTTGCTATGGCATTGTCCAGGTGCCCACGGGACCCTGGTTCTGCAGGAAGTGTGAATCTCAGGAGCGAGCAGCCAGGGTGGTGAGTTCAGATTCTGCTATCTCCTTTTCCTCTCCCCGTACCTGAACGTCTCCTGCAGGTTGAGCTAGGGTACCCTGAGGCAGGGCAGGACCTAGCTTCGCCACTCAGGATATCCTGTTTCCTGACTCCCAGCCCCATCTCTCCCTCCGCTCATCACTCAGCTCTGCCCCACCTCCGGCATGGGGGCTTTGATTTTTGTGTGCCTATGTGCTTTTTTTGGGTAACTTTTTGTTATGAAAGGTTGTCAAGGCTACAGTGAGGAACCTCGGGTCCTCCTTACTCGGCCTCCTCCGGCAGTTAGGAGCTCACGGCCAAGCCTCTTTCCTGTGCACCCTCGCCCCTTCCCCAACTCTTACGTCATCTTGGGTCCTTTGGATGAGTTCAGGGAGGGCCCAGAGCAGCAGATTCCCCAATCCCTGTGCTCCTTGCATTGGCAGAGGTGTGAGCTGTGCCCACACAAAGATGGGGCATTGAAGAGGACAGACAATGGAGGTGAGGGGACCCTGAACCCCTGCTGAGGTCAGCCAGACCCCCTGAGCAGGTGTGGGGTGGAGGCTGGCTTTCCCTGCTCTGGCTTGGTACAGGAAGGTTGTGGAAGCAGGGGACAGTCGACAGTGTTGGGAGGGGTGGGGTCCGGCGCCTGCTGTCCTGCTGAGGCGAATTCCCACACTGCCCCAGGCTGGGCCCACGTGGTGTGTGCCCTCTACATCCCTGAGGTGCAGTTTGCCAACGTGCTCACCATGGAGCCCATTGTGCTGCAGTACGTCCCGCACGATCGCTTCAACAAGGTCAGTCCCCTTCCTGGCCTGCTGTCCCCCTGGGGTGCCACCGTGGTGCCCTCTGGTCCTCTTAGGGAGCTCGGGAGATGGGTGGATGTTTAAACTTCAGCTGCCTTCTGTGCACAGACAGGTACATGCCTGTGTTCTCTAACCTGGCAAAATAGTAAGCGCCCTCCAAGTAGCACAGCCCGAGACTAGCCTTTAGTTAGTAGTGCATTTATTTTCCTGAGTTTCTGATATGTGAGAGACATGGTACGGGGGCCTCCAGTGCTTGCTGTTCAAGACAGACGTGTAAACAGGCATTGAGATAAAGGGCACCCACTGAGGCTTGCTCGGGTATAAGGCGGTTAAGGAAGGAGATGTTTAGGCTGAGACCTGGGGCATGAGAAAGAACTGACTTTGATTGAGGATGGCTGGTCCCAGGTACCATGAAAAAGACACACCATATGCAGAGGTCCAGCAAGGGGAGCGAGGCTAAGGTAGATGCCGGCCTCCAACCTCCCCAAGGATCGTGCTGTCTGTATGAGGATGTGCGTTGAAAATTGAATACTCCTCCGGGCGGCGGCGGTGGTGGCGCACGCCTTTAATCCCAGCACTCGGGAGGCAGAGCCAGGCGGATCTCTGTGAGTTCGAGGCCAGCCTGGGCTACCAAGTGAGTCCCAGGAAAGGCTCAAAGCTACACAGAGAAACCCTGTCTCGAAAAACCAAAAGAAAAGAAAAAAAAAAAAAAAACAATTGAACACTCTGGCTGGAGAGATGGCTTGGTAGTTAGAGCACTTGCTGCTCTTGCATAGAATCCAGGTTCAGTTCCTGGTACTCCCGTGACAGCGTACAACCACGTTTACCTCCAGTTCAAGGGAATCAATCCAATGCACTCTTCTGGCCTGTGAGGGCACCAGGCATACATTGTTGTACACATACATACATGTAGCCAAACACTCATAAAATTTAAACCTTTAAATTGAGTATTCAGAATCCATTTCCTCTGGCATACCAGTTGCATTTCAAGTGCTTTGATGGCCTTGTGGCTAGCGCTTGTTGGCCTCCAAGCACTTGTTGGCTTGCATTGTATAGGTTAGAGACCATTTCTGTTCCTGCAGAAAATTCTGTTGGAGGGCATTGATCTGGGGTGGTGGGGGACAGGATGGAATTGAGGGGAGGCCGGGGAGTCCCTCAGCAGGCAAGGTGGGGTACCCTGGAGGAGGGATCAATTGTGCTGTGCCCTGCAGACCTGTTACATCTGTGAGGAACAGGGCCGGGAGAGCAAAGCTGCCTCAGGAGCCTGCATGACCTGTAACCGCCACGGATGTCGACAGGCTTTTCACGTTACCTGGTGAGATTCCTGTTCCCAACCGCTCTGAGGTTGGTGGTGGCTATTGAGTGGGATTATCTTGTGAGAGACGGTGGTGATGCCATGCTTGGAACTTGGGTCCAGGAAAAAGGAGGTGGGAACAGCTGTGGTTTGTGGCTATACCCTGCTGACCTGCCTCTCCTCAGTGCCCAGATGGCAGGCCTGCTGTGTGAGGAAGAAGTGCTGGAGGTGGACAATGTCAAGTACTGCGGCTACTGCAAATACCACTTCAGCAAGATGGTGAGTCCTGTCCGCTAGTGGGCACATGGGCCTGGGACATGCCTGTGCCCCGTACTGGAAGGTTGAAAGACACCCATGCTCTAGTCCCTGCCTTTCAGGAACTGTGCCTGTCAGAACTAAACCAAGTATTGAGGCTAGGATACAGACAGGACCCCCCTTCCCCCCACGATTGTCAATCCAGGAATCTTAGTCTAATAGAACTAGGACGAGTGGATTAACAGCTCTTACTGGGACAGTGTCTTTGCCACAGTTGTGATGACTTTGTGTGCTTCTCCCACAGCCCAAAATGTGCCGCATGAGCCCCATTTCACAGATACCGTAAATTAAGCATCCCTAAGATTGCCGGGGCAGTGGTGGCACACACCTTTAATCCCAGCACTGGGGAGGCAGAGCCAGGCGGATCTCTGTGAGTTCAAGGCCAGCTTGGTCTACAGAGCAAGATCCAGGACAGGCACCAAAGCTACACAGAGAAACCTTGCCTCAAAAAAAAAAAAAAAAAAAAAAAAGCATCCCTAAGATTGTATCGCTTGTCTCACAGCTGGTGGGTGGGATTCAGATTAAACAGTTTCATCAGAAAGCCCCTCAGGAACCGTGCCAGGGGAAGACAGAGCCCTGAGGTGAGGGAAGGGTGTTGGATAAGACCAGGCAGGCAGTGAGCTTGAGGCAGGGAGATGAGGTACTCATGGCTGAACAGACTTGGAGATTCCCCAGGCTGGGATGGATCTGCAGAGGTAGGCTACAGCCAGGACTCCGTGCCCCAGGCCACACAGCTTGGAGAGCTCCAAAGCCAGAGAGTAACATGATCAGATTTGTGTTATAGGCAGATTACCCTGGCAGCAACCGTGAAGCTGGGTGGAGAGACAGCTGCAGGAAGGGGGCGGGTGACAGAGGGACCGGGCTGTCTGCTGGAGTCCTGTAGGTGGACTTGTCTAAACACGAGAGTGGTCAAGAAGCAGAAGGTGACTGACATAAGATCCACGCTGTCGCTAATCACTGGCTGGGGAGAGGTGGGTCCCTGGGGGTGGTAGGAAGGGGGCAGCTGGCCTCGAAGGGGCGTACACACCTTGGTCCACGCCAGCCCATCTTGTGTGCCTGTTGCTCTGGTGTAATGATTAATAGTTTCCCTTCCCTTTCCAACAGTGCCCTGGTCGCCACGCCTTTTTAGGGTTTGATAGCCACTTAGGACAAGGTCAGGAGTTTGGTTACTTCTTCCGGGGGCACTGGGTAGACATGAGATCCGAATTTGGTGGGGGTCCCCAGGCAGGGTGGCAAGGGCAGATGGAGGTTACCAGGCTGAGGTCGCCTCCCTCTGTGGGCGTCCAGAATAGACTGGGTCCAGATGTGGAAGAGACTTGGGAGAGACGATCTGGAGCTTGATGAAGTGGGAGCGGAGCCCAAGCTGGCAAGGTCTGAAGTTAATCCTAGGCTTTGGCAACTGGGAAGTAGTGGTGGTCTTCAGGAGCAGCTGCAAGCCTCGGGTGGGTAAAGCCATCAGACCTGGCCCACGAGGGCAGTCCCGGGGAGATAGTTTGGTGTTCATAGCCAGCAGCCCCCAGTTCAGGGCCACAGGTCTTCTGTAGAAACATACTGCTGGACAGAGAGGAAAAGCAGGACCAAGGGAGGAAGATCCAATGGCTAGCGAGAGCTGGAGTTCGCGGGGATCCTCTTGTTCTAAGGGCTGTGGTTCAGTCTGCCTGAGACTGCTACAAGAACACTGGGGAGTGGAGCAAGAGGCCCAAGTGCACCCCAACCTCACCGTCCCTGGCTGGGGACCGAGGCTGGTCCATGCCTCTTTTGAACCTCTGTGGTTGAGTCTGCATTGCTAAGACAGTGGCACACACCTTTAATCCCAGCACTCAGGAGGCAGAAGCTATCCAGTCTCTCTGAGTTCGAGGACAGCCAGTGCTACACAGAGACATCCTCTCTCATAACAAAACAAACGAACAAAGACAGCTGGGGAAGCTCAAGGATTTCTAGTTTGTCCAGAGTATCACAGAAGACAGGAGTGACCTGCAGGGGCAGAGGGACTGACTGGCCCTTGGATCTTGTGACCTTCAGGAACCTTCCTTAAGCTAGTGAAAGAAAGGTTTGGCAATTCCTCTCGTTCTTTTTTTTTTTTTTTTTTTTTTTGGTTTTTCGAGACAGGGTTTCTCTGTGTAGCTTTGTACCTTTCCTGGAACTCACTCTGTAGACCAGGCTGGCCTCGAACTCACAGAGATCCGCCAGGCTTAAAGGCCTGTGCCACCACCGCCCTGCTAATTCCTCTCATTCTCTATCTCCAGAAGACATCCCGGCACTCCGGTGGTGGTGGGGGAGGCGGCAGTGGCGGCGGCGGTGGCAGCGGGGGCGCAGGAGGAGGCAGCGGCGGGGGCGTCAGCAGTGGGACCAGCGGTGGCGGAGGTGGTACAGGGGGAGGCAGCGGCAGCGGCGGAGGCAACAGCTTCCTCACTGGCAGCAGAAGCCGCTCCGCCTCACCATCCACCCAGCAGGAGAAGCACCTTACCCACCACGAGAAGGGCCAGAAGAAGGTGAAGGCCTGCTTTGGCTCCCATACTTCTTTTTAGGCACTGCCACCAGGTGCCCAGGCCTTCCTCTGAGGCCAGCAAGGTTGGAGAGGGGACTAAGGAAGTGTCACTTGGGGCTCAGAGGTTGGGACCTGGTCTCTGTGTCTGTGTGGTCTCTGTTTTCCCCATGACATGATCGTGTCCCCAACCTCCAATTTTGTGGCCCTACATGTTTGCACAGATCTCTAGCCTGTCTCTCCCCCTGTGCCCTGTGCCGAGAAGTGCTCACTTTTGTTCAGTGTGTGTTCCAGGGGGACACCCTTGTGAGTGCCTGCTCATGTGTGTGGCACTCCGTCACTGGCACCATAATGGGACAGGCTATTTTTAGCAGGAGGGAGGATGGGGGAGGGGCTCTTGGCTCTCAGAGGATCTTGCCTGAGCTGCTTCTGTCCAGCTGGAGTCTTCCATCCCTCTGTGGAGGGAGAGGACTGGCTGAGCCCCACTCCTAAGAGGGCTCAGTTCCCAACACCCACATGTCATGGTTAACCTCCTTCAGACAACCTGTCCATCAATGTCTGGTCACCCTTCCCTCCCCAGAGTCGGAAGGATAAAGAACGCCTTAAACAGAAGCACAAGAAGCGGCCTGAGTCCCCCCCCAGCATCCTCACCCCGCCTGTGGTCCCCACTGCTGATAAGGTACCACTGCTCATTCTCAGGATGCTGGGTGTGAGTAAGCATGTAGTGTGAAGGGTCAGGGTGAGCAGGGGCCTGCTTGCTTGGGCGTCATCCTCTCACAGCTCATGGTTAATGTCACCTCTGCCCAGCAAGCCCTGACACATCATAAGGGTGAGGTGGAGGGGGTACCTCCCTGCCTGCTAGCTGCCATGGGCACCTTTGTCCACACAGAGGCTCAGCATTGGGATCTTGTCTTCAGAGGGCAGATGGGTGGCCCTGCGGCTTTTTTTCCGTGCTCTGGGGCCAACCCTGCAGGATGGGCTGAGAATGCCTACCACTGGGAGGACATCTAGATCCCACTTCATGCCGGGTGGGAGTGGGGATGGGGGTGGAAGAAGGCTTCTGACAATACCCTGAAATCCCTAGTCACCCCACCCTACTCAGCAGGCCTGTCTCTAGAAGTGGGTGGCATCAGAATGAGCAACAGGCAGGCCCTACCCTAGGCCAGTGAGTGCTAATCCAAGCCAGAGCAGACCCATGGGAGTCCCCTGGGGGCCTGGAGAAAGCACTCCCTCTTGTCCCATTACTGCTAGTCACCTCTGCCCCCTCACATGGTTGGCAGGGCACTGGGCATCTTAGCGGGAGGCTCAGGGATCAGGTTTCCAGGGTGATGTTGCTGTAGCAACTGTCCCAGTAACTCCCCTCCTGCTTCGCTGGGCTCACCTGGGAAAGCTGGTCCGACCTTTCCAGAGCCTTCAGGCAGGTAGAAAGACCTGTCAGGGCCTCCTCCCAACCAGGACCTCAAGCCTTGGATATGCTGTAGAGTTTTGCCTGTCCCCCCAACAACCCATCCCAACATTAAAGCCCCCCTTCCCCCAGCTCCTCTCTTCCGTGGCTTTCCGAACCACATCTGGCTCCCTTCAGAACTCCAGCTGCAGAAAAGAACAAAGGAAGACCGAGAGGAGGGCCCCGCCCAGGGCGGGCGGCAGCCCAGGGTGGCTCTCTCGCCCTTCCTTCCCTTCAGTTGTTCCTTGAGCACAGTTTGAATACCTGGTGTCCACCCTAAAGAAAATCCCCTGCCCAGGCACCAGAGGCACAGCTACCTGGAGACTGTCTCTGGGAGAGAAGGGGGAGTCGGGAGGGCGGAATTCATTCCTCAGAATAACTCAGTGTGGAAGATGCCTTGTCGCTTCCCCTTCCTCAGGGTTGCTCAGCCACCAGAGAAGTTACGTAACTCGTCTAAAAGCACCCAGCTAGTGGGGAAGTTTCGAGCCAAAGTGGTCTGGCTTGAAGGGCACCACACGGAACTGTCCTTGCTAGGCTCTCACAGCCACGGCCCTCAGGCCCCGAATTTACTCACCCTCCCCTCCATGTCTCTGGTATGGGAGCTGCTCCTGACTCCCAGGAATGTACTCCTAAGGATGGTGCAGCTGAACCAAGTCCAGAGGCTAAACCACCTGGAGAGCATGGTGAGGAGGCCAGCGCCTTCTAGGCCCACAGCTCTGTTCCTCCGATACTCCCCAACACCTTGCCCTCCTAGGAGAGCAGACACCGGACAGTGTGCTTCGGCGCAGCATAGCAACCCTTGACATGCAGGCATGGTGTGTAGGGCCCTGAGAGGAAGCCGGAATGGGTCATCACCTAGGTGTGTGGGGAGGCTTCCTAGAGCGGGCTTCCTCATGGATGTTGGAGGAGGGAAGACAGGCCGCCCTGTGGAGGGTTGGGGTGTAGGCTCGGATGTCCAACAGGAGCGTGCAGTGGTCACAACCAGGTGGTTGTGAGTGGTAACAACCGGAGGGCCCTAGACCAGCACCAGCCTTTAGGCCAGAGGTATTTACTAGTGATCTTCGATGAGTAGGCCAGTTCGGAATGTGGCCTGGTCTCTCTTGGGTCCTGGGGCAAAGACAGACAGACACTGGGTTCAGGACATTCCCTAGAACTCCACAGCTACCTCTCTCCCATCTCCATGTTCTAGAGTCTCCCACGGGCTCCTTGCCTGGAAAGCCTTCACAGGAGACTCTCAGTTGAGCCCAGGTCCTTTGCCTTCGCCCTCACCCCGAACCAGGCTGAGCTGGACTGGACAGCCTGCGATGAGCGTCTCTTCGGTCTCTCCCTCAGGTCTCCTCAGCTACTGCTTCCTCCCACCACGAGGCCAACCCTCAGGAGACCTCTGAGAGCGGCAGGGACTCAAAGGGGAAAAAGCCTTCCAGCCATAGCCTGAGTCATAAGGGGAAGAAACTGAGCAGCGGGAAAGGTGTGAGCAGTTTTACCTCCACCTCCTCCTCTTCCTCCTCCTCTTCCTCTTCTTCCTCCTCCTCTGGGGGGTCTTTGCAGCCTGCAGGTGAGTATGGGTGTCCTGGAGGAGGCTGGGAGCGGGAGCCTGCAAGGGCCTTTGCCTGGTGGTTTACATCTCCCGTTGTTTTTACAAGCTGATGTGGGGTAACAAGGCCGGGATCCCCCCAGTGGCTCATTTCCCAGCTGGACTCTTCCCTTCCCTTTTTCTTTTTTCGAGATTTCTTTAGTACGGGTGCTTTCTCTGCACACCAGAAGAGGGCATGGGATCCTTACGGACGGGTTGTGTCGGATCCCATTATTGATAGTTGTCTTAGATCTCACTATAGCCGGTTGTGAGCTGCCATGTGATTGCTGGGGATTGAACTCTCGTCCTCTGGAAGAGCAGTCAGTGCTTATAACCACTGAGCCATCTCTCCAGCCTCCACCTTCCCCTCCTGAGTCAGGACTCCTCTTTTCTTGACAGGGCCAACCCCTCTAGCCCCGCAGTAACGTCCCCTACTTTGGTGTCCAAAGGGCCGCATGAAAGCACCAATACTTATTAGCTCCAGGCACAGCGGCCTGGGATCCCAGCACTTGGGAGCTGCAGGATGGCCCGAGTTTGGGCCAGCTTGTTTGTGAGCGCCTGTGCCCGGCCCGTGCCCCGTGTAACAGTAATTTGTTCAAGGGCGGGACGTGCTTTCCTCCTGTTTTATTTCTTCAGGGACTGTTCACCTGGGACCCAGACCCCGTTTCCCAGCCAGTGCTCTCCCTCCTTCGGGCGGGGAGGGGAGGGTCCCGCAGTAATCCCTCCCTTTGTTGTAGGCTCATCCTTGCAGAGCTCTCCGGACTTCGCCGCATTCCCCAAGCTGGAGCAGCCTGAGGAAGACAAGTACTCCAAGCCCACGGCCCCCACTCCGCCAGCCCCTCCCTCGCCCACGGTCCCTGAGCCGCCGAAAGCTGACCTCTTCGAGCAGAAGGTGGTCTTCTCTGGCTTTGGGCCCATCATGCGCTTCTCTACCACCCCCTCCAGCTCCAGCCGGGCCCGAGCCCCCTCACCTGGGGACTATAAGTCTTCCCATGTTTCCGGGGCCGGGGCCTCGGCAGGCACGCATAAGCGGATGCCTGCACTGAGTGCCACCCTTGGACCTGCTGAGGAGGCCCCTGAGACGGGCCTGAAGGAGAAGAAGCACAAAGCCAGCAGGAGGAGCCGACACGGGCCAGGCCGTCCTAAGGGTAGCCGAGGCAAGGAGGGCGCCCCAGGCCCGACTGCCTCCCTCCCTGGGGCTCAGCTGGCTGGTTTCACTGCTACTGCGGCCTCACCCTTCTCCGGAGGGTCCCTGGTCAGCTCTGGCCTTGGGGGTCTGGCCTCCCGGACCTTTGGGCCTTCAGGAAGCTTGCCCAGCCTGAGCCTGGAATCCCCTCTACTGGGGGCAGGTTAGTGACCCCTGTAGTTAGAGAACATTTATTTCAATGTCTAGCCAATCCTGTGAGGTCAGGGGCATAAATGTAAGAGTTAGAGGAAATGTAGCTAGGTAGAAACCGCTCCAAAAGGCCATCACCTCTAAGGTGTTCCCTTAGATGTCTTGTGCATGAAGAGGTTGGGGTAGACCCTAGCCAGACTTAACAGTGTTCTGTAGAAGAGTAAGACAAGCTAAGAATTGCCCAGGCTAAGAGGCAGGTAATAAGCTGAATGGCCCGAGTGAGTCCTAGGCCTGCTGTGTCCCTGAAGAGGGGTCTGGGGTAGAATGTGTCCTTAGAGTTTCCTCTGTCTTTGTGCCTTCAGGAATCTACACCAGTAATAAAGACCCCATCTCCCATGGTGGAGGGGTGCTGCGGGCTGTCTGCAGCACCCCACTCTCTTCCAGCCTCCTGGGGCCCCCAGGGACCTCAGCCTTGCCCCGCCTCAGCCGATCCCCGTTCACCAGCACCCTCCCATCCTCTTCTGCTTCCATCTCCACCACTCAGGTGAGGCGCTGTCCCAGGGGCCCGCACTCTGGGCCGCTCTCCAGGTGCCCGCACCATGCAGCCTTGGCAGATGCAGGAGCGAGCGCAGTGAGGCCAGAGTCTGTTCCTCCCAACAGGTGTTTTCTCTGGCTGGCTCTACCTTCAGTCTCCCTTCTTCCCACATCTTTGGAACCCCCATGGGCACTGTTAACCCCCTCCTGACCCAGGCTGAGAATAGCCACACAGGTATGCTGCTGGTCCCTGTTCCTGTTTCCCGTCTTCTGAAGGACTGGAGAGCGGGCGAATCCCTTCCCTCTGGCCTGCCTGCTCTGCCTAACTAAATTTACTTCACACGCGACCAACCAGGGGGCACCTTCCAGGAAAACAGGTGCAGGGCCAGGCATGGCAGCGCTGCCACACCCCACAGAAGAGAAGTGAGCTGCTCTAAGCAGTGGGTAGAGAATGCCAAAGCCAGCTCAGACGATCCCGAGCCAGCCCGAGGCCCTTAGCACTCCCCCTGGCCCTGTCCTGTGCAGTTGTAGTCAGGGTCACAGAGGTCCTAGCAGCTGGGCTTTCTGTTCTCCAGGTATTTAGGAGTTAAGGGGGTGGGATGCAAACTCCCCTACTCTCAGCCTGGAGTCTACTCAGCCCCTGAGAGTTGAACCCTGTCAGCCTGGGGGCAGGGCTTAGCTGTAGGCTGCCAGTTCAGGTAAGCTTTTCAGAGAAACCAAATCTGAGTTTCAGGACCCCGTTGGGTAAGATTGGTGTGTGTGTGTGTGTATGTATGTGTCCGTGTCCATCTTGTGGCCAACAGTTTTCTCATCTGAGTTTATGAATGTAAAGAGTCAAACAAAGCTAATTATGATAATACAATGATTAAGGACTTGCCCTGTGCACGCTGAGCCCTCCAGCTAAGCACTTCACTTTTATGACCTTATTTTAATCCTCGGAACAATGGCTGTAGTGAGGCTGGTTACCGTCTCAAGGTCACACAGCCAGTGTCTGGTTCATTTGATCAGGTTGTCTGGACCTAGAGACAGACAGCAAGAGCCCTGTTGGGGGGGGGGCTTTCCTGAGATGGGGGTGCCAGCCTGAGCTCCCAGGCTAGGTTTGGGAGGTGCTGAAGAAGGGGTCTGAGGCAGATAGTCTCCCTCCCCCCTGATCCTTACCAATCCCTTCTCCTTCCAAGAGCCAGACCTAGAAGACTGCAGCTTCCGGTGTCACGGGACCTCCCCCCAGGAGAGTCTCTCTTCCATGTGAGGGAGGGTGCTCCTCTCAGGAGGGCGGAGTGGGTGGGGTCGGGAGAGAGCGGCCCCTGGCTGGCGGGGGTGGGGCTGGAATCAGGGTGCTAGGCGAGCCTGAGTCTGTCCCTCCTCTGGCCGGCAGGTCACCCATCAGTAGCCTCCCTGCGCTCTTCGACCAGACAGCATCGGCCCCCTGTGGGGGTGGCCAGTTAGACACCACAGCCCCGGGGACGACGAATATGGAGCAGCTGCTCGAGAGGCAGGGCGATGGAGAGGCTGGTGTCAACAGTGAGCAGGGTGTCCAGGGATGGGGGCTGCCCCAGCCGCTCCTTCCCCTTTCCCCTAGGCTCTCTCCTCCTGGCCTCCTGGCCCAGATCTTAACCAGACCCCAGCTTGCACCCACTGCCCTCAATCTCGGGGGCGTCAGGGCCCTTCCCCAGCCCTCAGACCTCTGTCTCCCAGATCCGCTGTCCTGCCAGCGGGAGCAGCCTCCCCAAAGAGATGTGGGTCGCCTTGTCCCTCCAGACCCTGTCCCTCCCGCTGGCCCTGCCTCCTTGGTGCCCCAGGCACTAACCCCAGGCTCCTCCTCCTCTCTGAAGTTGTGGAGATGCTGAAGGCCCTGCATGCCCTGCAGAAGGAAAACCAGCGACTGCAGGAGCAGATCCTGAGCCTGACCGCCAAGAAGGAGCGACTCCAGATCCTCAACGTGCAGCTCTCTGTGCCCTTCCCTGCTCTGCCCGCCGCCCTGCCCGCCACTAATGGCCCCATCCCAGGACCCTACGGGCTGCTTCCTCAAGGTGAGGGGATGCAGTCCCGGCTGGGGTGAGGAATCCCTGCCTGGTGCCTTGAACCGGGCCTTGCATCTCCTGCGCTCCATCCTTCAGCGGGCGGCAATGACTCCTTGAGCACCAGCAAGAGCCCTCCAGGGAAGAACAGCCTGGGCCTGGACAACTCCCTGTCCACGTCTTCCGAGGTGGGCACTGCAAGGAGGGCCCAGGGAGGAGCAAGGGGAGAGGGTCCTTTCAGTCTAGTTACTACCAGCCACTGTTGGAAGTGGGGCCGCCGAACACCCCATTATCTTCTTAGTGGTTATTTTAAATAAGTGATATGCGTGGGGCGCCTCCTTAACCCGGCACTGACTAAGCCCACAGTGAAGAAAGTAGACCCAGGCCTCCTGACTGACGATGGGCTGAGCCCAGGAAGACAGCAGACTGCAAAGGAGAAAGAGGAAGATGAGCTCAATTAAGGGCTAGAGGAGCGTGGGGGAAGGCCGTCTTGGGGAAGGAGTGTTGAGAAGCGTCCATGAAGGGTTTATTACAGTGCCCCACACAAACTAATCCCTGGGTAATTGGTAGCGGTTGGAAGAGCAGTTGCTATTGTTATGTTGTGGTTCTTATTGGAATCAAACAGACCGGGGGCTTGTCTCTCCTCTGCCGCAGACTGACTGGGACTTAGGGCTGTCATGATCATAAAAATAACACTAGTTGCAAGCAAGCTTGCCCTGTGACTTAAAAACACGAGTCTCTCTAGTCTCCACAGTGGATATTACTAGCACCCATAGTGCATGAATATGTAAACCAAGGCAGGGAGGTTGAACCTAGGGCTGGCTACCCAAGGCACTGAGTTGTGGGCATGGGATTTGAACCTGAGCCTCTCTAGTTGAGTTCTGAAGTGGAAATAACAGGCTAGTGCAGGTCAAGTCCTAACCGCTGGACCTGGTTCCTTTGAAAAAATCAGTGCCATTACTGTTGTTTGTTACTGGGCCAGAACAAGAAGGGTGCTGGGCTTCCGGAAGTGGTCAGTAAATGCGATCTATGAGCACTGTGTAGACCTTTAGCTCCCATCACTGGACTGCTGTTTCTCCAGGGGGCGTGGAGGCTTGGGGGCTTCGCTTCAGGAGAACGCTGGTGGGTACTGGGCTGGGGGCCAGAAAGGTCATGCTGGCCCTCCGCCCTCTGACTCGTCCCTTCCCCCTCCCTCCCCAGGACCCACACTCAGGCTGCCCGAGCCGCAGCAGCTCATCGCTGTCCTTCCACAGCACGCCCCCACCGCTGCCCCTGCTCCAGCAGAGCCCTGCCACTCTGCCCTTGGCCCTGCCCGGGGCCCCTGCCTCGCTCCCACCCCAGCCACAGAACGGGCTGGGCCGGGCACCTGGAGCAGCGGGGCTGGGGGCCATGCCCATGGCGGAGGGGCTATTGGGTGGGCTGGCAGGTAGCGGGAGCCTGCCCCTCAATGGGCTTCTGGGGGGGTTGAACGGGGCTGCTGCTCCCAACCCTGCGGGCTTGAGCCAGGCTGGCGGGGCCCCCACGCTTCAGCTGCCAGGTTGTCTCAACAGGTGAGGGAGAGAGCTCAACCCTAGGGAAGGGGAAGGGAGGCTGGATGTGGGAGGGATGCCCCCCAGTAACCCTGGCCCCCCAAAGGGAAAAAGTGCCCTCTGGTCCTATCAGATTTATAATCCTGGCAGTCTGTTGACTTCAGGGACTCCCTGAAAACTTTAGCCTTGAATGCATCTGGACAGGAGTCGTTGAGGGGACAAGATCTTAACCATGTCCCTACCATTAGTCTTTTTGGACAGGTTGTCTGTCCATCTGCCTGGGCCCGAGGGAGTCTGGGAGCTCGTGGGTGTGGGGTACACTGCTCCGCACCTCCTCATCTGTCTTACCCCTGCCTCAGCTTGACAGAGCAGCAGAGACGTCTCCTTCAGCAACAAGAACAGCAACTCCAGCAGCTCCAGCAGCTCCTGGCCTCGCCACAGCTGACCCCAGTGAGTGCCCCCTCCCTGGCCAACCCCTGCCAGCTCTACCCAGAGCCATCCGGGAGGGGCTCCAGGCTGGTGGGTTTGAACCTGTGGGGCTGCTGGGCAGGGGCTGCTGGGAGGCCCTGGCTCACATTGCAGTGAGGGACTGGAGAGGGTCAGGTGCAGTCACTGAGCTTGGCAGTCTTCAGGGGAATTCCAGGATCTCAGGGAGGTGTCTGCGCAGGCGACGTTCTCTCAGCCGGAATCTTGCATCTGTCTTATGTGGCGTGCTCTTTCTTCTTTGGAGGGAAGTGGTTTCACCTTTTCAAAATGAGGGAATGAAGCTGGAGCGTGGCTTAGTGGCACAGCATACATTAGGTCCTTGCGTGTATCCCCAGCAAGCTGGGTGTGGTGTGTAATTTATGACAGTAGTTCAAGCATTTTAGAAGCTGATGCTGGAGAATGGCCATGAGTTCAAGGCAAGCCTGGGCTACATAATGAGTTTGAGTCTGCCCAGGACTTCAGAGGAAGACATGAGTCTTAAAGAAATCACACACACACACACCCCGCTTTCCATTTTATTTTTGTTTCATATGTGTGTCTCTGTACCACATGTGTGTGCAGTGCCCACAGAGGCCAGAAGAGGGCATTGGGTCCCCTGGAACTAGACCGTTTATGGACTGTTGAAAGCTGCCTTGGCTGCTAGGACTTAAACCCAGGTCCCTTGGAAGAGTAGCCATGGAGGCAGCGTCTCTCTTGCCCACAAACGAATTTTTTTTTATTTGTTTTTGTTTGTATGGAGTCAATCAATTTCTCCCTAGGCCTGGAACACCATATGCGGACCAGGCTGGCCTTGAACTCACAGAGATCCTCCTGGGTGCCACTCAAACCAGTTTTTTTTTGGGGGGGGGGGAGAAACACGATGAAGAGAAGTACTTGGAGACCGTTGTCCCACTTCAGTGCTTTCATTTGGAGTGGCACTGTGGTTGGTTAGGGACCGAGGACCTGACAGTGGGCGGGGCCAGAGGTGTTGACACTCCGCACTTGCCCGGGAACTTACCTGGCCATGTGTAGTCATTTCCTCGTGCAGATAGGGAGGTGGAGGCCCACAGTGCCAAAGTAGAGATGGAATCTTGGTCTTCCTGTCACGGGCCTTACGGTTCCAGTGTGAGGGGCCCTGGTCTGGCAAGGCAGGCGGCTTTGGGGGGGACAGCAGGGGCCCACTGCCAACGGGCAGTCCGTCGTCCTTGCAGGAGCACCAGACTGTGGTCTACCAGATGATCCAGCAGATTCAGCAGAAACGGGAGCTTCAGCGGCTGCAGATGGCTGGGGGCTCCCAGCTGCCCATGGCCAGTCTGCTGGCTGGAAGCTCCACCCCACTGCTGTCCGCGGCGGCGGGCACCCCTGGCCTGCTGCCCACAGCATCGGCCCCACCCCTGCTGCCCGCTGGAGCCCTGGTGGCCCCTTCCCTCGGCAGCAATACAAGTCTCATGGCTGCAGCAGCTGCGGCCGCAGCAGTAGCAGCAGCAGGCGGACCCCCAGTCCTCACTGCCCAGACCAACCCCTTTCTCAGCCTGCCTGGGGCAGATGCCGGTGGGAGCGGCCCCAAAGGAGGGGTGAGTAAGGGGCCCGCCCGGGCCTTCCTGTATCCCTTCTCAGGGACAAGCAGAGGATGGTTACAGTGATGTCACCTGATACATCCGAGGTGGGAGGCAGCAAGCCTAGGTCAACCAGATAGGGTTCCCTTCTTCAGAGTCAAGAAGGCCACTCTGAGCAGGGACCAGCCTTCTTAGAGAAAACAGCCTTCCAGCGTGGTGAGGTGGCTCAGCGTGTAAAGAAAGGTGCTTGCCACCCAGCCCAATGACCTGAGTTTGATCTCAGGGACTCACGTAGTAGAGGGAGAGACCTGATTCCAGAAATCTGTCCTGCTGTCCACACACGCATGTACACACATGCACATGCACACTGAGTGTGATTTTTTTGTTTTCTTTTGTTTTAAATTCCTTTTTAAAAAGAAAACAGCCTTCCGGTGGGAGGAGTAATTAGAAAAGGCCATTTTCCTTTCTGCACAGCAGTTAGGAAAGATGAGCCTCTGGGCCATCACAGAAAGATGGGCCAACACAGAAGAAAAGGCCTCTCTCCTCCTTGGAGAACTAGCCTGAGCCCAAGAAGCCAGCTTTGGGCACAAGCTAGGCATTTCCTCACTCCACACACTGCAGGCTAGGCTGAGGCCTGGCTGTCTCCTACTGCTCCTACAGCAGCCTTTTCCGTCCTTGGGAGCTGTTCTTAACTGGGATTTGGGACCAGATGCCTCCAACACTCAAAGCCTCCCTTCCTGTCTTTCCAGACCGCTGACAAAGGAGCTTCAGCCAGCCAGGAAAAAGGCTAACTCCATCCACTCTGCCCCTCCTGACCCCTACACGGCTTGAGGGTCCTTGTCCGGAATGGGTTCCTAGGCCCAGACTCTGGAGAGCCAGGCCCAGAGCCTGTGCTGATGCCCAGGGAGTGTGTGCTGGAGTTCCAGGTGCTGTGGGGAGAGACTGGAGGGGCCTTCCCTTCCACCTGCCCGTTCCCTACTGCGCTGGCTGCTTCAGGAGAGAGGGTCAGGGGGAGCAGGCTCCAGGCCTGCCTCGGAGCCCCCATCCTCCACAGATGCCTAGGGGCCCCCCAAAGAGCAAAGTAGGTCATGGCATAGGACGTGGAGAGTTGGTTGGACCTACCGCATAAACCAGTGAGCACTTGAATGGGGAAGGTGAAGGGTGGGCCCTTGGGCCTCTCCCGGTGTGGAAATCCTCACGGAAAAAGGGCTGGTCCCAGTCCACCTTCAGTTTCTTCCCAGCAGAAGGTGTATCCCTTTGACTGTTTCTCATCATCCCTCCCCACTGAGGGTCACAAGCTGAGCTTGGAAAAGCCTACAGATGTGGGGGGCTGAGGAAGGGCAGGATAGCACCTCTTGGGGCCCTGTGATGGGGCTGGGCGGGGCAAAGTCCCTCGCTGTCCTTGCTGTCCTGCCCCTTTTTGCACTATTGGCTTGAGGAGTTGCCGAGGGTGGGGAGAGGGAGCTGCCTGACTCCACAGAGCGTGAGTGTGAGCGTGAGCGTGTGTGTGAGTGTGTGTGTGTTGGTCAGTCTGTTTAACCCGTCTGTCTGTCACCTCATTCTCTGGACCTGGGGCAGCCAAGGGCAAGGACAGGAGCAGGGGCTGGCACCAGACCCGGAGTTTCCTAGCTCTTGTAGCCCCTGCCAACCCCCTCACCCACCCTGGTCCTTTTCCAGGGCATGAATGAATGAACTTTTAAAGAGAACAGAACAGTACTCCAGTATTGGAGAATTCCTGGGGGCTGGGGGCTCTGTATCAGGGTAATATCCTACCTTCCCTCCTCTGGACCCCGTTCCATCTCAGGGCCCCTCGGGGCCTCCTCCCCCACTGGTAGTTTGGTCTTTCCTGGCACACGTGAGCAGGGGAGGGGCGAGGTGCCACCTCGGGAAGCGCGTCTCCCTCTCGGAAGTCGCTAGCCTGCCTCTTAAGCCCACTTCACCGGCTCGTAGAGCCACTTAAGCTAACAAAGTCCCTTTCACCCACCAGCTATTTCCAGGGTGTAGTAGTAGGTGGCAGAGTTGATCTGCCCAGGGCCGTTGTGAAAAAACATGGAGTGGGACATGGGAGCGCAGCCGGCGAGGCCTCTGTCCCTTTTGGTTGCACTGGCTGGGACTGAGTGAGGGTCCGTTCCAGCTTTCCCTAACGTTCCTGTCTGTGGGCCTCTTTGCATGTGTGCATTTTGGTGTGTTTCTGTTTGGGTTTTGTTATTGGGGGTTTTTTTGTTGTTGGTTTTTTTTTTTTTTTTAATAAAAAAAAAGATGTGTATATTTTTGGCAATGACAGAAACGTAGTGCAGATATATTTTTGCCTGTGCTGCTCAACTGTTTTTTTTCTGATATGGAAAATAATATTAATATTCCTGTTGATAAGACTTCGTAAGATATTAGGGTGGGTTGGGAACCTTCAGAGGCAAATTCTTTGGCACTAGGAACGATTGGGGGGGGGCATTTGTGATGACCTCAGAAATACTTTTCTAACTGCTTAGTATAGAAGGACATTTTCATCTTTGCGGCTCTCACTTCTTATCCAAAAGCCAGTGAGTCTTCAGATTCTTAGACGATTTGCTTATCCAGGCCCACACCGTTGCCCCAGCCACCATTGAGAACCAAGTGGCCACTGCTGCGATGTCTGGAAAGCCATCACATGTGAAGCAGGAGCGCTAGGTGCCCTGGACCAGATGCTCCCCCTCCCCAGTCACTCTGATCTTTGGAACCCTAGTCTCAACTTTCCGGAGCTTTTTTTCCAACTTTGGGCCAGGATGCCCTGGCAGGTAGTCAGGTTAGATTTGCTGAGAGCTCTGGGCCTTGCATGGATTGGTGCTGCTCTTTTTTAGTTTTTCAAAACAAGGTTTCTCTGTGTAGCCCTGGTTTTCTGTCCTGGAACTCACTCTATAGACCAGGCTGGCCTCGAACTCAGAGATCTGCGTGCCTCTGCCTCCTGAGTGCTGGGATTAAAGGCCGCCACCGCCACCGCTTGGTGGTGTTTCTCCTTATGCTGAGGAACAAGGGAAGTTGTGACACTCTTGGCGCGGCTCACAGGGAAACTTACCATGACCCTTGAAAGGGAGCAGAGGCCTGCAGGATGGCCATAATGACCTCACATCTTCCAGCCTTGGTCATCTTTTTTTTTTTTTTTTTTTTTTTTTTTTTTTTCTTCCTGAAACAAGGTCTACTCTATTATGTAGCTCTGACTATCCTGGAACTTGCTATGTAGACCGGGCTGGCCTCAAACTCACAGAAATCCACCGGCCTCTGCCTCCTATGTGCTAGGATTAAAGGTGTGTGCCATCATGTCTGGCTTTGGTCCATTTCTTGATAAAGAGCTTTGGTGGGATGAGGGGAAGGATGCAGATTTGGAGCCATCTCTGTCTGGGGGAGGGGGAGGATGTGGTTTGCCGAGCGGAAGTGGAGTTTGAGAATGCATGAGTGGATCTTAATGTCACCACCCTCAGTGAGAAGAGATGAGTGAGTAATAGTGAGTAATGCGTGTGTGCTGAGTCTGTGTCCACCAGGGGGGTCACGGCTAGTGGGTATCAGTGCTAAAAGGGACTCAGCTGTATTTAGGGGTCATTGGAGCTGGCTTTCCAGGTGACTGCTCTAAGCCTAGGAGGGACAGGTACTCAGTGACAGCAGTGTTGAGCCCCACCTGGCCCTGGTCATTTCTATCCCGTCGTCCAGCCTCTAAGCTGCAGCTGGTTGGCAGGCAGGCTGTCCCTGTGTGTGTGGTGTGTGTGTGATGGTGTGGTTGTGAGTGTAGGGTTGTGCCCATGGTGGGAAGGTATCTATGTAGCACTGACTGTCTTAGCTCTGAGCTGACGAATCCTCTCCATAGACAATGACACTTTAAGGGTTGCCTTTAAGAAAAAAAAAAAAAAAAATAAGTTGTTATCTCCCTATCCCCTCTGCCTCATCCCAGCTTATGGGTTTCCCCTCAGGCTCCTGGGTCAACTACTGCCGCTGGGTAGGTACCCTGATCTTGAGGCTGGTGACCCTTTCCCTTTCCTGTGTTGAGACCCAGGGAGTGCCCACCCTAGACTCCTAGGAAGGGCCTGGACAAGTGAGGGGAGCCCAAAGAAAGGCTAACATTTTCATTTCCCTTTCCCAAACTGGCAGTGCTGGCAGGTTTTCAAAGACACAGGTTCCCCACTGCTTTCCATCTCAAGAGTGCAGTGGGTCCAGGGGAGTAACAGGCAGCTGGTTCCTGGGAAGAGGTGCCCAATAGGATGGAGGTAACGTCACCCGGATCTTGGAGGAAGCCTGGGCCAGGGAACCCTTCCGATCCCTCTAGCTACTTCCTCCTGGATTGCAGGTGTGTGAACATTTCCACCAGGCCACCTTGTGTGACCTACTGAAGAGCTGGGGCCTGAGGGCTGCCCCCATTCTCCTGTGTTCACTTTCTCCAGCCCCCCTTGGGACTGAAGACCGAACTCTGGCTCCCTTCCTTCCATCCCAGCCTGTTTCCATGTAGCAGACCCTTCCTAGGGGAGCAAGGAAGGGAAGCCACAGATAGCAAACCCAGGGCCTCATTTTTCATTCTTTCTGAAACCTTTATATCCTCAGCCCAAGAGGCAGTGTTCCCTTGCGACCTCCAAGCCTGGAATTGTGCATAGCCTGGGTCTTGTATCTTTGTATAACGGATGTTATTTGTACGAAGGGCAGTTCGTAAACAGCACTTGTTCTTTTAATAAAAGAATGTTTTACTTAAAAAAAAAAAATGGAAATCCAAAGAGACCTTGCTTTGTCTGGCTTCACTGAAGGGAGGGAGATGGGCTGCCAACTATGGGGGCCTGTGGGAGGAGGACGGGATATGTACGGTCAGTGACCCTTTTTTCAAGTACTTGGAGGAGCAGTTCAAACCGGAAGTCAGAATATGCGGTGCAGGTGAAGATGCGGACACCGGAGCCCTGCTGGCCGGTCGATCCCCACCCTGCGTGCGCTTTTGAACACACTCACTGCCTTGGACTCCGGAGGGCCAGGGCGGCACCTGCCGGCTCCCGGGCTGCTCTGCCTGCCGCTCCTGCGCCGGGCCGGCCGGGCGGCGTCTTCCGGGAGGGGGAAGGGGGGCGGAGCGGAGAGGGTGGCGACCCGGGCGCGGCCATGCGCAGAGCGGCCGTGCGCGGCGTGGGGACGAGCCTGCACGCTGTGGTCATGCGCGGAGCCTCGGTGAGCGTCCTCTCTCTGGTGACCCCGGGCCGTTCGGCCCCGCCTCCCCCGGCCAGGGCCAGACTCCGCCCCTCGGCTCTGCGTCCCCTCGGGGCAGTGCTTTTTCCTGTGGGAGCATCGAGTGGATGCCAAGACCTGCCTCTGCTGCGACCCTTTTCCCAACCCTTTTGTCGCTCCCACGACCCCTTAGCCTGTGGTCTTTTCCTTCCCAGATGGGCTTCCGGCGTCCTCCTTTCTCCCCTGATTTTATTTTTCTATTTCCAAATCACATCTGCCGGCCTGCCTTGTGGAAGCTGTGCCAGAGGCGGGAAATCTCCTCTTGGCTGGTGAGTACACCGAATGCCGCCTTCTCTCAGCACCCAAGTCCCATCACTCCCCCTGATTTCAGGGCTACATCGAAGACAGCGACAGGGGACACCCCTGCCCCCAGCAGGCTCTAGGAAAAGTTTTTTTGGGGCAGAAGGCAGAGGGCAAGGAGCCAGGTTTCTGAGCGGAGGCGAGGACAGCCACTTGATAAGAAAGTAGCAGGGATCATGCAAACTTACAGAACTTCCAAGGCTTGGGATGACCCCGAGCCTCTTCTCTTCTCTGGCCATAGGCCCGATGGTTCCCCAAAGACCCAGCCAAGCCCGTGGTGGCACAGAAAACACCTATCAGGTTGGAACTTGTTGCCGGGAAAACCTACAGATGGTGTGTATGTGGCCGAAGCAAGAAGCAAGTAAGTCATTCCTGTGGCTTTTCACTTAGCTGCGACACAGTTCTATTCCTACCACCCTTAACAAGCCTGACCTCAGAAGCTAAGCAGGGTTAAAGCTGGTTAGTACTTGGATGGGAGATGCGACCCACACACCCATCTCCACCCCCCAGACCCCCCCCACCTGGGGTCAGCGTGGTCCATCCCGGGGAACTTTCATCCCATCCATATTTCCTTTCTTTCTGTATATACCCGAGATACAATGTGGGGGCCTGGTAGCAGAAGACCAGCGCACAGTGTCCATCACGTCCCTTCCAGGAAGATGGCCCTTCAGTAACTGCCAGTGCTGTAACTGGCTTCTCTCCTTGCAGTCCCGCCTCGCTCCGCACCCCTGTTCTCCAGCTCCTGGGCACCAAGGACTTGTCTTTCTCCCTCCTCCGCGTAGGCAGGTATCTCTGCCCATGTGCCAGGCTTTGGACCTCACAGCTGGGAAGATTCACAGTGTCCCTCCCTAGGTCTCGTCACACTCTTCTCCCCTTGGATGTGACTTCTGTTTGCTGGTGCCTTTTAATGCCATCCTGCATTGTAGCAGGAGCCTCCCTCTCTCTGGAGAACTCTGCACTGTTCTCCATGCTGTGTGACTGGTATGAGAAACCCAGATCCCAAGGCTTACTTTACCATAGATTCGTCGTGTGGCCTTTGAACAGATATTCCAGAGGGTAGGGCAGGTTCAAGGGCATGCCAGCCAGAGGACTGGGGTGGGGCAGGTGCCATGCCTTTTAGGCAGGGTGCTGGTCTGTCTCCTCCATTTCTGCCCCTAACAAAGCCTCCCCCCTCTTGGGACCTCAGTCTTCATCATCCGGCTTTGAAGGCGTCTTGGGAGGGACATGGTACACACATTAATAATGCTACTCACAGACACACACACACCCTTGCTGTTTTTTTCTGGACCCAAGCAAGGCTGACCCCACTCTGGAAAGGCACTGGGCTGCTGGGTTCTCTCTCACCCTGGTGACCAGTGAGAAGAATGTCACTTTCATGAGTCGGTGGGGGTTCACTCAGCCATTAACAACAAAACAGAATGTTTGTCTGTTGTACACAGAAGGCCTTGAGTCTGTCTCCAGCATGGAATAGACGGTGTTGTTGGGGTCCACAGAGGTTTCTAGTGAGATCTGAGCTTGCTTTACACACAGGGCTGCATTAGGGGGTGGCTGGACCACACACATGGTCATCAGGCGTTTGGAAGCATCTGCACTTGGCTGTGCTGGGGGAGGTCTTTTGCTCCACCCCTTGGCATTCCTTTAAAAGCCCCTTTGAAGAGACAGAAGGGGTCGGTGGGTGTTGACCCAGGCCCTCCCAAGGCTATCCTGTGTTTCTGTCTCTCCCTCCATAGTCTAAGTATTTCTCACTTCTCTCTCAAGAGTGCCCTGGGGTAAAAGTGGGAGCAGGTCTCCCATAGGGTGTGATGATACTCACCTGTAGTCCTAGCACTTGGAAGGCAGGGGCAGGAGGATAGGAGTTCAAAGGTCATCTTCAGGCAATATAGCCTGTTCCAGGTAGGCCTACATTACATGAGAACTTATCTAAAAACAAAAGAATGGGGCTGCTAATGCTCAGTGGTTAAAGACACTTGTCACACCACCTTGCTGACTTGTGTGACCCCCAGACAGGGTAGAAGGATAAAACCAACCCCCCACAGTTGCTCTATGACTTCTGTGAGTGCACAAGCCCATGCCCGTGCACATGCACGCACACACACACACACACACACACACACACACACACACACACCAAATTTTAAAAATGTAAGAGACAACAAAAAAACTCCAACCTTGTTTGTATTAACATTGCCTCTCACTGAGGCCCAGTTCCCTTTGCAAACTGTCCTGGCCTTCTGGGTTTCCCAAAGGTGAACAATGAGGAATACTTGTAATAACTGGACAGTGACCAATTATTTCCTCATGCAGCCTTGCCGTGACCCCCAGGTGCAGGGCTAACTGTGGTCAACTCTCCTCCCACCCCACCCCTCTTCTTTTTCTCCCATCAGCCCTTCTGCGATGGCTCCCACTTCTTCCAGCACACTGGCCTTTGGCCACTCAAGTTCAAGGCCCAAGAGACCCGCACAGTGGCCCTATGTACCTGCAAGGCCACCCAGCGCCCTCCTTACTGTGACGGTACCCACAAGAGTGAGCAGGTACAGAAGGCGGAAGTGGGCTCCCCACTCTGAGGAGTACTGTGGCTCCCCGCCTCCCGCAGCCTTCCCTCTGTGGAGCCAACAGTGCCACAGAAGGGAACATCCAAAGACCGAGTCATTAGCAACTATTCCCTGAAAAACCTGCAATCTCCTGGTGTGCAGTTGAGAGCAGGCCCCTGGTCCAACACCTGGTAAACTGACATTAAACAATGCGACCCAGCCTCTGAGTGTCCCTGTGGTCACTGGCAAGGCTCACAGTGCCTCCAGCTAGAGCTGGATCTGTGGAGGCAGAGGGTATCCGGTGGCCGAAGTGGAGCAGTTCAGATCCGCTCCAGTCGGCTTGGTAGGGCTAGGGAACACCGCCCCCCCCCCAGCCCCAAGAATGACAGGGCTCAAGAGAGTATGCAGCATTTATTACAAAACCAAGAGATACAAATGACCAGGACAGGAGGGTACAGTCACAGGACCTCAAGACTCAGGACATGGTGCAAACAGACCCATGGGCTCAGGACCTCACATACCTGAGCCAATACCCTGGTCCTCCCCCTCCCCCTGCCCCCGCCCCCCCATCCATCTATGTACACTTGAGGAAAACCAGGTAGGCAAGGTCTGCCCCTAATAGGTGGTCCACTAGGTAGAGTGGGGGTTAGCTTACACTTTATTTTCTTGTGCTTCTGCATGCCTGTGCCTGTCCCTGCTCGGCCTCAGCTAGGGTTGGGGAAACAGACTGGAGAGCTGTTGGCCTTGGGCAGAACTGGAGTCTGTGCTTGTCCGGGCTTACCCATCCTAACCCGCCACTCTAGGCCCCCAGTGAGTGTCACCTCCATCTTGCTAGCATGGGTTCCTGGGTCAGGGTAGGGCAGGAGGAAAGTCACACATAGACTTGGAGGGCCGGGTCTCCCCATAGCCTGAATCTTCTCTTCCACAAAGGTAAATGATGCAAAAGCCACACACAGAAAAGAAGAAAAAAAGGAGGTGGTGGTGGGGGAATATAAAAAAAGGTAGAACTATCCATTCTTTGCACAAGGTTCCCGCTGTCCAAAGAGGTGAGGGAGATGCTTTCTCCACGGTCACTCGACCCTCACAGGCAGGGGACAAACCACACTTGTCAAAGGCACTGTCTTAGCAATCTCTGGACATTCAACACTGGGGGCTTAGAGATGGGTGGGGTGGGGAGCAGTGGAAACAAACCCCATATCTAGTCAGCTGGGAGACCCACCATGCCCTCTGTCTGCCCTGGGAAGCAGAAGGAACACAGGAGAGGGCCTTAATACTTCCAATGGCCTCCTAAGAAGAGCAGAGCAAACTACAGAAGACCCCCTAGACGCAAACACTTTTACACACACACACACACACACACACACACACACACACACACACACACACACACTTTGTTTCCTGTGACATTTAAATTAATCTGGTTGGTCCATAGAAAATAAGTATGTATATTTGGTTCTTCCTATGTACATATATATATATTTATATATATAGATAGATTTATTTATAAAACCCACCTCCCACTCTGAAGATGGGAGGAACCAGGGAAAGTCAAAGGTGGAAAAAGGGGCCCAGAAAAAGTAGAAGGCAGGGGAGAGGTGGCTGCTGAGGGAGAGGGTCCCTTTCCTCAAGTTAAGGGGGGCATGGAGCTCCGTTAACAGTCATCTTGCGCCCCCTGCTGGTGGAGGATGGCGTCTGCAGGCAGTTCGAAGTGCCCCCGTTGGTAGCAGTGGTCGCCCCACTGGCGGTGGAAGGTGTAGTGGGGGAGGTAGGGTGGGTGGCCGGGGGGCCGTGGGAGCTGGGAGAGCCATGGGAGGGGGTCGCAGGGCTGGGCAAGGAGGAGGAGGTGGCCGGAAGGGTGGCGGGGCTGGGGGCCTTGTCGCTGACCGACTCACACTCTGATGCCCCGCTGGTGTTGGTGCCCTCTGAAGGCGTGGGCACCGTGGGCAGGGTGAGCCGCTTGCAGGCTGGCTGGACTCGGTACTTCAGGGGGAGCGGTCCATTCTGTGGCAGAAGGGGAGAGGCCAGCGATAAGAAAAGAGGAAGTGTCAGCAGAAAGACCCACCAGGGGCCACCCCATCCATCCCTGCGCCCGACCCAGACCCAGCCAGGAGCAAAGGAGGTCTGAGCCTTGAAGAGGAGAGGGCCCGCAGAGGGAAGAGTCGGGCAAGCCAAACAGCCAAATACAGAGACACAGAGCCAGTGAAGAAAGGGTGTAAGAGACAGAGGCGGCAGGGGTCGGGAGTGAGGGTGGGCTGTAAGAACCACAGGATGCAGAGGGCATCACACACCACAGTGGCCACCCTTACTGCTGGCCCCCGTCTGGGTGGTAACAGCCAGGGGAGGGCATCAGCAAGAGATATGTGGTAGGTATGCCAGTCATCTCAGCCTTCAGGGGGCTGAGGCAGGAGGATTGCTGTGAATTCAAGGCCAGCCTGGACCTCATATCAAGTTTGAGGCCGGCCAGGGAGAGACCTTATGTCAAAACAAAAACAAACAAACAAACAAACAAACAAAAAAAACAAATGGCCTAGAGCTGACCTGGTATGATGAGCCACCCAGGCCTGGCTCCAGAGACAAGGGATGAACTGCGTGACCTAAGAGGGTGTCTCCTGTCACTGTGGCCACGGGCCATGCCAGGCCCGGCCAGTAGGACGCTCCTTCCTGGGACTGCCCCCACCTTGTACCACCAGCTCACAGGCTCACCCTCCGCCAGGGGTAGATGTAGGCTATGTCCATGAGGGTGTAATATTCCTTCAGGGGCTCATCTTCATAGAGGATCTCCACCTGGAAGGAAGGAAGGACTTCAGGAGGCCGCAGTTGTACCCCTGACGGCCAGGGCTGCGAGCCTTGGAGGCTGGATGTGAGTGAACGAAAGATGGATTGCCGGAGACCCCTCCCTACTGTAGATGTGACTTCCCTTGTGGAACTGTCCCAAGTCCCCCAACCTGCTGATGGGGAGGGCTCTGGAGAGCCAGCAAGGTCAAGGGGACCCCGTGACCCAGGCCCCTTAGGGAACCGCAGGAGCAGCTTGGATAGGATCATCCTTGCCTCTGACCTCACCGGTGAACGAAACAGTGCCTACCGTCTCCCGACCCCAAGTGTGGGCTCAGTGAGGCCTCTGCAGGAGCAGCGTCTAGGAGCTTGTCAAAGACGCACGCACGGTCACCGAATCAGACCCACACGGGATCCTGTGTTGCTGTGTTCAACAGGGTTGGCCGGTCTGTGTCCTCGAGCTCCCTGACCCTCTTGAAGGCCTGACATTTTTTACACACAGGCCTCCCTGGTCTTGGGCCTTCTGCACACCAACTACAATTACAGACCGTCTTGTCCTAAACAGTTGGGCTAGCCTGCCTGTTCCTGCCGGTCCAGCTATAGAACTACGTGATGCCCGTCAACCACACTGACGGACCCCTGACATCTGAGATGGCGCAGGCGTTCACCTTGTACTTGCTGGGTACGTCCATTTTGTTGCGGAGGAACTTTGCGAGGTGCATGACGGTCATGGCTGCTGGACACCGCAGGAAACGCACCCCTGTCTGTGTGGGGGGAGAGGTCCCAGTGAGAAGGTCTATCCCGTGGCCCTCTCAGCTCACAGCTCACTCCTGGGAAGGCCCCAACACTCACCTTCTCCTTGTCCCCATCCCCATTCTCCACGAGGCTCTTCTTCTCCTCCCGGTCCCTGGAGGAGACAGAAGCGAAAGATGGAGGAGTTGCCGGACCAAGTCGGATGGGGTCTCGGAGGATGAGCCAGGGTGGAAAAATGGCTTGGGTTGAACTTGCCTGACTCCTTCGTAGAACTCAATGGACAGACTGACAATCTCGTCGTCGCCCAGAGCCCCCTTCTCCTGCTCTAGGACCTCGCCGCGGTCCTCGTTGGAGCCATTGGGGACTGTAGAAGGAGACAGCTCAGAGGGGTTGGTCAGAGAGAGAGCAAGGGGCTGAGGACCTAGGGAACGGGAGCGGGCGGCTCAGAGGCTGAGCTCACCCCCTCTGCACAACACCCTCTAGCGGCGGGGTGGGGTGGGGTGGGGTGGGGGCAGCCCTAGGTGAAGACACTCACCCTCCGTCAGGGGGTACGCCGCATAGAAGTCCCGCCGCCGTTTCATCTCATCTAAAGGAAGGAGGCAGGCGTGAGCGGGCAGCCGTTGGGAAATGGGGGAGGCTAGCTGGGCAGCACAGGCAGGGAGGGGCTTGTGATACCTTTAAAAAGCCCAGGCACCAACTTGTAGACAATGTCCTGGAGGGTTTTGTCTGACCTGGGAAAAGAATGGTACACAGACGTTAGCAGCCACAGTCCGTACCTTCGTCTCTCCAGCTAGGGATCAGCTTGACAGCCCTTATCCACAGCCAGCAGCCAGGCATGCGGGTTCTGGTATTCCCTAGCCTATGTCAAGCCGGAAGCCACCGGGAGGCAGGGTAAGAGGACACACGCCCACCTGATGCTCAGCAGCGGCCGGGTTTTATGGACCTGGACGTCACACATGGGGCAGTATTTGTTGGTCTCCAAGTAGCGCACGATGCAGGTTTTGCAGACTTGGGGTGCGGACGGAGAGAGGACAGTCAGAACCCCTTCTGCCCAGGCCTTCCCTTCCCACCTTGACCCAGTGGCTCAGGATTGCTCGCACGGCATGGTGCGTGCACACATCTGGCCTGCTGCGCCTTGTCCACCCTTAGGCCCTGTGTCTCTGTGTGAGGCAGGATGGTGTCCTGCCTCACCAAGTATACCAAGTCCCAGGCTCCTCTGAGCCAGTCTGGTAAGACATCCCACCAGTCCTGGATCTCTTGGCACCAATCCGACAGCGCAGATGAGTGACCCCCAAGTCTTCAGGGGTCAAACCAGCCAGAGATACCAGGGAAAGTGGAGGTTTCTGATGCTGCCCCTGGGATGAACGTCTGGGCCCAGGACTACCCCCACTTTGTCCCTTCTTAGCACTCTCTCAGTGACCCCGCGTCTGCTCTCCAGGGCAGCAAGGGCTGTGTTCCGGTTTCCCCAAGCTGAGCACCCCTGTACCCAACTCACAGGAATGCAAGCACTCCACAATGGTGGTGGCGTCGATGAAATAACCCCCACAGAGGGCACACATGAGGTGAGGATTCAGCTCCGTGATTTTAATCCGTGTGGTCCGATGCATGGTGCCGGGGGTGAGGACGGAGGAGACCTGGGAAGTGTCACCCTGGGAAACAGAAATGGGATCAGAAACCCAGCCACCCTAAGCCGCTTCCCCACACTGCTTCAATCGACAGCTTTCCTGAGCCGACGCCCCCCACACCCCCCTTGTTTTTCTGTCTCAGATGTGGAACCAGGCACACGTCTGAGGCTGGCTGTCTCTGGGCCTCCCTCTAAGTGTTCACTGGGTGTTGGGGGCTCAGGAGGTTTCTCCCACTTTGAGAAACAAGGTCGTGGACCATCTCAGAAGCAGCAAGAAGGACTGAAGTCAGACCATAAGAAACACTAACCAACTCTTGAAGATGAATGTGGGAGGGCAAGAAAATGGAAGATCTTCCTGGGAGCTGGGTGGTGATGGCACGCCTTTAAGCCCAGCACTCAGGAGGCAGAGGCAGGAGGATCTCTGTGAGTTTGAAGCTAGCCTGGTCTACAGAGAAAGTTCCAGGACAGGCACCAAAAGCTACACAAGAGAAACCCTGACTTGAAACTTCCCCCACCCCCTAGAAAAGATCTTCCTGGGACACATGGCCTGTGAGAGGCTCACCATACCTGGTGCTTGCAGCCAAGCCTAGTGACCCACACGATGGAAAGAGAGAAAAAAACCCAAATAGCTGCAAGTTGTCCTTTACACACACACACACACACACACACACACACACACACACACACACACACACACTAATCGTGAGAAAAACTTTTAACAATATTCCTGATTCCAACCCACATCCATTCAAGTCATCAAATTTATTTACCAAGTACTAACAGCTATGAGAAATCGTCCAGACAACTCAATTCACAGACCAAAATGAAGAATAAATTACCGCTGCTCCATCAATGAGAGATTCATCATGGGGAAGCCTTCTTGAGAGGACCGAGGACACGGGCCTATTGCTTGTCCTTTTGGCTGGGTCCCTCTAGTCCTCAGAACACTCCCCTGCTCCAGCGTCCCTGGACACATACAGATCCTTGCATGTCTCCCGGCGCTGACCCTTTGGCCTTCCGGCTGAGAACCCTAAGGCTGGTTTTCATTATGTCCCATGTTATGGAGAAGCTGTAGGCCCAGCCTGGCCCTGGATTCTACAGGTAGTGTAAGAGCCTGGCAAAAAGACCTTTAGTGCACTGTGGTGAGAACCACGCCATGGTGCCCCCCCACCCCAAGGCACACTAAGTGCTCTCCAGTGTGCGCATGGTCCAGGAACCCACTTTCACGAACACACAGACTGGCTTCACGTGCCACTGGGATCCCACCACACCCCAGCCTGGTGACTTCTGCCACCTGTGTTAACACAGGCTCCCCCAGACCCCTGCCACCACTGGGCAGAGAGCGTGCTCTGTCCCCAGCTCTCCAAGGCACCTGGCCAGACCCTAGCAGGCCAAGGTCATTTCAAAGCTGACTCTGGCTCTGGACTGGAGGAGGCCTGCCTCTTTCCTTCTCTCCCAGAGCGAAAGCCCAGGAGCTGGGCTTGAGAGGCTGGCCAAGCCCCAACCGCGCCTTTACAACATACAACCTCCTTTCTTTTCCAGAAAGATTTCTAAAGCCACCACACTGGCTTTTCTAGGACAAGAAATTCACAGCCAGGATCAGCAGTTTCTATAGAGACCCCAGGATGAGCCTGGCCAGGACCCAAACAGCCAATAAGGCCCCAGGGCACCTGGCCAGAGACTGGGATAGATGGAGAGACACAAAGGCCACACTTGGGACAGACACCGAGTTGCAGAAAAGAAAGAGTGAGCAAGGTAGCCAGAGGCACCCACCCCTGGCCTGCAAACCTGGCCTGCAGAGTTTCTGCCCCTATAGGTGGCCCTAGCTGGTCCTCCCTGCATGGGTCCCCCCCCACAATTTCAAAGAGGCTGCTGGCTACTCTACTGTTTAGTTGTTTCCATGGTAACATAGTCCCTGGCAAGCAGCCCAAATATTATTACAACCATCCAGAGGACAGAACAGACTCCGAGTGGCCGTCTCTGTCTGGGCTTCCAACGGGACTTCACGTGACTGCTTGCCTTGTGTGCGTCTGTGTCCGGAGACACACCGAGACAGAAGCAAACTGTATCAGAGTCGGATCCAGCCAGGGAAGCTAGGCTGCTAGGGTAAGTACCCCCGACACCTGGTACACATATGCAGCGCGGGCGCGGACACGGACACACACACACACACACACACACACACACACACACACACACACACACAAATATATGCGCTCTTCACACTGCCTCAGGCATTTCAGTCACAGGCTCACTTTCTTTCCAAGTGGATAGATACCGGTCTCTAAGAAGCCACAGGAGCCCCATTCAGCCCGTCAGTTTTGAGGTTTCATACAAGAGCAGCCCCCAGGTCCCTTTCTGGGCTCAGAGTAGTAAGGGAAGGAGATGCCATGGACTGAAAAGCTCCTTGTCTCCCCTGGGAGCAGAGAGCCTCCCTGTTCCCCATCCTCATCCCTAGGGGCCTCAGAAAGCCACCGCCAGCACTGGGGGTGGGGAGAGGCACTGATTGGCTCCCCACCTGATTGCCATGGTTACCTGCAGGGCCCTGTCAGCAGGTGCCAAGAGTATCTGTAAACAGGAGATCCCAGTCCCCAGAGCATCCCCTCCCCATTTCCCTGCCCAGGATCAGGACCTGTGTTCCGTCCTCCCCACACAGGGGGCTGTGGTGCTGGGGGAACAAGAGGGACAAGGGATGGTGGCACCGGATCACTCTGGAGGGGACAGCGGGGGAGACAAAGGGCCTGGCGAAGAAAAAGTGAAAGACATAGGTCCCAAGAAGCAGAAAAGGGGCGGAGGCCATTTGGAACTGGTCTCATTGGAGCTGGGGAAGAGGCCAGAACCAACTACATCCCTCCAACCCCCCCACCCCCAGTCTTTATCTGGAGTCTGGATCTGTTCTCCCTGGCCCTAGCTCCTGGCTCCCAGTGGCCCCAGGCAGGAAAGGGGCTTGGTCAGCACCTGCACCCAGTCCCTTGCTCATCTGCATCCGAATCTCTCCCCAGCCTCCCAGCCCCCCCCCCCCCCCCCCCCGCGACATCTCACATCTCTCCAGAGAAACAGAACCAGACTTCCTTCTCTCCTGCAGGTGCTGCTGGCCTCTGACAACACAGAGAGAGGGTCCTGATGCTGCTGGGGACACCAGCCACAAAATCATCAAATCAAGCCCCAGGCCCTGAGAGGTCATTCAAGGTCACACCCTAGCCTTTGACTAGCAGAGGTCGATGTGATCTTTGAAGGCATGTTATGCAGGCTCCTCATTTTACAGATGAAAAGCTCAGGTGTGACTTGTCCAAGGTCACACAGAGAAACAGGGACAAGTATCTGCCTGCCTCCTGTTCTAATGCTTTTCATATGCTGGCGCCCAGTTGCTGCTCCTTACTCAGCTGAAGCGCTGAGCTGGTGGGTAGAACGGCAGGAAGCTCATACATGAACCTGCTGAAAGGGAGGCAAAAGCTAATGCCTACAACACTTGCACGTGTAGATGGGGAAACTGAGGCACCATGCAAACAGAGTGAGCCAGGGTCTAGTGTGTAGACATGAATTTCTAGCATTCGTTCCCGGGCCAGCTTCATAGACCCAACTGTGCAAACCTCATGTGTTTACATGTGGGCCAGAGCATTCTGCAGGAGGACACTGTGAATCTCTCATCTCATCTTTTCCTAACCTTTGACACTGGAAAAAGGCTGGAAGCCTCTTCTACCCACCACTCAGCTCCTGAAGATAAAATTAAGAACAAAACAAAACAAACAAAAAAACCAAAAACCCAAAGAATATACCCAGGGCAACACTGCATGACACACAGATCCAGAGCCAGACACACCCCCCTGCACCTCTTACATTCACAGCGCCCAGAGCCAGATAAGGGTGGTCACACACAAGACACACAGACACTCGGCCAGACACACACCACCGCATGCACAGCTAGACTGGAGCCAGGCTCCCACTCCACAGATGTAGAAACCATTCCCACCTACCCCATCACATCCTGCCTGAAACCGGAACCACCAAGATTAACCTTCTATGAACCCCTGGCCTTCTCAGGGTAAATTATAATTTAAGTCTTCCAGCAACAAAGGCAGCTCGGCGCCCCCAGCACGGCTCTGGGGCCAGAGGCTGGCGGACTACAGTTGACATCTGACCTGTACAATATGTAACCTCTTCCACGGCAGGCTCTCTCCGTTCCCATGGCAACAGCCACATCAACCAGCTCTCAGGGAGTCATCTTCCCTCCTCCCTGCTCACCCCCCCAATACTTCAACTTGAACAGAATCAGGCGACAGGCGGACTGGATCGTGGAGTCTGTTTCCTGCTCACATTCTGAACACAGCTCTAAGTGCACAAGCCCCAGCCTTAAACCAGGGGAACCCCTGGGAAAACCTCTCCACCAAAACGCTGCAACAGAGCTGGCTTTATGCTCCTCCGATTACAGTAATAACACCTTGGAGCAGGGATAGGGATGTGTGTCGGCGGGGGTGGGGGATGGGGGGGTGTTGTCATGAGTTTCAGGAACAGTACAACTGCAAGAAGTCTAGAGCGGGAGGCCCAGGACCGTGAGAGCTGGCTAAGAGAAGCCCCTCCCTCAGCGAGAGGGAGCCCCAGAGAGACCGAGGCAGCCTGGGGATGGCGGGAGCCGGACTGGGGGCGGGAGAGACAAAAGGCTCTGGGAAAACTCGAGGTAACACCTGTATAGACTTAAACATTTAAATTCACACATACACACCCTCCTCCTCGCTCGAGCCAAGCAGAGCAATTTTGGGTAGACCCAGGGAGTGGGGGGAGGGAAAAGAGGGGGGCTTGCCTAGACGCCCCTGGGAGATAGGAAGGGCGCGCAGGGTGTCTGCAGGCCAAGGGTTCTCCAGCTTTCGGAGCTAGCGGCGCCACGGCTCAGAGAAGAAAGAGTAGCCGCTTCCATTCGCCCCCCCCTCCCCCATGGAAAAAGGGCCAGCTCACCAGCCCCCCTGGCCACTACGGGTGAAAGGAGAAAGCATGCTAAACCTCCCCGCGCTCCCAGTCTACCCCCTCCACCCGTGCCTCCCCCGGAGCCCAGGTCAAAGGATCAGGCACCCCGGTGACCGAGTGGCCACTCCCTCCTTCCCCAGAGCCAAACTTTGGTGGGGCCCCAGGAGGGAGGTAGAGGAAAAGCTCTGCCGAGGTGGTTCAGGGAGGGGGCGGGGCGCCTCGCACCGGGACTGGGGAAAGGGACCTCGGGGGGAGGTGCCCGGGATCCGGACCCCAGCAGTTAGGGCGCCCTCCCCCGGCCTCGCAGCCGCCAGAAAGCCAAGTCCCCTTCCTCCGGGCCTCAAGTCCTCGCGCGTCCATCACGCTCACTGCCCACGCGAGAGGCGACCCTTGCCCGACTCGAAGGGGGGGGGCTGATCGGCCAGAGCCCCAGTCTGCTCCGGCTGGTGGGGACACTGGGGTCGGGGGGGGGGCGACACCCACCCTGGCGTGTGTCCCCAAAGCCCTCGTGGCCGCCCGGACCCTCCCCCTCGATACCTCGCCAGCAGGGTCTTAGCAGGGGGCTGCTGCACAAAGAGGAGGTGGTCGAGGGAGACGCCAAATCGCTAAGAGGGGGAATCCACTTCGGCCATCTTGGAAGGGAGGAAAGGGAAAAAAAAGAGAGAGAGAGAGACCGGGAACGGGAGAAAGGAAGGCGGACCGGGCGAGCTTGGACAGCGGCTGGCGGGGCGGGAAGGGGACGCGATCGGCAGGCCAGGCCCGGGGCTCTCGGCTCCCGCTGGGGTCTGCGGGGAAAGGTGGACCGGCCCGGGTCGCCAGCCCCAGACGCTTACGAGGTAGCAAGGGTGCAGGCGCGAGTCGGCGTCCGCTTACCTGGCTTCGGGGTCCGGTGGGTCTCGGGGAGGGGGGGATGGGAGGGAGGGAGGGAAGGGAGGGGAGGGGGGCCACAGCCCTGTCGCTCGCTCGGTCGGCGGGAGGGGAGAAACCTATGGTAAGAAAGGAGTTTGTAAGAGCAGCTTGGGGTGGGAGGGAGAGTGGGGAGGGGAGGGGACGAGAGGGGAGGGGAGGGGCGGGGGGGGGCGACAAAATGGCTTTTTTTCCTCCAGACAAGAGTAGGTCCCGCCCACTACTCACCCACGTGACCTCATTCCTTCAGGATGTTTGCAGAGAGGGAAAGAGGAGGGGGAGAGGCTAGCTCAGCTGCTCCCCACGGCCGTGCTCTGGGCTCCCCCCAAACCCGAGACCCCCCTCGCATCCAAAGAGACCCCTTGAACCCGGAGGAGAGATCCTGTGGTGTTACCTCCAGCCACGATACTTCCTCCTCCTCCTAAATTAAGTGTGCTCCCCCCCACCCCCCCGGCCCACCCTGCGATCCCTACTCTAGCTGGGGAGCTTGGAAAATGGTGAGATGCAGACTGGGCGGAAATGTGTCTCGCAGCACCCGCTGCCTCGCCGCCACCCAAGGGCGCTGGGGCGGGGGACTCGGCGCCGCCGGCCACGCGTCCATGCGAGGTTTACTCACTTCGGCTGACAGTCCCTTGAGATTCCTAAGTGCGTGGGGGACCCGGAGCGTGGGGGACCCCCCTCCCCCCCGGGGGACGCCGCACCTCCCCAGGAGCGCACGGTGGCCGCGGGGCTTGGCTGTGGCCGCGGCTGGCGCGCTCGGCGTGCTCCGGCGGAGAAAGAATGGAACGCAATCCGGGGCGGGGAGAGCAGCCCGAGACACGAATTCGGGCGCCGGGCCAGAGACACAATAACTAGCCGAATTCGCGAGGCCGGGGCGCACTAGGAAGCGAGGAGTCGGGAGAGGACGCGCGCCTTTTCGCCGCCGGTGCGCCTCCCTGGCCGCCTCGGAGCAGCCGGCGAGCGCGAAGGCGGCCGGTGCCAGCCGACTCCGACCGTCACCCTCGGCTCCACCCAGCGCTTGCTCGCGGGTCCCCAGCGGCCCCGGCACCGGGCAGGGGAGGAAGGAGAGCTGGAAGAGACGGCGCCGAGGAAGCGGATCGATTCTGCGTGACCACGAGAACCGTGGGCCTCATTAGGTCGCTCGATTTCGCTTATTCGTTACTTCTGATTTATAGGGGGTGGCCACTGTGCCTTTCCCTCCAAAGAGCTCGATTATCCGGCCTGAAATGCCTTTAAGCGCCAGCACGGTAGGTTGGCCCGAGCAGGGAATGAATCTTTGTGGAGCTTCGGAGCGCCCGCCTCCTCTCCTTGTCCCAAGCCCAAAGCAGCCCCGAAGTTGGGGCTCCCCGGACTGAGTGTTTTACACACTGGCTGGCTTACCAGGAGCCCTGTGGACGCTGGCCGTCCAGTGACCCCACCAGTTTCAGCCCTCAGCCCGCGCTGGCCGAAGGAGGGTGGAGAGGAAGGGCGGGAGAAATTTCCGCCTGGACCGGGTGATCCCAGAGCGAGCGGGCGAGGCCCCGGGAGAATCGGTCACCTGCTTCCCAGTAGCTAGTGTGGGAAGGGGGCTCGAGTTAGACACGCCCACTGTCATCAGGGCCAGTGTGTCTCGGCATCTTGGACTCCGCTCTAGCGAGCACAAGTGCCCAGCACGAAGGGAACCTCCACAGGGACCCCGTCTCTGCCATTCTCTCCCTAGAAGTCCCTGAACAAGAGAAACCTGAAGGGGCGTCGGAAATCTCGGTTCCATCAAACGCTGGCACCCAGGAAGGTCTGGCTGCCCCTGGCTACCTTGCTTATTAAGTGAGTATCCATTTACTCCTCAAGCAGCTATGAAGTTCCAGTCCCTAAACCGCCGGTGAGTAGGAGCACGCCGAAGACCCGGTGCCCACTAAAACTTCAATAAATCATCTATGCTGGGACATTGTTAGCTTCTCTGGTTTATCAGGAGAATCAACCCTTCCCACATCTGAAGTTCTCTGGTCTGTCTGTCTTTATTCTATTAGCGATGGAGAAGCATCTGACACGTGCCAATGTCAAGGTATTGCTTTAGGCAGAGCAGGTAGGCTGGGTTTTGACAGAGCAGGAAGGAGGGCATGCCTGAAAAGACCCTTCTCCTCCCGCCTTTGGAAGGGCCAGGTGGTCGTCTAGGCTTGTGCATATGGGTGTGTAAACATCAGAGAGGGAGTCCAGAAGAGACCAATCTCTAGAGAACTGATTGAAAGAGTCCCTTGCACATTCTCCTCAAGGAAGGTAGAGGCTTCCTGCCCACCAACACCAATGCACCCCGGCAGACGTGAAGAACTCTTCCTTCCCTCCGTGTTGTCTGTATCCTACCCTGTCCTCTAACTGATAACTACTCACAGGAGGGTCATAACAGTCATAAATCAGGTTCCCCAAGGGCAGGAACCTGGGACATCAAGGCAGGGACTGTCTCCAGTGCATCCTTGAGCGATGAAAGGATGAGACCCCCTTTAAAGTGGTGGCGGCAATGGCCATTGCTTTCATGTGCAGCTTTACCTCTGTGTCCTCTACACCTGTCCCTCCCGCAAACAATACCCTTTGTCCGTCTCTGCATCTCTTTCCTCATTCTTCTTAATGGCTCTTTCCCTCTCTTTGGGGGGCAGTCTTACCCTACTCCCCTACTTATGGGTGCTTAGACCCCCTCGTATGCCTTTCTCTCTGTAGATCACAGCTAGGTTCTTCCTCTTTCACCTCTATCCCTGAGATTTCTTTCCTGACTCTTTCCTCTGGAACAGATGTACTATTTCAAGTCTATATCGTCCACTGACACAGACAATGGGAGCTGTCCGGCCAAACTCCACAGCAAATTCATTCTTAGTCCTAGGAAAACAAGCATTGTGAGACATGGCAGCGAGACAGAAACCTGTTTTCGGCTTTTCTGTAATCCAGGCTGGAGGAAAGAGTGGTGAGCGGCGGCGGGGAGTCATTAGGAGAAATCCTGTCATTGACCACAACGAATTTCTAAACACAATGACTCTCGGGTACAGAGTTTGGCTTTTGAGCATTTGTGATTTTTTTTTTTTTTTCTTTTTTAAAAAGGGCTCACTCAAAAACTTGATCGTCCCTGGGTGGGCTCGAACCACCAACCTTTCGGTTAACAGCCGAACGCGCTAACCGATTGCGCCACAGAGACGGTGACAGTTGTTTGTGAGGCAGAGAGCCGAGTCAATAGGAGAGACCGCGATATGGCGCAAGAGCAGCGATTAATGCAAGCAGTCGCAGTAGCGTTTCCAGCGAAAGAAATCCGATCCCGGAGAACCAAGGCGGGTTGGGTTCTGGAGGGGAAGGCGAGGGGCACGCACGTCCCACCTGGGTTGCCCCGGAACGGTTGGCCCAGGCTATCCTCGGCCAGTGACTTATGTGTGGATGGACACAGAACGTTCCTTTGTAGAGTGAACGGACTTAGGGCTACGTCAGTCGACCTGTAGGAATGGGGGTGACGGACTCCAAAGGCTGAGCAACCTGTAGACCCCCCCAAAAAAAAAATTCCCCTCCGCAGTTGAACCCTCGCTGCAGGAAACCTCGCTCAGCTTCCCATTGTGCAATGAATGAGCGCCCTCGGTATACAGCTGCCAGTGGGTATTCGCAGCTCCGCCAAGTGCCGGGTACACAGTAGGGATTTGTGAATGAATACATGAAGTCAGCTAGCTTGAGTAAAATGCCCAACTCCCACAGCGCCCCAGGAAGCCCAGGGACACCCCCTGAGTACAGCCGCAGCGCCACAAGGCCGCGTCCGCAGCCCACGTGTTGCCAGCTCCGCCCCCTCCCCGGGGCGGGCGGGGGAAGAGGACGCCAGAGTCCAGGTCCGCCAAGATCCCAACATGCCCCGGACGGCAGGCTCTTCCGTACTCACAGTGACTTTTCACTTTCCGCTTTCCAGACCTCCGCTTTGGTGTCTCAACCAAACTATGCATATTTGTGACTGACGGGACGCTTATCCAATAGGAAGCTGCACTGGTCAGGAAGAGTCGGCCCATCAGCCAATGGGGGAGGCCCGGCGGGAGCGTTGGCTCAGAGAAAGCCAGAGCCGGTTTGCAGGAATTGCAGTGGCGATCGGAGTCCTACTAGAGCGCAATCATGGTGAGCTTGGGGAGTGAAGGGAAGGAGCCTGGGGTGGGAATTGAAAGCATGGATGGGTAAGCCTTGAATGTGGGACGGAGAGGGTCTGGTGGTCAGTAGAATGCGTTTGGCAGGACCGTGCGGATGAGTGCGGTTCCTGGGTGCCCCGCCGGGCCGATCTTAGGGCTGGAGCTCCGGGTTTCCAGGCGCCTCCGGAGACTGGGCGGGGAGTTATGGCAACATTAGCTCCACGATCTGAGCCCCTTGATTTGTCTGTTTCCAGTCTATTATGTCCTATAACGGAGGGGCCGTCATGGCCATGAAGGGGAAGAACTGTGTGGCCATCGCTGCGGACAGGCGTTTCGGAATCCAGGCCCAGATGGTGACCACGGACTTCCAGAAGATCTTTCCCATGGGTGACAGGCTGTACATAGGCCTGGCCGGGCTGGCTACCGACGTCCAGACAGTGTAAGTGTCCCAGAGCCCCGCCTTCACTCTGGTGTCTTTGTTGACCAACTTGTCTCGAGCAGCCAGATGTGAGCCATCTGCCGAACACTACCACTGCTGGACTCTACAGGAAGCATCTTTGCCAGGGAGTCCTCTAATCTTGGTCTTGATATTACTGGCTAGCCGTCTCATTCTGCAGATGAAGACATTGAGAGTCTCAGAGAGCCTTTTGTTCAAGATGCCATTAATGAATGCCTGCCGGATCCCAGTGCAGGTTTCTCAGAAGCCAAAGGCTGTGCACGCTCCCTAAAGCACTAGGTGGCTTACAAAACAGACATAACAGTGATAACTAACCCTGGTGAGCTGGTAGGCTTGAACTGCCCATTTGCCTAGTTGACAGGGGTTATGTGGTTTGAGAGATGGGAGAGTCTGAAGGGGAAGCAAACGGGTCTGGTTTGTGATGCCTGAGCATGGGGGTTAGGATTGCTGTGGTTGGTGTTGGGGAAAGCAAGGAAGGGACTTTAAAAAATGAAATACGTAGCTGGGGTGGTGGTGGCTTTAATCCCAGTGCTTGGGAGGCAGAGGCAGGTGGATCTCTGTGAGTTTAAGGCCAGCTTGGTCTACAAAATGGGTTCCAAGACAACCAGGACTGTTACACAGAGAAATCCTGTCTCAAAAAACCAAAAGAAAAAATTTTCGCTTTTATGTGTGTGGGTATTTTGCCTACTTGTAGTCTGTGCACCACATGAGTGCCTGCAGAGGCCAGAAGAGGGCATTGGAGATGGATACACACACACACACACACACTGCATGCTCACCTAGCCTGAGTTGCAGATGATTGTGAGCCAATTATGTGGGTGCTGGGAATAGAATTCAGTTTTTCTGGAAGAGCAGTCACTGCTCTTAACTACTGAGCCAGCTCTCCAGCCCCTACATTTCTTCTTATTATTTTATTGTGTCCACATGTGTGTGGAGGCCAGGGGACAACTTGCAAAAGTTGGTTCTGTCTTTCCATCACATGGGTTTTAGGAACTGGACTGGTCAGGCTCGGCCTTAGGTGTTTTTGCCTATTGACCAACTCACTGTCTTCAAGGATGGGACTTTTCGAGTTGTTGCTGACTGGCCTCAGTGGCTGTTGTGAGGCCAAAGAGTGATTCATTCATTTATTCTTTGAGCATTGAGGTCAAGGGTCAAGTCTCTCTCTTTCTCTCCCCCTCCCTCCCTCCCGGTACTAGAAATTGAAACCAGGATTTTAAATGCTTAAGCATGTGATGTGCTGTTGAAGTATATCCTCAGGCCCACGCCCCCATGTCCTTTTATTACTATTATTATTAAAAGATTTATTTTATTGTGTGTGGATGGGTGTTTTGCCACATGTATGTCTGTGTACCAACTGCATGTTGTGCCCTGGAGGCCGGAAGAGGTTGTTGGATTCCCCAGAACTGGAGTTGCCGAAGGCTGTTAGCTCCTATGTAGGCGCTGGGAATCGAACCAAGGTTGTCTGGAAGAACAGCCAGTGCTTTTACACACTGAGCCATCTCCTCAGGCAACGCCCCTCCAGGCCCTTTATTTTTATTTTTTAAATGTAATACAGCCCACCCTCTGTGTCTAAAGGTTCTGCATCAGGTTGAACTAGCTTGAAAGGAAAGTATTCTGCTGGCATGGGGCTGTAATTCGATGGTGGAGAATATGTTTAGTAAGCATAAGGCCCTGCGTTCAATCTCTAGCATTAGGAAAAGAAAAAAAGATGGTAGTGGTGGCTCATGCATATAACCCCAGCATTAGGGAGGATGAGGCAGGAGAATCACACCTACCTCAAGGTTCGCTGGATCACCTAGTGAGTTCCAGGTTACCCTGGGCTACAGAGCTAAGTGGGACAGCTATGAATTTGGAGGAAAAGATTGCATCTGTACTAAATACACTCGGAATTTTTTCTTGTCAATGGTCCCCAAACACTGAGGTAGAAGAAACATTCACATGGCGTTTACATTGTTTCAGAACATAGTAACCCAGGGGACCTTTACATATTAGAAAATGATTTGAAGCTGGGTGGTGGTGGCACATGCTTTTAAATCCATCACCATGTCTTGAAAACCAACCAACCAACCAAAGAAAGAAGGTGATTTGAAAACAATGCCATTTCATATGAGGACCATCTAATCTAGTGCTCGAAGTCAGCAAGTGACATTTCCAAGATGGTTCCTGTTGTGAGCATGTTGTGACTGAGATCCAGCAGTTAGGACTGTTACATGGAAAGATAGTGAGAGTTTTTTTTTTTTTTTTCTGGTTTTTGGTTTTGTTTTGTATTTTTCTTTTAAAAAAATATTTATTCTTCTTTTATGTGCATTGGTGTTTTGCCTGCATGTATGTTTGTGTGAGGGTGTCAGGGTACCATGTGGGTGCTAAGAAACAAGCCTGGTCCTCTGAACCACTGAGCCATCTCTCCAACTCCATATTTTGGTGGGGGAGATTCAAGACAGGGTTTCTTTATATAGCCTTGGCTGTCTTGGAACTCGCTCTGTAGACCAACCTGGCCTCAAACTCACAGAGATCCACCTGCCTCTGCCTCCCAAGTGCTGGGATTAAAGGCTTGTGCTACCACTGAGGGGGCACCCCCTCTTTTTAAATTAAATTAAATTAAATTTTATTCATATGAGTGCTTTGCCTGCATGTATGTCTGTGCACCGCATGTATGTCTGTGCACCACATGTATGCCTGGTATCTGAGGAAGTGGTGAGCTTCCATGTGGGTGCTGGGAATCGAACCCGGGTCCTTCACAAGAACAAGTGCTTTTAACCACTGAGCCATCTCTCCAGTCCTGATGGTGACTGATTGGTCTATCTATCTATCCATCTTCCTTCCTTCCTTCCTTCCTTCCTTCCTTCCTTCCTTCCTTCCTTCCTTCCTTTCCTTCCTCCCTCCCTCCCTCCCTTCCTTCCTTCCTTCCTTTACTATGTCACTTTTGAGGAGCTAGGGCAAGTCCTCCAAACGGGATGGGTTTTGAAGTTACACCTCAGGACTGGACAGCCCTTGATGACATGTTGAATCTGGGGGAGCAGAGTCTAGAGGGACAGTATGTGGGGGGGCATGTTGTAAGCTGTACTTGGAGAGCTGAGCCTTATTTTTTGCAGGGGACCAGGGAGAAGTCAGAAAAGGAGAGGAAATGGAAGGCAATATAATATGGCGTAGTGGGTAAAGGTGCTTGTGGCTAAGCCCAGTAACCTGAGTTCAATCCCTGGAACCCAGATGATAAAAGGAGAGAACTGACTCCCTACACGTTGTCCTCTGACCTTCACATGTACAATAAACATCTACCTAAACATATGCACACACAGAAACAAATAAATAATAAAATAGCAACAAAGTGAAAAAGAAGAGTGGAGAAAGTTGGGGTAGGATTTCTGGGGAGGACATGAGGTCTAAGCAGCAGCAGGTGCTGGCCTCCTAAAAGATGGGAGGGAGGCATATTGGAATCTTTTTTCTTCTTTCTTTTTTTCCCCCGAGACAGGGTTTCTCTGTGTAGCTTTGTGCCCTTCCTGGAACTCACTCTGTAGCCCACACTGGCCTCGAAGGCTTGCTCATCGGGACTCTTGAAAAGTCTCAAGAACACAGCTTCCCTGGGCTCACTGTGAGGCTCCGGCAGCCCTCCTTCGCTGTGTCCTTCTGGAAGCTCTTCTCACTGGGTTTGCCTGCTTGCCGTGGGCAGCACCTCCTCATTCTCTTGGCCTCAGCTTCCTTCCCTATAAGATGAAGTTAAATTCACCCCGAGACGCTCCATTCCTGTGTCTTGGAAGCCTTGCTTTGCTTAGTACGTGTGGCATTGGTTGGTTCTCTGTGGGGACTGTTCTGGAACTCTGAGGTAGCCCTAGGGGACAACAGGTCATCCTCTGCAGACACCTTCTCATCAGTGAGTACAGCACTTCTCCATGGTTCCTTGGTAGGGACAGAAGTCGTGTCTCCGTGTGGTACACCTGACTGTGCAGGTTGACGACTACATGACTTTTACCAGTGACTCATTCTCTGCTTCTCCCACCCCAGTGCCCAGCGCCTCAAGTTCCGGCTGAACCTGTATGAGCTGAAGGAAGGTCGGCAGATCAAGCCTTACACCCTCATGAGCATGGTGGCCAACCTCTTGTATGAGAAACGGTGAGTGGAAGCCAGGGAGCATGGGGTGGGGGTGGGCGCTTAGACACTGAGTTAGGCGGAGTGCTGTGGGGACAGTTCCTCCCTGGCCTCCCTCTTTCTTTCATTCCTCACCTTACTCCCCCCCCCCATTCCTTCCTGTCTGAGACAGTCTCACTCTAGCATGGCTGGCCTGGAACTCGGATACACCAGCTGGCCCGGGGTTATCTGCCTCATGAATGCTGGCCCACAGGACCTGTCCTCCCAGCCACTCTTTTTTTGTTGTTGTTTTGTTTTTTGTTTGTTTTTTTGAGACAGGGTTTCTCCTTGTAGTTTTGGAGCCTGTCCTGGATCTCACTCTGTAGACCAGGCTGGCCTCGAACTCACAGAGATCTGCCTTGGCTCTGCCTCATAAGTGCTGGGATTAAAGGTGTGCGTGCTCCACCACTGTCCTTGTGTTCCTTTATTCTTGTAGTGGGCCCAGGTTTGATTCCCAGCACCTACAGGACAGCTCACAACAGTCTGTGACTCCAGTTCTAGGCGATCTGATGCCCTCTTCTGGCTTCTGTGGGTACTGTATGCATGTGGTGTACAGACATACATACAGGCAAAACACCCATACACATAAAAATAAAGATAAAAATCTAAAAAAAAAGCTCAAGGTCATCATATATCAAAAGAAGATGAAAATTTTAAATATCTTGTAAAATTTGATTCTCAGGAGGCTTGAAAAACTCAGGATCATGATACTTTTAGCATCCTTGGCACCCACACATGCACATAAAAACAAAAAGGAAAAAAAAAGGAAAGAATTTTGTACCAAATTATCCTATTTGACCTGCGCATGGTGACGTCCACCTGTCATCACAGTACTGGGTAATTCGAGGCAGGAGGATCAAGAGTTCAAAACCCGCTACATAGGAAGTTTGGTTTTTTAAAGATTTTTTCTTAATTTATTGTGTATAGTGTTATATATGCCTGCATACCAGAAGAGGGCGCCAGATCTCATGGATGGTTGTGAGCCCCGGTGTGGTTGGTGGGAACACCATGTGGTTGAACTCTGACCTCTAGAAGAGGTTAAGAGCACTGCTTGTTCTTCTACATAGGAAGTTTTTAAGATTTATTTATTTATTTTATGTATGGATGTTCTGCCTGCATGTGTCCCTTCAGGCCAGAAGAGGGCATCAGATCTCATTACAGATGGTCGTGAGCCACCATGTGGTTGCTGGGAATTGAACTCAGGACCCCTGGAAGAGCAGCCAGTGTTCTTAACCACCGAGCCATCTCTCCAGCCCATCACATTTGTTTTGCTGTGGCTCCCCCCCCCCTTCCCCCGGCATCCCCTGTAGGTACATGGACAGAACCCAGCTAGGCCTCGCACAGACTAGGCGGGTGTTCTGCTGTATCCTTCGCCTTCACCAAACTCCTCCCTTCTTTTATTTTTAATTTTTTCCTTTAAGTATTTCTTTTGTGGTGATGGGGGTTAAACTTAGGGCATCATACCTGCTAGGCAAATGCTGTACCTCCAAGGTCCAGTTCCAGTCCTAAATCATTTTTATAGCACCATTACTGACGTCCTCAGACATACTGCTTGCTCAGTTTAATCCCCAGGACTGGGGCTGGAGAGATGGCTCATCGGTTAAGAGCACTAACTGCTCTTCCAGAGGTCCTGAGTTCAATTCCCAGCACCCACATGACAGCTCACAACTGTCTGTAACTCCAGAATCCAACACCCTCACACAGACATATATTCAGGGAAAACATCAATGCACACAAAATAAAAAAAATAAATTATTAAAAAAAAATCCCCAGGACCAACCTCCACGTGCCTACACACTCACCCTATACACACACCCCTATACACTCACCCTGACACACACTCAAGTGCTGTAGACCATTGGGAGGCAGAGGCAGATGGGTCTCTGTGAGTTTGAGGCCAGCCTGGTCTACAGAGTGAGTGCCAGGACACAGAAACCCTGTCTTAAAAAAAAAAAAAAAAACAAAAAAAACAAAAAAAAAACAAAAAAACAAACAAAAAATGCTGCAAACCAAGGAGACACACAGGAAGTTTCTACTGGGATTGGCCATTCTGTCTTTAATTTTTTTTGTTTTTGTTTTTGGTGTTTGCTTTTTGAGACAGGGTCTTTCTGTAGTTCAGCCCTAGCTGAACTAGAAATCACTATGTAGACCAGGCTGGCCTCAAACTCACAGAGATGCTCCTGCCTCCCAAGTGCTGGTATCAAAGGCGTGTGCCACTATGCCCAGCTTAAACCTGTCCATTAAGATCACAGGGTGCTGTTTGTAGTCCAGGCTGGTGTCCAGCTCCTCGATCCTCCTTCCTCTTGAAAACCAGGGCCAGACATGTGCCACTATACCCAGCCATTTAAAAATTTTTTAATTTTTAAAATTTTTTTTGCACTACTGGAACTCAAACTGTTGGGCTCTATGCATACTGGGCATGTGCTCTGCCAGTGAGCCACACCCTAGGCCAGTCTCAAATCCTTTTTCTAGAGAAGCGGGGGTGTAAATGCACAAACAGAGCGCGTAATCATGGTGTGACTTCGGCTAGTAATGAAGATGAGAAGCAGAATTCTCAAAGAAAGACTAGCGAGGGAGGGCGGGAGGGAGGATGGGGAAGACAAGTCAGGGAGGAGGGTGAACACAGTAGAACCTTGCCAGGAGAGGGGAGGGGGGTCTGCACAGGGAGCCACAGTGAAGGGATGTTCCCAAGCCCCTCCCTTGGTAGCCTCCCTTGTCTGAGCAGACGTGTGTGAACTCTGGACTCTCTCTCACCCCGGCCACAGGTTTGGTCCCTACTACACAGAGCCTGTCATCGCTGGGTTGGACCCGAAGACCTTTAAGCCCTTCATTTGCTCTCTAGACCTCATTGGCTGCCCCATGGTGACTGATGACTTTGTGGTCAGTGGTACCTGCTCCGAACAAATGTATGGGATGTGCGAGTCTCTCTGGGAGCCCAACATGGTAAGTTAGCAACAGCCGTCAGCCCCTGGCCATTATAGACAAGTGTGTCTGTGCAGCAGGAATTGGGGGAAGGTGTGGAAAGAGCAGGCCACTGCTGCTGCTCCGTTTGAGGGTTTCCAGAAGTTCCACCTGGGCTGGCCGGCCGGGAGGAGACCAGCCTCTGTTGACCCACCCTGGTCCCATGTTTATTACAGCATCACACTGGATTTCCAGTGTCCTCCCCCATGACAGGCAGTACCAGTGTGAGCCTGGAGCTGGGTTTCTGAACTAGAAACCCTTCTATTTCAGCCATTTTGTTTGGCTGGTTTTGGCTTTTGAGGCAGGGTTTCTCTTTGTAACAACAGCTCGGGCTGTCCTGGAACTCGCTCTGTAGACCAGGCTGGCCTCGACCTCACAGATCTGCCTGCCTCTGCCTCCCTGGGTGGAAACCTATTCTTTGATAAGTGAGTCAGCCCTGTTCCGCCTCTATTCGCCTCAGCTGTGAGTGGACGCATTCCCCAGACGGGAACCGAGGAAAGTAAGTGAAAAAGTTAGAGCTGCACTCACAGGGAGGCGCTGAAGTGCGGCTGCTCTGCGGGCTTGGTGGAGGCCAGGTACAAAGTGACTCAAGGGCTCAACTGCCATTAACAAGGCAGGTCATTCAAATAGGTGTTCAGACACAGAGAGAAGGAGGAAGAGGAAAAAACAGGCCCGGGGCTGGCAGAGCAGCCTGTCCTGGGGTACAGGCAGGCCAGATGTGTTCAGTGAGTTGAGAGTGCCTGTAAGTGGGGGAATGTGTGTGGTGAGATGAAGCTGGGGAAGATAGGGTGGGACCTTCAGCACCCCGGTGTGTTCAGTGAGAGGAACCTGGGGGTCCAGGCTACAGCTGCTTGTGACGGGTTGGTCATTACAGGATGCTGGGGTCCTGACTGGGGCCAGGAGGGAGGCCAGAGTCAAGGCAGGGAGTCCAAGATGGAGAACTGAGGGGAAGGGCTGGCCTGAGGCTTGGGCTTGTGAGATTGCGTGGGCTGAGTTTGGGGGTGCCTGTGGGACATGCAGGACCGTCTCAGGCTGCAGAGAAGTACACTGGAGCCTAGCAGAGACACACTTCATTTTACAAAGGGGGGCTGAGGCTCTGGCAGAGGGTTTAATTATGACACTTGCCCAAGGTCACACTGTCAGGTTTGAAGTGTTTTCTTCATCCTGTTTCTTCCTGAGGAAGGAGCTGGGAAGTTCCCATATCCAAGGAACCCTCATTCCCCACACCAGGCAGGGCAGCTGGGGTCCAGAAAAGAAGAGGGTTGAGAAGGCACACAGCCCGCTCTGACAGCTTTATTCTGTCGGCAGGATCCAGAGCACCTGTTTGAGACCATCTCCCAAGCCATGCTGAATGCCGTGGACCGGGATGCCGTGTCCGGCATGGGCGTCATTGTTCACATCATGTGAGTATGAGTTGGGAGAAGTCTAGAACCTTCCCAGACACTTGTGCTCCTCCTCTGCTCCTAGCATACCACTGACCTCGGAAGCCCTCACCAGGTGTCAGGGGAGAGGAGCCACTGAAAGCAGAGCGTGGTGGCAGGAACAAGGCGGGGACATTTGTATTCCAGGCACTGGGGAGGCGGGGGCCAGAGGATTTTGAGTTCAAGATTAGCCTGAGGGAAACAGTAAAACCCTGTCTCAAAAACATAAGAGCGGGACAGAAGGAAGCAGTGAGCCAACACAGGCCCAGAGCCCCAGAGTCGGGGCTTCACCACAGCAGGCAGCTAGGTGCGGCCAGGCTCCCCAGCCCTCTGTTGGGTGACACTTTGTGACCCCGAGTCTCCTCCCAGTGGACATTTCTTCCCCAGTGGTATCCCCAGAGTTTCAGGGGTGACCATGGGAAGCAGCTCCCTGTAGACTGAGTGACCAGTGGCTCTCCATCCTCCCCACGCCTTCCAGTCTACAGCCTGGAACCGTGTGCATGGTTCACAGCCCGTATCCCATTCCCAGCCAGACCCGAGGTGCTCTCTCCGTTTGTTTGAGGCTGTCACCGGGAACCTGATAGAATGGCATAGTGTCCCCTTTCCTGATGGGTCCTCCTTACTCACCATGAGAAGCAGAATTGAGTGACCCAGGTCCTTGTGTCTACTGCAATGAGACTCAGGTGCTTGTTCTGTAGGCCTGGGGGGCTCCACTCCTTTAGAAGGTGTTTCAGTCCAGCCCAGACCATCCAGAGAAAGCGCCCCTGCCCCCGCCCCCCTCCTAACAGTCCATAGGGCAGCAGGCGCCAGGCAGCCTTTCCCGTTCTTACAGCTAAGGCTCGGAGGGGAGGCAGGCAGACGAGAACAGCACCCCTGATTGTGTGTGTGGTGTGTGTGTGTGTGTGTGTGTGTGTGTGTGTGTGTGTGTGTGTGTGTGTGTGTGTGTGTTTTCTCCCTGGCAGTGAAAAGGACAAGATCACCACCAGGACACTGAAGGCCCGGATGGACTGACCCCATGCTCTGGTCCCAGCTTTCTTTTGTTGTTTTTCTTTTTAATAAAATTGCTTTTCTTTCACTCAACTTGTCTTTGTTCCTGTAGCTTTGTCCCATGGGGGGACAGGGCCCAGTACAAAGCTGCTTTATCTCAGCCCTCTTTGGGAATTGAACCCAGGCCCTTGGGCATGCCCACACGTTCTGCTCCTGAGCTGCCCCTCAGCCTTGTTTTCTTTTGGACTTGCCTTGCTTCATTGGCACATATGGGGCTCCCTACTGGTCACTAGTGGACACCTGCGCTAGGCCTGGGCTGGTCACTCACACAGTGTCCAGATCCACTTGCTAAGTGGTGTTGCAAGGATATAAAGCAGTGTTCCATTTGACCCCCAAACCTAGACCTCCTTTACTGACCTCTATTGGCAGTCTTCGACCATTTTTCCAGGTCCTTGGAATTTGGCCAAGGACCCATGAATGGTCCAGGTCAGTATTTGTCTTCAGTTCATCACTGGGGTGGTGGGGCGCAGTCTCCTCCTTCGGGATGATTTCATCCACTACTTGGAGCACTGTCTGGCTCACAGTAGCTCATCTCGAAACTGACAGTAGATTCAGTACCCCAGTAAACGGATGTTTGCACAGTTCCCAGGCAGCCTCTGAATAATCTGCAGGGCCCAGTCAAACTCATTCCTGTTGAAAATAAGTTTTTTGCAGCGCTGGGGGAATCGAACCCAAGGCCTTCAATGTTGGGCAGTATTCTACCACTAACCACAGCCCAGGCTCGTGTCTGCCCTCCAGACTCCTGTCTTCCTCTGCAGGGTTGGGATTATAGAAACACACAACCATGGTGGGATTTGGCTGCCCTTTTTTTTTTTTTAACTTTCTGAATCAGAAGGTCTGGGATGAGCTCAGAGTTCTGTTTCTGAATCTCAGGTGCCACTGCTAATGGCTGGTCCAGATCCACACTGAGCCGCTGAACTGAACTTTCGTGTGCTTGCACACACTTGTGCGTATGCTGGGGATGGAACCTAGGGCCTTGCACATTGCTAGGCAAGCACTCCATCACTGATAAACACCCCAGCCCAAGTACTAAACTTTAAGGTCCAAGTATGTAGATGGGTAGCCCCACAGCCAGTTGGGATACGTGGCCTAGCCATTGTCGATCCACAGCTGAAGTGAGGACGGGGCAGTTATCTGGGCGGCGTCCCACCCAGTGCTGGGAGCTTAACATTGCTCAGTAATTGCATCTACCAGATTGTTTCTCCAAACCATACACCGATTTTGCCTGAACTGCCTCTAAAACGGGGACAAAAATAATTCTGATTCTGAAGGAGGGTAGGGTGCATCGTCAAAGGATTCACATACCAGATGTACACAAAGCTTTCTGAGTTTTATTTTGTCCTCCAGTTGGAGATTCATTTGAACACGCATGCATTTGAAAACAGTAACGGGGGCTCGGAACTGTTCAGAGCAGACGAGACAAGCACAAGGGTGAGAATTCCTATTTTAAAAAAATGGAGCTTGCAGCCGGAAATGGAGAAGTCACATGTGGTGGGTGGTACTTTAATCCTGCGGTCCCAAAGGTGACTCCAGACTCCATTCACATTTTGTGTGTTCAACGTTCTGATCTGCTGCCGAGATGTACTGAGCAGACGGGCTTCCCCTAAATGTATGGGCTCTCACCACACAAAATGGCTGTGGGTAAGTGACAGTCTCTTCTAGTGTCTCCCCAGCCTTTCTGGTGTCTCAACCTGTTGAAGGACAGCTGAGTCTCATTTCCCCTTGAGTCACTCACGTAAGTGGCATATTTCAGAGGAGGGCTGGGACCATGGCTGGCAGGTTTGGGGCAGCTGTCTAAATGTGTTTCCCTTTGGACCCCCACCCCCATTACTGCCACAGAGGTGAGGTCTCTAAACTCAGGAAGCCACAGCCAGAGCTCTGAGGGCGGAGTCCACTGTCCTTTGTGCCCGACACACTTGGGAGTAGGTCAAGGCTTTTCCCCTCTCAACCGGAACTGCTAAGACAGCTGGGGGGTGGGGTCGGCTACTGAGAAAGGCCTGGGTCTTTGGTCCACCTCTCAGGCAGGCCCACTGTGAAGAGGGGAGGGCCTGGCAGGACTCCAGCCTCTCCCGCCTTGAGCACTGTCGGGACCTGTTCAGGCCTAAAGCCCAGGATGAAGAAAAGTGATGGGGGAGGGGGAGGAAGAGCTGCCTGTGGGGGGGACTATAGTGCCACTGAGAACAGCCTGGGGGCCACTCACGGATGGCGCCAGCCACAGACCAGTAACCCCTGAGCTAGAGAAGGAGAGATTGAGTACTGCAGCAGAACCAATTCCTTGCCCGGCCCTGTACATCCCTGACCCAGGGTAGGGCTCGGACTGGAACTGCCTGTGGCCATCACTTAGTGTCTGTTAAGGGTTTTCGTAGTACCCCTCACTTAAGCTGCATGTGAGACATGCCTTCTCAGCTTCACACTTTCCACAGGAGGGATGGGGAGCAGAGAGTTGTGACTGCATGCTACGCTGTGTCGGGATGAAGAACTGGGAAGAGGATTCCTTCCCTTTTCCGAATCCAGGCCTCACCCAATCGTCTGGGTCTTAATTCTTAAAGATCTATTCCTGGAAGACCCAAGGTGATTCTGGATGCCATAAGATGGTCTGGCCGATCTTCATGGCCCTGAGGAGTGAAGTTAAGGGTCTCAACACATGCTGTCCAGAAAGTGAACGGTGGGACTCAGAAAAGAGGGAGCAGGTGTGTGTGTGTGTGTGTGTGTGTGTGTGTGTGTGTGTGTGTGTGATCACTTTGAGACTGATCACTTTGTCACAAAAAGGAAGAAAACTTATATGAACCAAGATAAATAGCTTTTAAACATATGAATGCCAAAGGAATCAGAGGGCCAAACCCGAGGTTTTGAAGACAGCACAGAGAATGACCTTTTAAAAAACAATGTCAAGTCCACCAAACCACAGCTCAAATATTTTGACTCACTCAACAATACTGTCAGGAAAACAAAGAGCATTTGAAACAGAATGCTACCTCTCAAAACTGTAAACAATATACAAAAAAAAAAAAATCAAAAACAAAAAACAAAACCCCCACAAAACTCATTGTTAAACAAGTTAGACCCCCGTAGTTGCTTTGATAAGATTGTTACACTTTTCATACGCAGGACAATAGGATCAGCCTCGGCTTCCAAGCTTGGGGCCACTGGGAGCAGATGCGGATTTTTCACTCTTGATTGTGAGGTGGAGAAATCAGTCCAGACATTATTCCTATATAACCCTCTCCTAAATTAAAAACATTTCTCCATGAACCATGTGGTTCTGGTACTTCCCCAAGACCCTTCCGGTTCTGATCCCCAGAACCTGACCTATCTATACTCTTCTTGGGCAGGAGTGTGGCCCCATCTGCCTCACAGAACGGCTTCCACCCAGTGTGGCAGCTCTAGAGAAAGAAGCTGACTGCTAGCTTGCTTCCTCTCAGTGCCAGGGATGGGGGACCCCGCAATGGCTCCAGCTCCCACAGCTGAGCTTGGCTAGCTTGGGAGGCAGTCACAGGAAGTCCTCTATTCACCCGAGACAGTTCCACAAACCCGCTTCACATCTTTGGGGTTATCTACAAATTCTCCATCTCGTCCTAAATTCCTGATTCCTTCTGAGGGGTTGGGAGGAGGTAGGAATGTACCTCTCCCAGTGCAGGCCAACAGGGCCATTTTTCTTCCTGGCCACCAGTTACTCTGGTGGCATCAGAGTGACTTGGGTAGTTCCCTTCTGAGGCCCTGGGCCGGAATCCTGAAGGAGGATGCAGGATGTCGGTCGCTCTTTCCAAGGAGGCCTGTAGGCAGATCCCAAGTTCAGAAGGGGTGAAAGGGCAAAGGAAAATCAGCCCTGAGGCTGGGGATGGGCCAAGCCCCACATCTGGCCTCCAAATAGGCTTTCCTGGGTCACATCCGCAAGTGACTCAAGCAACCTTGGGTGGAGCACCTTGCTGGCTGAAGCTACCCAGGTGGAAATCACAGGCACAGGGAGCCAGACACCTACACGGTAGGCCGGGGCGTGGAGTGGTGTCTCTGCAGTGAGCACCCAGGTACTTAGGGCTCGGCCCCTGACCATATGCCAGTTACAGGTGACTGCACGCCAGGGTCAGGAGTTAGGATACGGATGATGCACATGACCCCGTTTGATACGTATTAGTTTCTGGGATTCCATTGAAACACAGGGGTCCTGATAAACTCGGAGAAGCTTTCTAGTTCTCCTCGAGCCAGTGGGAGGCAGGCTTGACAGACATCACAATTCCAGGTCCGAGGCGCAGGTGGCTGGGGTGGTGATCACTGGGTTCTTTGAGAACCAGCTGTCTGAGAGGGCCCAGCTGCTTTCTGGTCACTCATCATCTCATGAAGATGAACCTGTTCCCCTCGGAGGCCTCTGACTCTGGTCCAAGATGTTGGGGTCAACCCGCAATGTTCTTCTGCGAGGACAGGATGGAGGAGTGAACGTAACATTTCCCTTGGATCCAAGGTGGAAACATGGAGGGTGCTATGCACAGTACTCCAGGAAATTAAAAAGTCCTGCTAGGTGAGATCAAAACATGGCTGACTGAGGCGTCAGAGCCACTGTGCCGGTCTTCACTGAAGGAAACTGAGAGCCTGCTAGGAACAGGGAGGTGGCTAGGGTGGTGACACTGAGTATCAGAAACAGCAAACCTGGAGCAATGAATTTCAGAAACTAACCCAAAGAAACCCACAAAATCATCTCTAGCCCCAATGTATCATCAAAGGTTACAAGATACCAAGAGGGGAGCCCGTTGAACCAGGCGTTTAGCCAGGGGCAAAAGGGGCCTATCAAGGGTGAGCAGGAAGTAAGGCTACATCCTGTGAGCGCGCGCACCAGCAGCGCGTTCCCGCCCTCCCTGCTGGAGTTACTCTGTGTCACAGGCTGCAGTCCCTTTACTAAAGCCTTCTGGACCCCCCTCTGTTCCCTACCCTCCCTTCCAGCCCAAATACACCCTTTCCCTCTCCCGATCCCCGGCCCCTTGTCCAGCAGTCTGGCCCTGGCAGAAGGTAGAGATGTGACTACGTCAGGATGTTGGACATGAATTCATTGAAGCGTTTGGAGTACTGCTCCGGGTTCACAGTGGAGATCTCAGCCCCTGCCTGGAACACACAAGATATGGACTCGGGTCAGATGCTCAAACTTAACCAGAAGACCGGGAGGCGACAGCTGAGAGGCACCGAGTCTTCTGGAGCCTTTCTATTTGTTTTTTTCTTTTTAAACAAAAAGTAAGCAAACAAACAAACAAAACCCACTTAATCTTAGATCGGTGGTTCTCAACCTTCCTAATGCTGCAACCCTTCAATACAGTTCCTCATGGTGCGGTGACCCCCAACCATCAAAATTATTTTGTTGCTACTTCCTAACTGTGATTTTGCTACTGTTATGAATTGTAATGTAAATATTTGACATGAAGCCTCTGTGAAAGGGTCATCTGCCCCCCAAAGGGGCTGCAACTCCTAGACTGAGAACCACTGTCTTGGACAAAAAAAACAATTTTTCTAAAGCTAGTTTTTGATGTGTGGCCTATGCTAACCTTGACTACATAGTCTTCCTGTCTCAGCATCACGAGCACAGATTCTAACCTTGACTACATAGTCTTCCTGTCTCAGCATCCTCTTTGACTACATAGTCTTCCTGTCTCAGCACAGCACAGATTCTAACCTTGACTACATAGTCTTCTCAGCATCACAAGCACAGATTCTAACCTTGACACATAGCTTCCTGTCTCAGGCATTCTCAGTCAGCATTTTCTAACCTTGACTACATAGTCTTCCTGTCTCAGCATCCCGAGCACAGATTCTAACCTTGACTACATAGTCTTCCTGTCTCAGCATCCCGAGCACAGATTCTAACCTTGACTACATAGTCTTCCTGTCTCAGCATCCCGAGCACAGATTCTAACCTTGACTACATAGTCTTCCTGTCTCAGCATCCCGAGCACAGATTCTAACCTTGACTACATAGTCTTCCTGTCTCAGCATGCCGAGCACAGATTCTAACCTTGACTACATAGTCTTCCTGTCTCAGCATCCCGAGCACGAATGTGTCATCAGGCCATGAGCCTGTTATTCAGCATCAGGATTACCACGCTGGGCAGGCCACCCCAGGAAGTGGCTTAGGTGTCATGTCAGAGCTCTCCTGGCCCACTCCTGACTGATGGACCCACTGAAGCAGTAGAAAGGTGAGGGGCAATGGTGGAGAAGAGTGGCTACCAGCCTCTGGGGAGCAGGTGCGTGCACATAAACAAGGCTATTCTTGGCTGTCTAACAAGATGCACAACGTGCCCGGCAGCCCTGGGGAAAAGGAACTGGCAGCTTGGGCCCAGAGGCCAGACAGCTCCAGGGAAAAACAAGTTGTGTTTATTACCTGGCTAGGTGGGGAATGGAGAAGACAGGCAGGAAGTAGGGAGCACAGGGAAGGCAGGAGGGAGCACGGAAAGGCAGGAGGGAGCACAGGGAAGGCAGGAGGGAGCACGGAAAGGCAGGAGGGAGCACAGGGAAAGCAGGAGGGAGCACAGGAAGACAGGAGGGAGCACAGGGAAGACAGGAGGGAGCACAGGGAAGGCAGGAGGGAGCACAGGGAAAGCAGGAGGGAGCACAGGAAGACAGGAGGGAGCACAGGAAGACAGGAGGGAGCACAGGAAGGCAGGAGGGAGCACAGGGAAGACAGGAGGGAGCACAGGGAAAGCAGGAGGGAGCACAGGGAAAGCAGGAGGGAGCACAGGAAGACAGGAGGGAGCACAGGGAAAGCAGGAGGGAGCACAGGAAGACAGGAGGGAGCACAGGAAGACAGGAGGGAGCACAGGGAAAGCAGGAGGGAGCACAGGGAAAGCAGGAGGGAGCACAGGGAAGGCAGGAGGGAGCACAGGGAAAGCAGGAGGGAGCACAGGAAGGCAGGGGGGAGCACAGGAAGACAGGAGGGAGCACAGGAAGGCAGGAGGGAGCACAGGAAGGCAGGAGGGAGCACAGGAAGGCAGGAGGGAGCACAGGAAGGCAGGAGGGAGCACAGGAAGGCAGGAGGGAGCACACAGGAAGGCGGGCAGGCTGCTCTTCCTCTATTAGGAAGAAGGGCACAGGCATCGCCCTGCAGCAGAAGGCCACGACCACCCTCCAGGCATTCTGCGGAGGGCAGATGTGCACCGCTGGGCTGGGCCCTGGAAGAAGACCGAGAACTCACTCACCCCATGTTTCACTGTTTTGGCAGCGTGTGCAGCTTTCTTCTTAGCATCATACGGTGTGAGGATGTCGATGATGGCCATGAAATAGACCTCCTTCTTAGGGGCACCTGCATGAAGAAGACAACAGGTGGCTGGGCCACACCCGTAACCCCTGGATCCAAGGTGCCGAACTTCTCGGTCATTCTGGGGTCAGGGAGCAAAGGATTCCTTATAGTCCCATCTCCTCTGACCTTCAGCGACTCCGGGGACCAGAGCAGCAACACAAAAGGCCTGTCCTTCCCGTGAACTGCGCCTTATTCACCCCAGACCTGAGAGAAGGAACCCCAGGTTCCTGTTCTCAGGGTGACCTTAAATGTCAAGTCAGCAATGAATGAGGCAGGGATGCAGACACCCCAAACCCCAGCAGTGAGCAGAAGCATTCAGGGCTGGCCAGGCAGAGCAGAGTGGCATCAGCTCCTACTTACTTTCATGGCTTTTCATGGCATAGACGTCCACAGAGGGGTCGAACTCGCCTGGTCCAAAGAAGCGGGGGAAGCTGAGGAGGTTGCCAGGGCTGTCTGGAGGCGTGCCGTAGGAGCAGAGCAGGCTACCGCCCACCCCGTCGTTCTCACATTCCTCGTCCTCTGCTCGCTCCTCCACCTCCATCTCCTCCTGCTCTGCCCGGTCGACATCGTGGATGCCCACCAGTAGACTGTAGTCCATGATCTTCAGCTGGGCAAGGAACTGCGGAGGAGAGAACAGAGAAGGGAAGGGAGGGGTTCTATGGGATGTCACAGTGGCATCTGGGAGGAAAGAGAGCAATCTTTTCAATTCACTTCTACACAGGCTTCGAAACCAGAACAGGAAGAAGACACTGTTGTCTCTACCATGAGAGCGGCGTCTAAGGATAGGCAATCACCCAGCAGGACCAGGGTGTAAGGCTGGCAGTGGGGGGAGAGGACTCCCCGAGGACAGACCCAAGGCTGTGGCTGCAGGAGGAAGAGGAGCTGGACAGGCACAGGCTGTAGGGTGAAGGTCAAAGTGTCCAGTGCTGGAGGAAGAGCGGCCAGGACAGTCTCCGAGAAGAGACATAAAGGCATGGCGCACTGGGGAAGATGGGTGCAGCCAGCTCTAACCACAGCTCTCAACTGCTTCTGAGTCCTAAGCCCGGGGAGCAGGCCAGGATTCAGAATTTTTCTTTTTTCAGCTGGTATGGTCACACACAAATTGTTTTCCCAGCACTCTGAAGGCAGAGGCAGGAAGATCTACCTGAGTTTGAGGACAGCCTGGTCTACATAATGAGTTCCAGGACAGTCAGGGTTACACAGAGAGACCCTGTCTCAACCTCCCACCCCCACCCCACCAAAAAAAAAAAAAAAAAAAAAAAAAAAAAAAAAAAAAAAAAAAAGACCGTCTCAAAACAAAAAATAATTTTAAAAATGTATTTAATGATAAAAGGGCTGAGAAAGAAGTCAGAGAAACATCACCCTTTACAAGAGCCACAAATAATATAAAATACCTTGGGATAACACTAACTAAACAAGTGAAGGACCTGTTTGATAAGAACTTTAAGTCTCTGAAGAAAGAAATTGAAGAAGATATCAGAAAATGGAAGGATCTCCTATGCTCATGAATAGGTAGGATTAACATAGTAAAAATGGCAATCTTACCAAAAGCAATCTACAGATTCAATGCAATCCCCATCAAAATCCCAACACAATTCTTCACAGACTTGGAAAGAAAAATACTCAACTTCATATGGAAAAACAAAAGACCCAGGATAGCTAAAAGAATCCTATACGATAAAGCAACCCTTGGAGGCATCACCATCCCTGACCTCAAACTCTACTATAGAGCTATAGTAATAAAAACAGCTTGGTACTGGCATAAAAACCGACATATGGACCAATGGAATTGAACTGAAGACTCTGACATTAATCCACACACATATAAACACCTGATTTTTGATAAAGAAGCCAAAACTATACAGTGGTAAAAAGAAAGTATCTTCAACAAATGGTGCTGGCATAACTGGATATCAACATATAAAAGATTACAAATAGATCCATATCTGTCACCATGTACAAAACTCAAGTCCAAGTGGATCAAAGACCTCAACATAAATCCAGTTATACTAACTTAATAGAAGAGAAAGTAGGAAGTACTCCTGAATGCATTGGCACTGGAGACCATTTCCTAAATAAAACACCAACAGCACAGACCCTGAGCACAACCATTAATAAATGGGACCTCTCAAAATTGAGAAGCTTTTGCAGGGCAAAAGACACAGTCAATAAGACAAAAAGACAGCCAACAGAATGGGAAAAGACCTTCACCAGCCCCACATCTGACAGAGGACTGATCTCCACAGTATATAAAGAACTCAAAAAACAACATCAAAATACTGAACAGTCCAATTAAAAAATGGGCTAAAGAGCTAAACAGTGAAGTCTCAAAAGAAGAATCTCAAATGGCTGAAAGACATTTAAAGAAATGCTCAACATCCTTAGTCATCAGAGAAATGCAAATCAAAATGACTCTGAGATATCACCTTACACCTGTCAGAATGGCCATGATCAAAAACACTAATGACAGTTGGAAAACCAAAAAAAACAAAACAAAACAAAACAAAAGGCAGCTCCAGCCCATCCCTCTTCACTGAAAGTCAAAAGAAACCACGTGGAGCAGGGAGGAATTCTGGACCCTCCCCTGAGGAAGCAGATGTCAGAGCCAGGGAATGTCTGGTTGGAGGACTTTAACAGCCGGTTTCCTGTCATTAACGATGGATACATGAGAGCTCCGTGTGTGAGATGACTAGCAAAGGTACAGAGAGGAAGCAGTCCGTACTGGGTTACACACGCCCCACTGGATGTGTGTGGTGGTTAGAATGAGCACGGCTCCCATGGGCCCACACATGTGAATATTTGGTTTCCAGTGGGTGGAACTGTTTGGGAAGGATCAGGAGGTGTGGCCTTGTTGGAGGAGGTGTGTCACTGGGGTGGGCTCTGAGGTTTCAGAAGACCTGTGCCATTCCCATCATGCTCTCTGCCTCCTGCCTGTGGGTAGTGTGAGCACTCGGCTGTTCTTGTTGATATATGCCTTGGCTCTGCCATCATGCACGCTCGCCTCTGAGACCGTAAGCCCAGTTCAACAACTTCTCTCTCTCTCTCTTTTTTTTTTTTTTTTTGAGACAGAGTTTCTCTGTGTAGCTTCGGAGCCTGTCCTGGATCTCACTCTGTAGCCCAGGCTGGCCTTGAACTCACAGAGATCCACCTGCCTCTGCCTCCTGAGTGCTGGGATTAAAGGTGTGCACCACCACCACCCGGCTAAACACTTTCTCTTATAATTTGCCTTGGTCATGGTGTTTTGTCACAGCAACAGAAAAGTAACTAATACAGTATGCTCCGTGGAATGCCCATCTGTACAGGCTTGAGGGGCAACTCATGCCAACAGCCTTGGTACTACTCACTCCCAGCACCATTGGTATTGCTCACTCCACCACCCGTTCAGTGTACTCCTGGGAACAACGAGTTCCATGTCCTGCAGGTTAAGGAGGTTCCCGATCTGGGAGCAGGATGAAGACAATGGTTAGGTATATATAGTACCTCAACGTCTCGCTTCAGTTTTTCCAGGAAGTTCTTTTTACTCTCTTCTCCCACGTGCAGCTTCTGCCCTTCGTTGAGGAAGTCATTATCTTTGAATGTCGGCAAATCCTTGGCCTGGGAGAGCGAGAGCACGGGCAAGTCAGGCAGGCTGCCTCACTCGCCCGGGTAGAATGGGCTATTCTGCCGGGAGCAGTGTGCAGAGACGGGAGGGGTCTTTAAGGCTGGGGAGGCAGCACAGGAGCCGACAGACTCAGGCACGAGACAGGCCCCGACAGCCGGTGTGCCGTGCATCAGACAGTGAGGACTGAGCTGAGCCGGACAACATCAGAACGCGGGAGCCGCTAACTGACTCAGGCTGGACCATGGCCGCGAAGCCTTCTTCATCCCAGCAGAACCACAAGACTCCAGCAAAGGCTGCAGTAAAATGCTGGGTATGGCAAGGACAGGCAGGTGCCTAATGACACCGGACACCTCATGGCGACAGACTGCATGTGTGGGAGCTGGGCTGGGGGTCACAGAGGGGAGATGACAGATGGCCAACAGAAGGGGCTACCAATCGCAAGCGACCCTTCACCTGCTCAGCATCAACATACCTTTTCCTTGTCACTCGCTTCTCTGGCAACGGTAGAACCCTGGAAGGACAAAAGCCATCAGAAGTCCCGCTGAGGCAAACTCCTTTTGCAGACACACGTGTGCAAATGGGAGTGCAACACACATGCCCATGTGTCTGGGGGCCAGAGGTGGACATCGGCTGTTTTCGATTCTGTTTGTTTGCTGTGGCTTTTTGAGACAGGGTTTCTCTACGTAGCCCTCGAACTCACTATGTAGACCAGCCTCTGCCTGCCTGTCTCCCAGGTGTTGGGATCGATCTCTCTCTCTAAAGACAATGTCTCTTACTGAACTTGGAACTCACGGGGTTAGCAGGACTGGCTGGCAAGCGAGCCCCAGTGACCCGCCTGTTTCTGCTTCCTGGGACCAGCCGTGAACAACCCCATACCTGGCTTTTACTTGGGATGTGGGGCTTGAACTTTGGTCCTCACATGCTTTCACCTCAAGCATTGCCCACGGAGCCACCACCCTAGGCCCTGAGGCAAACTCCTCTGAACAAACCAAGGTTCACCAGACACTTGTTACTAGTTACTGGCTGGGATCTTAGAGGAGCCAGAAGGCAGCCACGGCCACTCCAACACAGCCATTTCTTGAGCTGTGACTAAAAGGCACGTCAGACACTCAGTAAACAAGACTGCCCTGGAGACCTCAGCTCCCACGGAACTTTCCTTATAGCAGTGGCCAAATCACTCATCACAATGGTGCTAAGAGGCACAGGGAGGAGACTCTAAGCATGAACTACAGGGCTGGGCCTGGACAGTGGAGGGCAGCAGTGACCCGGCCTCCTTCAGAAGGGAAGCAGGAAGTGTTTAGTCAGGGGAGAGAGGAGGTGTGGAGGAGCACAGGGCGGCTGGAGGGAAACTGTTCGGACAGCATATATGAAATCCCAGCTGGGGGAGGGGAGGGGCTGCGGGGTACCGAGGAGGTGAGTGTGGCTGCAGCAGGGGAGGGGACAGCAACGAGAGGGACAGCAGTTAGGAACAGAGCACCCCGGTCCACAGCCTTCAGTGCATTCTTGGTGTCTAGAAAGGCACTTACGCTGTCACTCCGTGGCCTCTGGACAAAAGCCAGAGTGTCTGCCTCAGCACGGCCTGCCCCTACCCATTCCACTGCCCTCGGAGTCCACATCCCACAGACAGGAACGGAGAGCACCGACTGTCACACACATATGGCATACCCGGGGCTTAAATAATCTCTGTTCCCGCCACCTTGACTCCCAGCGGCCTCCGGTCTACAAGAATCGGGCACATCAACTCTAGGGTCATCCTATCTCGCTAACGTGTGCGCGCCAGCCCTCCCCACCCGTGAAGCTGGAGAAGCAGCCTTTCCCCGCCCCCGAGGGAACAGGGGGCACGCAGGGAAACACGGAGCCCTTTACCTTGAGGTCGTATTTGCGATGTACAGTGAGCCGATGACTGAACACATTCCTGGTGACCACCATGTAGGTTTCCACCCCATCCACAGTCAGGCGGTACATGCCCAGGAACTGCGGCAAGAGGGTATTGCCATGACACTCCACTATGAACTAGAATGGAGAGAGGGAGGGAGAGAAGGCTAAGGGGCAGGAAAGCGCTTGGAACGATGGGAACTCTCCCAGGCCAAGACGCTCTCCGAGATTCTACCTCTAGACTAGTGGTTTTCCAAACAGGCTCTGTAGGGGCTGGAGAGAGAGAGTGCAGTGGTTAAGAGCACTGGCTGTTCTTCTAGAGTACTTCAGGAAAACCACATAACTATATGACCAATGACCCACAACTCTGACTAGAACGTGGTTTAAAACCCAGGGTTTCTAGTGTGACATCAAAGACCAGATGTTCCCTTTACCATTTCCCATCGCCTGGTTCTCAGACCTAGTGGTTAACTTCGATTATAACTTAACTGAATTAAGAAGCACCTAAGAGGGAACCAGAGAGACGGCTCAGTGGTTAAGAACACTGGCTGCTCTTCCAGAGAACATGATTAGTTTTCCAGAACCCACATGGCAGCTCACAACTGTCTGTAACTCTAGTTCCAAGGGCTCTGACACTCTTTTCTGGCCTCTCTGGGTACCAGGCACTTGTATGGTACATATATACATACATGCAGCCAAAATATCCATACACATAAACTTAATTTTTTAAAAAGTACCTAAGAGCTGGGCAGTGGTACACACCTTTAATCCCATCACTTGGGAGATAGAGGCAGGCAGATCTCTGTGAGTCCGAGGCCAGCATGGTCTACAGAGCCAGTTTTAGGACTGAGAAACCCTGTCTCGAAAAACCAAACCCCTTCCCCCCTCCCCCCGCAAAAAAAGTACCTAAGAGATCAGTACAACACACCTCTGGGCACATAGGATATATTCCAGAGCCAATAAGACCTAAGGAATGATTGAATCTACTGATGACATTATTAGCAAGTGGGAAAGGTAAGAGGTGGGAATAGGTGGAGGAAGTAGGTAACTGGGGGCATGTCCTCAGCGTCCTGCTCTAGCCACTTCCTGCAGGTCCGTTCTCTGCTTCCAGCCTGCACTAAGTAAGCAGCTCTCCCTTGCTACACAGTTCCAGCACTGTGATGCTCTTCCAAAGTGCAGCCAAGGGACCCAGCACTCCGAAACCATAAGCCAAAACAGATCCTTCCTCCTTTTGATTTTTTATTACATTTTATTTATTGATTGATTTTTTTAAAAATAACTTATTTAAATGTATTTTATGTGTATTGGTGTGAAGGTGTCAGATCCCCTGGAACTGGAGTTACAGACAGTTGTATACTACCATGTGGTTGCTGGGAATTGAACCCGGGTCCTCTGGAAGAGCAGTCAGTGCTCTTAACTGCTGAGCCATCTCTCCGGCCCCCTTATTGATTTACTGCATGCTTGTGGAAGTCAGAGGACAACTTGTAGGAACTGGTTCTTTCCTTCCACCATGTGGACTGAACTCAAGTCATCAGGCACAGTGGTCTGGATGCGAATGTCCCTCACAGGCTCAGATGTCTGGATGCATGGTCCTCGGGTGGAGCCATTATTTGGGTAGGTTTCTGAGGTGTGGCCTTGCTGAAGGAAGTACGTCACTGTAGGTGGGCTTTGAGGTTTCAAAGCTACACACCAGCCCCAGTGTGTTCTCTTGGCTTCCTGCTCTTCCAGATGCCAGGCCTGGCACCTCTACTCTGCCATCATGAATGCCAACTGTCTGCAAGTGCAAGCCCAAAGAAACTCTTCTATAAGGAGCCTTGGTCATGTGATTGCCACCACGGCAATGGAAAAGAAACTAATCTATCAGGCTCGGTGGCAAACACTTACCCACAGAGCCACCTCATGGGCCCCAGATCTTCTACCCTTTAAACGGTTTCTGCCAGGTGTTTTGCCGTAGGAATGAGAGAAGGAACTAACTCGTGAGGAAGCCCCAGCCATTACCAGAGTGGACCTGGCCGGAGTGTGCTCTCTCCCTCTCCCAGCCCGTCCACCGCAGCCCAGGCCTGGGACTCACCGTACCTGGTGGTATTTCTTTAAGATGTTGTGCATCTCAGCCACATCCTCACTTGACACAGTCTTGATGACAAAACGCCGGTCGTAGGTGGTGAGGAACCGCGTGCCGCACCTGCCTTGGCTGTCGCTGTTGATGGGGGCACTGCGTGTCACTGAGTTCTGAGGAATCACAGTGAAAGCTATGGGTTCTGACGAGGAACACGGGACTTTTTTCTGTTTCTTTCCCACAGGGCTAAGGGGTGAACCCAGGGCCTGGCACATGCTGGGCAAGCACCCGCTGCTGGGCTACCTCCCATCCCTAAGATTCTGACTGCAACTCCGAATCGTCACTGAAGGAAGGACCAACGAACCCCAAGACAGAGCCCCAGGGTGGACCTTCCCTAACCCCTTTGGCTTGGGGTGTTCACAGCCCTCTCTAAAATTTTTCTCCAGATGATGCAAGTTGTTCCTACCCTCGACCTCAGACTAGGCTCTGTGTGTAACGTGTCCATTCTGACCCAGAAAGCTGCTCTGAAAACTAGAACTGCCTCATTGTGAGGGGACCGAGTTCCAATCTTGACTCTCACAAGCAATGTGGCCTCAAGTGAGCCATTTAAGTTTCCCTACTTGGAAGACAGGGAGTCAGACCAAGAGGAGCGCCGGAGTCTCTTAGGTAAAAAAGCTCAGGAAAGAGTCAAAAGGCCGACAGGAAGCAATGGGTACTTTTCTATGTACAGGGTGAAAACACCTCCTAAGGAGAGAAGTTGGTCTCGTCTCTCTGCCCAGCGCCTCTCTGGTATAGGCCTTGCTCATCTGTGTATGCTGGGAGGCAGCCCTAGGAGACCTGTGCCTCTGTCTCTGGTCCTCCTCATGACCTTGGCCCCCATTGGTCAGACAGGGAAGCCCAAGAGGGTGGGGCAAGTGAGTGGACAAGGGCATGTGGACTTTGGGAGGTAAGAGCAAGGGGAGATTCCCGATGCCCAGGTTACTAAAAACACACCCACTGGGATCTGCTGGTAGAAATGCTCTTGGCCCAGTCCTTTCCCAATCTCATGAAGTCCTACTGGGTCACTTATACCTCACAACCCCCCTGGAGGGGCTGGAGATGGCTTAGCAGTCTGAAGTGCATACTGATCTCGCAGAAAACTGGAGTCTGATTCCCAACACTCAACTGAACTCCTACTCTAGCAGAATCCAATGCCGCTGACCTCCACGGGCACCTGCACTCACACACACCTACCCACACACAGACACACATCTAATTAAAAATAAAAATAAATCTTAAAAAAAAAAAAAAAAAAAAAAAAAGGCCAGACGTGGTGGCACACATCTTTAATCTCAGCATTCGGGAGACAGAGGCAGGTGGATCTCTGTGAGTTCAAGGCCAGCCTGGTCTACATAGCAGGTTCCAGGACAGCCAGGGCTACATAATTAGACAAAAAGCCAAAACGAACAAAAGAACCCCGCGATATGAAGACCTAGGGCATGCTGGAGATTCTGTAGCAAAGGTGCTAATTAAAGAATGCCCCACGAGTCCCCAATCCAAAAAAGGTGGCTAGGCTGTGTGAGTGAGTTCTCCCCTCTCCCTGCTTAGCGCTGTAGGAGCAAGCCAGATGGAGATACACAGCTCTGTGGCCTTGTGTCCAGCAGCATCCCAAGACTCTCGTTCACTGGGAGTTCCATCCCTGAACAGCACACTTCAGCCCTGAGCACAGTCATGCAAGGCTACTGAAGGCAGGATGCAGACAGACAGACAGACAGAGGATGTGGTGAGCCGGCCCAGGGACAGGGACCAAACCACTGTAGAGGGCACAGAGCCAAGCACCACGGGGCGGCAAAAATGGCAGGATGTCTTCAGAAAAGCAGACTCCATTCAGGTTAGGACTTGGTCCCGGCAGAGGGGCTGGAGAGACCTCGGGACTTCTCAGTCGTGGACATCCCTGGGTGCCTGGGCCTGGCATCCTCTCTTCCCCCCTCCTCTGGACAATCCTCTCTCTGCATGCCAGCCCTCCAGAGTGGGGGAGGGGAGGGGAGACTTGTCCCCAGACTCAGCCGACTCCTGGGAACTCTCTAAGGTTTACCATTTGTTTTTGATCTCACTGTGCTATCAGCGGGGATGACTGAAGAAGTCAGCTGCCGTCCTACTGCTTAAGGGCAAAGAGAATCTCCTCCACCTGCTCTCGCGGGGCTGTGTGCCCGGAAAGAGGGGCACCAGGTGCCAGGTAGAGAAGGTGCAGGAGTCAGGCCGCCGAGTCAGGCTCTGCTGGCCTGACTGATACCCGCTCCAGGCCGACGGCTTCTACAACAGGGCCATGCTCTGAAGGGAGCCGTCACTCGGCCATGCCTACCCCTCCCACCATGGGGACAGTGGGCACGTTCAGGAGGTGACACTCAGATTTGGCACTAGGTTGCATTACACTAGGTATCTTCCTTTTCTAATCTGTCTTGGCTGCTTTAACAGGCCTCACTGTCTGTCCCGTCTCCCCACCCCCCACCCAAGGAGAGGGTTCTTCAGCCTGCACTGGGAATGTCCCCAGCCCCCTCCCTTCCCACAGCAAGAGCCTTGGAGGCATCCTCAGAAGCTCCCGAAGGCCCAGCGGTCCCAGTCTGCTGGCACTGAGTGAGCGTGGACAGAGACGCAGGAGCTGAGGGACTCTGGCCCATGCTTGTCCTGTGGCTTCCTGACCCCCTCATCCCCGAACCCTGCGGCTGTGCCAAGACAACCCCGTACCTGGTAATCCTGGTCATCAATCCCAAACCTCTCCCTGAGGTTTCGGAACACCATGGGACAGTACTCCTTGAACTTGAAGCGGCTGGGGAGGTTTTCCCTGGGGAAAACAGACACATGCTTTGTGAACTTCCCTTACTCAGCTTGAGAGACACCAGAGCCCTTCAAAGTGTGACCCGTAGAAATTCTGGAAGTGAGTCTCAAAAATCCACATTTTCAACGAACACTGTAGGTGATTCTCGGTGGGTAGAACTTTACACCTCACCTCTGTGAGAATCCATCTAACTGTACACTTATAATTCGCTATGACTTTCTTTTTTTTGGTTATTTTTTTATGCTGTCCTTAAAATTTAAAAAGGAAAGCGTATCCACTAGGAGGTGAGGCCCAGTGCGGGCACCTCCTCACAACAGGCTGAGATGAGAATAACTATCTCCAGAGATCATTCTCTTCAATAGGCCGTTCTTCTCTGGGGTACTGCTGTGGGAACATCCTGGAGATGCTTAGGTCCAAGAGGCCCTGCCTGCATGGCCACAGACGGAGAGAGAGGTGGCTTGAACCGAGTGCTCATCTGTAGTGGGAGCACCCAGGAGACTGAGAGTTTAAGGCCAACCTGGGCTACCTAGTGAGATCCAGAACAGCCTGGGTATCAAGTGAGAAACGTCTCAGACAAACAAACTCAGTCTGTACCAGAGAGGTCTTCAGTCAGGTGACTAGGAATGTGGTTTTTTGGCTTGTTTGCATTTCTTGTGGTATTGGGGATCAAGCCCTGGCCCCACACATTCAAGGCAAGTGTTCGACCATGGAGTCACATTCCCAGTCCTGGAATCACATCTTTACAAAGCCATGCCACTTCTTAGTCAAGCCCAGACTCCTAAAAAGAGAGCAAATGACCTGGAAATGGGGGCCCTTCCCTACCTCCTCCTTTCCAGCAACTCTGCCAGGTGCCCCACTCTGGACTGAGGCCCTCCAGTTATTATCTCTAGGATGCAGACTTCCTGAAAATCAAAATAAATGCTTCTCCTGAAGTCTCCCTACACATCTTCTAGAATGACGCTGTTGCCTAATAAACATTCCATCTGGAACTATTGAAATGAACAAAAATAACGAGGACAGACAGTTAAGAGCTCAGGTGTTCTGTTCCGGACCAGGGAGTGAGTGAGACCGGAAACCTGGAATGGGAAGTGTGTGATGTCTGTCCCGGAGCTCTGGCCTCTCAGACAGTACCACCTCTTTGTCTGCCTGAGTTGAGGGCTGCCTACCACTCCTCAGGAGGCCACTTAGGAGGTGGCTGTTCTGAAGACAGATGGCTTCTAGAACAAGATGCTCCTACCTACTGTGACAGAAGAGCCACTAGGAGATGTTCAGAAATCAAGCTTTTCCTCTGGGCTGACAGTCTGGAAATGGTGGGGTGACTGTCCAGCCGGTGAGGTGGAGAGACTAAGGACAAGGGACAGCAGGACCCAAGAGGAACATGAAGAATGGAGCACAGTGGGAGAGCCAAAAGGCGTCTGGTGTGGCCCATGGTGAAATGTAGAACCAAGGCTGCAAAAAGGCCCAGGAACCAGGAGTTGGGGTGAACACCCGTAACTCAGCACTTGGAAGTGGAGGCAAATGGACTGTCAGAAGTTCAAGGCACCACACTGAGATAGACTACATACTGAGATCCAGCCCAGGCTACATACTGAGATCCAGCCTAGGCTACATGAGATACTGGCTGAAAGCAGCAGAGGCAGCAGTTCACAAGAAAAGGCTTGGAAGGCAGGTGTGTCACATCTGTAATTCAGGAGGTTGAGGCAGGAGGATCGCCAAGAGTTTGAGGCCACCCTGGGTTAAGCAGCATATTGGCATATACACATATATGTAATCTCAGCACTGAGGGAGCAGAGGCAGGAGCTCACTGAAGTTCAAGGCTAGCTTGGTCTACGTAGTGAGTCCCACGCCAGCCAGTACTACATAGACAGATCCTCTTTGAAAAAACAAACAAGCCGGGCGGTGGTGGCGCACGCCTTTAATCCCAGCACTCGGGAGGCAGAGCCAGGCGGATCTCTGTGAGTTCAAGGCCAGCCTGGGCTACCAAGTGAGTTCCAGGAAAGGCGCAAAGCTACACAGAGAAACCCTGTCTCAGAAAACCAAAAAAAAAAAAAAAAAAAAAACAAAAAAAACAAACAAACAAAAAATGGCTTAGATTAAATCCTCAACAATGCTAGGTAAAAGCTGACTGCTTGAAGGGGTCCAAAAACGTCTTGAGACAACTTCTAGACATCGGTCTGAAGTCCAAGAAACCACAAAGTCAAAAGAGCGAAGAGTTATTTTGGGTAGTGACCTTGGGCGCCAAGCTTGGCCTGTGGTTTACACACAGGTGGGACAGGAACATGCCAGCGGCGGAGATGAAGACAGGTCCCTGCAGCTGCATGCTGGCTACCTCAGCTCCCAGAGCTCTTCTCTGGAGCTGGTCCTGAGTGAATCACCTGGGGCCCAGCTACAGGCCCAAGGGACTCTGGCAGTAGGCTGATACAGGAAGGAGATGACATGTGGAGAGGGGGGAAGGGGGGGAGGGGGGGAGATCCCATTTTCCAGGGCTGTTTGTCAGCTCTGTCAAGTGTACTCTGACAGTGTCAGGTGCTTTCAGAAAGTCAAGGGCTGCCCTCAAGACCTCCCTTCCCCGAAGGAGACCACTTACTTATTGAAGAGATGATTGTCCACCTTGATCTTGCTGTAAGCTTTGAAGTCATCTGGCATTAGCATGACAGGGACAGGGACATTGCTCAGCTCATTGATCTGCAAAGCAAGGCCAAAGTGAGGGGCTTAGCCAGGAGGTCACAGCCTTGGAGACAGGATGTGCAATGTGGAATGCACCCCTCCAGGTTCTCTCCCTGTCTGCATCCTGCTCTTCTTTGGAGTAATCCGTTCCCAGCCTCACCTCCACTGTGGAGAGTCTCCTCTGCCTGATAAGGTAGAGTTCAAAAGGCACATGTTCCGTGAAACTTCCCTTGGTCCCCAGGCCTCCCAAATACTGCAGTCAATGCTGATGAACCTCGTGGGCATTGCTGGACTTCAGCTAAGCAATGCCCTATGACTGATATTTCTTTCTTTTCTTTCTGGTGCTGGGGATCAAATCCAGAACCTTGCACATGCCAGGCCACACTACTGATTGTGCTAGCAAAGATCACACAGTTGACCTCTGGGGACTCCCTAGCTGACCTCTGGGGACTCCATGATGGCACCCTTACTTGCACACGACAGTTACTTGATAAATATTTGTCGACTGTAATTAATCTATTAATGAGTGAATGCCCTACAGCCTCGGTGCATACTAATTGGTAATCTTAATACAAACTGCAGGTCACTCAAACATGGCTAAGAAAAAACTGGGTGGATCTGTGTGGGTGTAACTTGTATCTCCAAAGCAAAGGGTTAAATTTAAAGGGCTCAGGGTGCATGTTGCATGCTTTTAATCTCAGTACTCAAGAGGCAGAAACAGGCAGGATTTCTGAATTCAAGGCCAGCCTGATCTACATAGAGTTCCATGCTAGCCAAGGCTATACCTAGTAAAAACCTGTCTCAGGAAAAAAAAAAAATTGATTAGTGAGCTGAGGAAGGGTTAGATACCTGGGCCCTGGTTCACTCTGACCCTCCTGATGAAAGCAAGACTAGTTAGTTCACCAGCAACAACATGCTTATGCTGAATTGTTGGGGAGATGCCTTGTCCCTACGGCAAACAAGCCTTCTCAGGGCCACACACGCACGCGCACACACCCCATCCCCAGGTAATAGAGGCCTGGACAAGGAGCCAGGAAGACACAACACACACACACACACACACACACACACACACACACACACACACACACACACCATCCCCAGGTAATAGAAGCCTGGACAAGGAGCCAGGAAGACACAACACACACACACACACACACACACACACACACACACACACAACACACACACCCCAAAAAAAAAAAAAAAAAAAACAACACACACACACACACACACACACACACACACACACACACCACAATAAAGGCCTGGACAGGGAGCCGGCTCCTCATTGGTACAGAGCTGAGGGCAGATCCTGCACTTCCCCATCCTGTTTGGCCAATTAGTGGTCTAATTAGCCACAGATGTCCTCGCCCAACACAGCAGAGCATTTGACATTTGACCCTCAACCCAGTTGCCACTAATGCATCTAATGCATTCAGGATTTACCGAGGAAACTTTAGTCATGACTTAATGGACTGCGGGTGAGGGGCACAGCCTGTGTCGCCCAGACACTGTCTTTGCAGAACCTCTATTATCTACAGGAGGCCCCATGTGGCAGCAAGGGATAACCTAGAGTCATCAGGACTCCATCAGGAGTACAAATGGAGGAAGCGGCATTTAATTTGCTTCCCTTTTATATCCTACATCTTTTTTTACTTAGAAATGTCAGAGGATGGAGTAAGTGTCAAGTTAATTGGGCTAGTGAACCACTTTCCCAGATATGGTGAAAAGCCCGATGCATTGACAGGTAAACTGAGGAAAATGGAGCTCACGTGCACACGTGTGTGTGTGTGTGTGTGTGTGTGTGTGTGTGTGAGAGAGAGAGAGAGAGAGAGAGAGAGAGAGAGAGAGAGAGAGAGAGAGAGAGAGAGAGAGAAGAGGGAGAGCAAGCAATGGCTGGTAAAACCTTGACTGGAAATGACACAAAAATACACCCCAAGTATTCCACCACATGAAACTCTAGAACAGGGATCCAAACACAGAAGTCACACACTCCAGCCTGGCAAGGCTGGGGACTCCCAAGAGTAAAGGGACATAAGAAACATGTTCCTTCTCAGGTATGGTGGCACACACCTTTAGAAGAAGCCCAGCGCTCTGGAGGCAGAGACAGGTGGAAGCTCCGTGAGTTTGAGGCTAGCCTGATCTACATAGCAAGTCTGAGGACAGCCAGGGCTACAAAGAAAGACCCTGTCTCAAAAAAACAAACAGCCCAAAAAGCAGCAGCAGCATGTTCCAGGGCGGTGACAATAATCTAAGACCAGGGGTGGTGGCACATGCCAGTGATCCTGGTACCTGAGAGGAGGAAAATCAAGAGTTCAAAGCTAACAGAGCCACATGAGACCCTATCTAAAACAAAACAAAGCAGAAAGCTGGTTGTGTAGCTCAGTGGCAGAGCACCTGACTAGCATGTGCAAGGCCCTGGGTTCAAACCCTAACACTGCAAATAAATAAAAAGTAAATATAAAAAACCCTATGTTTTGTTTGGTTACATGAGCATATGCTTTTTTGTCAAAAGTAAGTAAACTGTACATTAAAAATTTGTGTTTTATTGTAGGCACAGTTTTCCTTGATAAAGGTAGTTTTACAATTCCCAGCATCCCCTTCGGTGATGACCTTTATTGGCTACACCTTTCAGGAATCGAAAGGACAGCTGCACGGCACAGGTGCTCACAAGAGAGCCTGACTGTCCAATCTGTGCCTCCAGCGGACACCAGTCCGCTTCCTTGTTTTTCTGCCGTCAGAGACAATTCCTGGGGGCTAGCCCACTTCCTTTTCCTGGCATTTCAAGCCTTGCTCTAAAAGTTCAAAGAGAAATAGACACTGAGAAGGCTGAAGCAGGAGGACGTCGAGCTTAAGGCCAGCCTGGGATACACAGAGAGATTCTGTCTGAAAAATGTGTGAGAGTGGGTGAGGTGGGACATGCCGGGGGTCCGTCCTAGCAGCGAGGCAGAGGCAGAGGCAGGAGGGTGAGGCAGACAGCGAGACCATCCCAAACAAACAGTAAAAACGAAGGAGCAAGCACGCCTTTAATTCCAACACTGGGGAAGCAAGCAGATCTGTTTGAGTTGGAGGCCAGCCTGGTCTACACAGCCGGTTCCAGGCCATCCAGGTCTGCACGGTGGTGAGGGTCTATCTCAAAACAAAAGAAAACCCGTAAAAATAAAGGGCAATACAGACAATGGAGTGCAGGGCTCTTATACAATTCTGAGTTTTCTTTTTTCTTTTCTGAGACAGTGCCTTCCTATGTAGTCCTGGCTGGCCTGGCATCTGATAAATGTAGACCAGGATGGCCTCGAACATGTGACCCTACTGCCTCTGTTTCTTCTGGGCTCAGATCACTGGCATGCACCATACCAAACTTCACTTCTGGCTTTTTCAGTTGATCCCTCCATTAGGAAGACCACTGCATCGGCTTAGAGAATACGTTTACTTCCAAACATTATAGACATTGCTACAGATTTATTCCGGATTAGTCTAAGACACAAACAGTGCTAAGGCCAGGGCTTGACCCTTCTGGAACTAGAAAAGATTGTCTATTAATCATGACTGATTATTTTAATAGGACCAGGCTGGATTATCCTAACAGGAACCACCAGGGAATGCTTTACGCATTCATTCTCTGAATCCTTTTCTTAAAAAGCTTTATTTAAGTATGTATGTGTGTGTGTGTGTATAGATATGTACATGAGTGCAGGTGACTGAGGGGGCGTTAAAAAGGGTGTCAGATCCTCTGGAGCTGGAGTTACAGGTGGTTGTGGGTCACTCATCATGAGTACAGGAAATGGAACTCAGAGCTGAGGTACCCTGCCAGAGCAGTACACATTTTTTTGTTTTGTTTTGTTTTTCGGGACAGGGTTTCTCTGTGTTGCTTTGCACCTTTCCTGGAACTCGCTTTGTAGACCAGGCTGGCCTCGAACTCACAGAGATCCTCCTGGCTCTGCCTCCCGAGTGCTGGGATTAAAGGCGTGTGCCGCCACCACCCAGCTTGTACATACTTCTTTTAGCTGGAGTGACAGGAGTTGAGAGCCACCAGACAGAGAAGCTAGGAACCGAACTCAGGAAAAGCAGCAAGTGCTCCTAACTCCTGAGCCACCTCCCCAGGCCTTGGTGTAACTGTCACACAGTTTAAATGGATGGACACTGGCTAGCTTTGGGTTTCAATGTCATCTTTATCATTGAGTATACAACCTAATAACAGAACTTTTAAACTCAGACAATACAGTGGTGAACAATCTATATCTCACCTTTGGTTCCATGGAGCCACATCTGCAGGTGGTGATTCACTCTAGGGATCAGAGTTCCTCTCCCCCACTTAGTTTAAGTGCTAAATTTTATCTCCTCAATGAGCCTTGTTCATTTTCAATTGAACAGTACTTACTGAAGTAGCTGCTCTGTGACTCTCTCTCTGTTAGGTATAGGTGTGGCAGGAGCGGGGTGGGGGATATTGTATACACAAAAGAAATAAGACACTACGCTCTCGGGGATACGAGACAAAGCAGGCATAGGGACTCTGAGAGAGTACACAGTTAAGCGGGAACATGGAGAGACATGAGCAAAGGTTTGAGGGCAGATGTCTGGCTCTCACACATCAGGCTAGAGACAGGGCACCCAAGCCTCTCCCAGCATTGCCAAAAGTACTTGACACTGGAAGAACCTACGATAAGATCATGTTACATCTTTGCTTCAAAATCTTCCATGGCTGCCGGGCAGTGGTGGTGAAGCCCTTAATCCCAGCACCTGGGAGGCAGAGGCAAACAGAGCTCTGTGAGTTCAAGGCCAGCCTGATCTACAGAGCAAGTTCCAGGACAGCCGGGACTACATAGAGAAACCTTGTCTTGAAAAAAAAAAAAAAAAAAAAAATTCCTCCAAGGCTCCTCATCCACCTCAGGGCAAAGCTGTAAGTCCTTAGCCTGGCATTCGATACCTTTCCTGATCTGGTTTAGTCTCTGCCAAACTTCTACTCAACTGACTTGAGGCCAGAAGTGTGCCAGAAGCTTGAGATATACAAACAAAAAGACGTCTTCCATTTGGCTGGGAAGACAGACAAGCAACAGAAACAATGTGATGAGTGCTGGAACTGTGTCGTGTATATAAAAGGAGATGAAAAAACAGACGAGGGCCGACTGACTCCGCCGGGGAGTGGGAGAGAGTGCGGCTTGCTGGAGCAAGTGGGAGAGGAATTCACTGGGGGAAAGTCTAGGCTAGTTCTCCACAAAAACCGGAGGAAGGGACTCCCAAGTGGTGGGGATGGCGAGCACCGAGCCTCAGTGTGGAAATCTGAAGCAGTAAGAGTGTGTGCAGGTGGGTAGCGAGCAGCACTACAGGTCAGAGGTGAGGGGATAAAGCAGAGGCCAGTAAACGATCCATCGTGTCAGGAATATCAGCAAGGAACAGCTAATGGACCTGGTGGTGGAGGTTCACAGTCCTAGCCATTCAGGAGGTTAAACTGAAGGATTATACATTCAAAACCAGCCTGCACTGGGTTTGGGGCCAAGTTTAAGGCCAGTGTAGGCAGTTTAGAAAAACATGTCACAAAGAGTTTAAAAAGAGGGCCAGAGTGTGGGTGGGCTGTGGGGCCAGTGAGATGGCTTGGCATGGAAAGACACCTGCTACCAAGCCTGATGAGCTGAGTTCCACCCCAGGGAGGAAAAATTTAATCCTAAAAGCTGGCCTCTGACTTCCACACATAGGAATGAAGGAGATTGGGGTGGCAGAGTAGCCAGGTTAAAAAATAAAAATAAGCCGGGCGGCGGTGGTGCACGCCTTTAATCCCAGCACTTGGAAGGCAAAGCCAGGCGGATCTCTGTGAGTTCGAGGCCAGCCTGGGCTACAGAGCGAGATCCAGGACAGGCACCAAAGCTACACAGAGAAACCCTGTCTCAAAAAACCAAAAATAAATAAATATTTATTTATTATATTTAAATAAATAAAATAATAACAAAATGAAGAAGCTGGGATGTAGCTCAGTATTAGAGCATTTGCTTAGCATGTACAAGGCTCTGAGCACAACACCCAGCACCATAAAAGATTAATTAACTAAAATAACAGTTGCTTTTATTGATTAAGTCCCAGGTTGATGCTTTCTAAGACTGTAACATCAGTATATTTAATTAATTTTCTTTCCGATGTCTCTTTGCCCCCATTTATTTATTTTGTGTGCATGTGTGCCCAAATGTGCAGGAAGATCATTTATGGGACCATTGCAACAGTTCAGATGATGGATTAGGGCAATAAGAATGAAAAGAATAGCCAGGTGGTGGTGGCGCATGCCTTTAATCCCAGCAATCAGGAGGCAGAGACAGTCGGATCTCTGTGAGTTCAGCCTGGTCTACAGAGTGAGATCCAGGACAGCCAGGGCTACACAGAGAAAGTGTCTCAAAAACAACAACAAAACAAACAAACAAACAAAAACCCCACAAACAAATGGCTAAGTAAAAAGAATGGCAAAGATAAAGACCATGAGAACAGTCCCAGATGTAGCTAAATGACAGTCCTGTCTCGAAAGGCTCCCTGCTTCCCCCAGGATCAATTACTTACTCATTCCTCTGTGCATCTTTACAAACTGAGTACCACATTTAAGGTCATTTTTTAATTGCTTTATTTATTTATTTATTTATTTATTTATTGTTTATCACGTGTGCCAAGGCGTGAGGTCAACTAACGGGAGCCATTTTTCTCTCTCCTCCACCACGGGAGTCCCAGGAATCGAACACATATGGTCCGGCTTGGCAGCAGACACCTTTACCTGCTAAGCCATCTCACGGGCCAGGGTAAGTAATTATTTTTTTACGTGTCTGATTTCTCTGCTTAGCTGAGAACCCTTAGCACATGTTTGGAACTAAAAAGCTGCTTGATCGATGTGGAGCTGAAGGATGGATGAGCAGGAAAAAAGGAGGGAGTTGGGGTCTGAGGATGACGGAGAGACGAGCAAGACTTCTGTAACTGTGCCAGTATCTCCCGTCTGGAGGATGGGAAGGACGGTCAACTGTGGCCGGTTAACTGTGAGGTTAACTGTGAAGCCTCAAGCACCAGAAAGAGAAAAACAAACTACTTGGCAGACAAACTTCAAGTTCGGTAGCAGGAAAGGTCCCAGAAGAGGGGCACTGCTTTACTATCTGCATAGTCCGGAGCCCATCTCTTCCCCTTTGAAAGGCAGCATGAAGTGCATCATTAAACACAGACCCATTTGAATGCCAGGCTAAGCACACAGAACTGGAAGGCAAGTCTGTTGCATCTCCTCACAGAAATGGTTTTTGGATTATCCACATGATTAATTCCATGAGCTATGAGCATAAATAATGCAGAGACTAAACAAGCTGAGTAAGAAGCTAGGCTGGGCACAGTGGCTCGCACTTCCACACTGGGGCAGAAGAAGCTGGAAGGCTACATGCCACACAGTGAGATCCTGGCTCAAAAGAAAATACACTGGACCCCGTGGAGCTGGGGACTCCCTAGCTGCTTAGGAAGACTGCAAATCCAAGGCCTGTCTGAGAACAGAGTAAGTTTAGGCCACCCTGTGCAACTAGGCGAGATTGCATTAAAAAACAGGAAAGAAAGGAAAGAAAAATGGAATGGGACTAAGGGTGTGACTCAGTTGGTACAGTACTTGCCTAACATGTACATGGCCGTGGGTCTGATAACCAGCACTGAACAAAACTGAGAGTAATGATACATGTACATAAATCTAGCACTCAGAAGGTGGGGGCAGGAGGTTCAGAAGTTCAAGGTCATCCTAGGCTACATAGAGAGTTTGAGGCCAGCTTGAGCCAGGAGATGAGGGCTTCATTGCTCCTGATGGATTGCTAGTCTTTCTTGAAGGTTCTCTTTCTTCAGAAGCCTGATATGAGACTGTATCTTAAAGTTGCAAAAAAAATGCTTGCCTAGCATGTACAAGGCTCTGCGCTCATAACCATATCCTAGGACTGCAAAATAAATAAATAAGCACAATTTGTTTTAAATGCACAAAGGATTTAATAGACATTCTCCAAAGAAAATATACAATGGCCAGCACATATGGAAGGATGCTTAACATCATCAGTTACCAGAGAAATGCAAATCAAAATCACAATGAAATACTGTTTCACACCCACTAGAATGCCTATGCTAAAAAAGACAGTAACAAGTGTTGACAAGGATCTGGAGCAATTACGTCACACACTGCTGGTGGCAATGTACAATGGTAGAGCCACTCTGGGGAAGAGCTGGCGGTCTCTCAACTGGGTGAATACAGAGTTACCATCAACTGCTACTATTCTCCCCGGGTGAGGCTCTACACGTGTGTGGTTCCTAAAGGGGCCAACAAACCGGAGGCAGGGCAGCCTGCCTGTGTTCCCTCAGAGAGTACCTATTCCCTAACCCCAGACCCTTTGAACTATATTATCATCCACTCAGCCTCAGTTTCCTTTCTCTGCGCACTGGTGCTGCCCTGCCCGGTCTAACATCTCCTACCCTCTCTTCCTCCATAGAGACCAGTGGCTGCATGTTTTATCCAGGCACTCCTAAGACAACCCTGAGTTCAAATGCCTCTCCTAAAAAAAAACAAAACAAAACAGTTCTTTTAAAGGGGCTTCTCTTCTCCACTCAGAAGTAAACCAGCCGACTAATGAGAAGATGAGCGGATTGCTTTTGCCATAGACGTATGCATTCACATCTGATAAAATCTGATTTTTAGCTCTAGACCAACGCGACTAAAGGTTTGAAAGACTGATAAACTGAAGGAAAGGTCATATCTGAAATCTAAAGTGGTAAAGAGGTGTAACAGGAAGTTTCTGAAGAAAGGGAACCTTCAAGAAAGGCCAGCAACCTACCAGGAGCAAAGCCTTCTGGGTACCTATCTCATATGCAACCTGAACACCTTGCTGTAGTCCAGAATGAAATACAACAACTAACTGACCTTCAGAGCTCACTTGTCCAGGGTGGTGTACCGCATCTCCACCCCCACCCCATCTTCCCGGAAGCATCATGTTCAGATGTGTGTGGATCTTGCCTAAAGACAATGCTTTTCCAGCTAGCCCCTGAGACTTCCTTAAAGTTAGCAAAGGGAAATGGTGACCACTATGTCTGCTAGTCACTCAGAGCCTTCTATCACATGCCCATGTGTTTGTAGACTTATTACCTGCCCATGAGAAAACCAAATGCTAACACATTCCTAGGAACTGGTATGCACAGCAGGCGCACACAAGTGCATAGACATCAACACACACACACACACACACACACACACACACACACACACACACACACCCCTTCCTAGATCAGCACATACTCAGGTAGCAAGACCATCTAACCTTGGTCATGGCTAAGAGAGAAAAAGAAACAAGAGACCTGTCACTCAAAGACCCCCACTACAGCTGCTGCTGCTGCTGCTGCTGCTGCTGCTGCTGCTGCTGCTGCTGGTGCATGCCTTTAATCTCAGCACTTGAGAAGCAGAGGCAGGCTGATCTCTGTTGTGTTCAAGGCTAGCCAGGTCTACACAGTGAGTTCCAAGACAGCTAGAACTACAGAGAAACTCTGTTTGAAAAAACAAAAACAAAACCAAACCAAAAGAACTGTCACTAATCACCAGAGCCTCTTGGTGCTGGACAAGGAACTGTATCTTACAGTGACTTCGGGCAAGCTATCCTCTGCCAAAGGCTACGGCCTCACATGTGAAATAAGGGACCCAAAGTTACCCACCTCCAGGCTTCTACCAGCTCTCTGCCCAGACAAGATGCTTTCTAGTGAGAAGCAGGATGTCAAACAAAATCAACCTGACCTCCAGAAAGGATATAGGATTATAGGGTTCACATTTGCTGACCCAGTTTCCCTGGAAATGTCAGATGAGCCCAGAAGCAGCAAGAAGCAAGAGGAACAAACTCTTTCACTGTCGCCCTCCAGCAGCTTTAGCGGTCCAAGCATCCCACTACCCTGTCAGGACACTCATTTACCCCAGTGAGGATATGGAAAAGCAACCTGGGCGAGACCAAGAAGCCGGCAAGGACCCCACAGACACATGCACGCTTCCACACGGGACAGAGGTCTGACACCCTGGCTGAGGCTGCGGTTCCTCAATCTCCAGCCAAAGGCCTCTCTCTAGATCTTCTACCAAAGCAACAGAAGATGAAGTCTTGTTGACCCTGGGTCACTGTTTCATCTTACAATTTCAAATGTTCAGAAGAGCCGGGGACCCTCAAGAATGAAATCCACAGTAGATCCAACACTTCATTTCCCTCATTCTAAACTTGGGGTCCTTTTACTTGTCTGTTCCCAGTGTGGGGACGCACAGTCAGAAGGCAAGGAGCAAGCCCTCGAAGAGGAAGAGGGCAGATCCTAAACAAACAACACATAAACAAAGACAACCAGCTCAAACTGTCCACGTCCAACTTCTTAGCAGAGGCTACTGCACAATCTCAGAGCACCCAGAACCCGGGGCACCACTCATCTCGGACAACAATCACCTTTATCACATCCTGGAAAACCACAGGATAGACAAGAAGTCACCGTCTTGAAATAAACACCACAGAAAACGGGGAAGACATATTCTTTCTATAACCAGGTCTACACTCTCTCGGGCCTTGTGTCCACTCTTCTTCATCCAAGGGGACCCAAGTCATGTGTCTGTGGTTCAGAGAAGCGGAGGCTTCTCCAGTCGGTACATCTTCATGAAGAAGAAAAAGGAAACCCAGAGAGGATTTCCACAGCCAGGGGGAAGAAGGCCTAGAGGATGGGAAACTTTGGGTAGCCACATCAACCAAACGACCACAAACAGGAACAGTCAGGCAAACCAGTGCCACTTGCCCTGTCAACTGGGCAACGATCTGGCAGCCAGCTATAAGGGACAAGGCGAATAGCCATGCAACAAGCAGGCTGAGGTTAGAAGCGGCGGCGGCGCAGCACCCAGGCCTCCCCTCGAAGCTCCGGGAGCTGCACAGATCAAGCATTCGGAGCGCAGGAAGCCAGAGGGGCAGGAGCGAAGGGGAGACGGCGACGGCATAGCCGGGGACACCAGGCCTCGCGTGGCGAACGGGGAGTGCACGCCGGGCCGGACGGCGTGCACGGGTGGGCGGGCATGCAAGTGGCTCGGCGGAGGGGTTGCAGGCGTCACCCGCGGGGCGAGCGTGGCGAGGCCCGGGGGAGTAGGGGGCGCGCATGGGGAAGCTGGTTACCGTGTGGTTCACCCCCCACATCAGGACGCTGAGGATCGGCTCGCTGGCCCGGAATAGCTTCACTTTCTGGCACACGAAATGCTTCTTCTTGGTCTTGGTTTTGCTGGCGCTGAGCGGCGCCACCGCCACCGCCGTGGTGCTGGTGCAGTTGGACGACATGCCCGGGGCGGCGGCGGCGGCGGCGGCGGCGGCGAAAGGGGGGGTGGCGGAGACAGCGCACCAGCGAGCGGCCCCAGGCCTCCCCCGAACCGATCCCCACCCCCGCTGCCTCACGGAGCCATGGTCGCGCCCGTCCCGTTACCTCCCCACCCCGCCCCGGTGGTTCCGTCCGCCCCACGCCCCGCCCTCGCCGCCCGCCCCGCCCCGCCCCGGGGAGCGGGCCAGGCCGCTCCTGACCCCGCCCCCGGCGGCCCCGCCCACCTACTCCCGGCCCTCCCTGCCGGGTCGGAATGGTAGCGCCCGCCCCGGGAGCCTGCGGCCGCCCCGCCCACCCCTCCTCCCCGGGCCTGCCGGGGACCCAGCCGTGTTCACGGGCAGGAGTGAGTCACGGAGCGGGGAATGGGCAGCCTTGAGGCGCCCCATAAGAGAGGCGCCTTGCTCAAGCCCTCCCAAAGCCGGGGTTTGGCTTTGCCTCAACCTGAGGTAACCAAGATGGCGGCAGCGCCCCAGCTTCGGGAGGGGTGGAGGGGCCGGCGTGCGAGGAGCTGGGACATACCATCCCCACCCCGGGGGAGAGGAATAACGCGGCCGGGGGAAAAGGAAGTCCTGCGGGGCACGCCAGGGACCGCCCCCTCGCTCCACCCAAGCGTGGATCTTCCCACTCCCCTGGGCCGACGGCGCGCTCCGCCCGCGGGCACGCCCCCTTCCCCCGAGCCAATCAGAGGCGCAGACCCGGAATCATAGGTTTTATGAATGGGCCGCGCGCCCACCCACCTGCCGCCCGGCCTTCTCTAAACAGAGGGTCAAGTTTAGAGACCGCTAGCACCTGCGGACACGTATCCTAATAATCTTCTCATTCTTGCTCCACGAAACCTGAGTAAACCACCCACGGTTTATTACGTTATTCATCGTGGACGAAGGATCTCTGTATTCGACACAAATCACAGGTCGTCAACATTTGTGCCAGGATATGGAAACTCAGCACCGCGCACGTGGTCGGTCGCTCTTTACACAGTTAAAAAAATAAATGTAGTCTTTATTACCAAGTAATAAAATAAAAGCCATAATTACCCATAGCACAGGGCAGCAGGATGAAGTGATTAAATGAATAATGTTACATTCTCTGGGGAGAAATTGGGTTTTAAGAATTACAGTGCCCGGCATTTTAAGTGTTCTAAAAGTAAAAATCCAAATACGTTTTAAGTTGAATTAGGAACTGGCAGAAGAAGAAAATGTCTTGACTAATGTGTGGGTGAAGAGAGCCTCTGAGGGCCACAAAGTCTGTAATCACAGCTCCAGAGGCAGGAACAGGAGGATCAAGGTCAGCCTCGCTAGAATAATTTTTTGGCTTTTTGTTTTGTTTTAATTTTAAAGAGGGAACCTAGAAGTTCCCTGGCTAGCGAGGGCTTCTGGTGAAAGAACAGAGAAAGAAATGGCAGTGAAGACACAGGCGTGGCCCCTGGGCTCTTGTCTTAGATTTTTAGTTAAATTATTACAGGAAAAAAGAGAAGCTAGGAAGCTAGGCATGAGGTTCATGCCAGTAATCCAGCATTCAGAAGGCTGAAGCAGGAGGACAGCCACCACCACCAGACCAGCCTGAGCCAGTAAGGGCCCTGTCTCAAAAGACACACAGTGAAGCAGCAGCAGCTGTGTGGTGCTACAGAAAATCTGAAGTTCGAGGTCATCTTCCGATACATAGAATGTTCAAAGCTGGGGGGCGGGGGCGGCGGCGGCGGCGGCGTTAATCCCAGCACTCGGGAGGCAGAGCCAGGCGGATCTTTGTGAGTTCCAGGCCAGCCTGGACTACAAGTGAGTTCCAGGAAAGGCGCAAAGCTCACAGAGAAACCCTGTCTCAAAAAACCAAACCAAACCAAAACAACAACAAAAAATGTGTGTGTGTGTGTGTGTGTGTGTGTGTGTGTGTCCAGGAAATAAATAGCTTCCACATTCTTTTCTTTTATGCCACAGCATACTAACAACACGGTCCTGCTTCCTGCACCATTGGGCTGCCCCATATTCTAGGAAATAAAGGGGATTACATACTTGGCAGATAGTCTTTCCTGAAGCCAGTCCTTAGCTATGAATGCAACCTGACACTTTTGTAGAGGGCAAAGTCATGTCCAAATGTCAAAAGGTTAGCTACCCCAGCTAGATTCTGTCAGTCACCCCAAAGCTCCTCCCAAACCAGAGGCAGAGAGAAAACAAGCCACGCCCCTTCCCGTGTTACTTCCTGCTAAGGTTCAGTGTGGCTTTACACACAGTAAAATCATCAATCAAAATGTTCTCACAAAGCTAGCTTTTTTAAAGCATGTATAAAATATACATTTGTACATATACACATTAGACTATTACATCTCAAAGACAAATATTTAACAGTTCATTTAGGGCTTTTAGGGCTTTTTTGGGTACTGTTTTATCTTCCAGTTTTATGTCACTCTCTTGACTCTTCTTGACACTTGGCTATTCTGTCAGAAGATCTACTAAATAAAGTCAGTGCTCATTTATCCCAGTAAGCAGAGTATATCTGGGCTGTGGAGAGGTCTCTGGAAGGTCTGATCCATTCATTCAGGTGGGAGGAAGAGGTGTGGCAAGCATCCCAGCCCCCAGGACAGCCCAGTGCCCAGCCATTAGATCACAGTCAAATCCCACAGTGCACAGCCAAAGGTCCTGAGGGTCCCCAAATCAAGTCACATTGGTTTTTAAAGAATGTACCATGTTTCAGGAGTCAATGGACAAGGGGCACTTTGAACAGTGGTGGTTTTTCATCTGTAGAAGAAGCCATTTGAACTCTTATAAAGAGAATTTTAAGGACTCCGCAGCCTCCCTGGAGAATTCAGGAAAACCAGTAAGAGGGACTGGTTTTCATCTTTTCATGAAGCTCTTCTCCAGAGCTACTGGTGTTCTCTGTAGAGAATGGATGTTGCGCTTTACCCGGTCCTCCAGGGAGGAAGTAGATGCGCTCTCCAGCTTCATGCGACTAGGGAAGAGAAGAGACAGGTGAATGGGGAAAAAAGAACATTTTTTTCAACTGGTCAACTGGCAGAATCGGAAAAACCAGGGTTGTAGTCAGAAAGCAACTGTAGACACACACAGTTTTTTCAGCCCACATAGACAATTTTCAAATGACTCCATCTGGAACCAAGGTTTTTAAATGTCCATAAGGGAAAACTCATCTGTTTTTGGAAAACAAGTCAAGTCTTATTGGAAAAAGGTTTTCTGAGCCATAAATTTTTACTTAAAAGGAAGGCCAAAGAATTTCAGTGATGTGGGAAAAGTACCAATGACTTCTACTTCAAATAAAAACTCCCACTGCCTGGCTAGAAACTGGGAGCAGCACCAAAGGGAGCCCCAAGCTAAGTCCCGAGGTCTCCTGAGAGAGACGAGAAACACCACCCAGCCCCTGGCAGTGGTCTGCTGCCAAATGGCAGCTCCTGGAGCCTGTGCAGGTGGAGCCCAGGCATGAACAAGTACTTACTGGATGAACTTGCCAGAGTGAGGGTCCAGCTTCTCCAGTCTGCGCTCCCGCTCATCTTCCTTGGCATGCCTCTTGAGGGTGTTCAGCCTCTCCTCCTCCCTCCACCTGGCGTTTGCCATCATCTCCTGGCGCTTCCGCTCTAGCTCCTCTGCTGAGAGTTTTCTGTAGAGCACAGAAACCATCCAATCGGTGCTACCCCTTCCCCACCAAAACAAAACAAGGAGCAAAGCATGCAGGTGGGTCCACAGGCTTGCCAGCTCCTAGCTTTCCAGAGAAATAAGAGGAACAGTGCCATGTCGGGATGAGTTTCCTTCCTCAGGACACCTCAGTCCAGTGGCTCCCAACAAATCATGAAGACTTCCGGTGAAGGATTTCATAATCACACTCAGTAATCTCTAGGATAATTCTTTTAAAACAACAGACTTAATGGGCTGGAGAAATGGCTCAGAGGTTAAGAGCACTGTCTGCTCTTCCAGAGGTCCTGAGTTCAATTCCCAGCAACCACATGGTGGCTCACAACCATCCGTAATGAGATCTGGCGCCCTCTTCTGTATACATAATAAATAAATAAATCTTTAAAAAAAAAAAAACAGACTTAAGTGCTAACCAAGAACCTAACCTTACAGGAGTATGTTTTCACCACTAACAACTTACAGAACAAATGAGGGCCATCCAGTGACTGTTGCTATCTCCTACTCCATAAGGGAGGCTTAAAAACTCATTCATTGGCCAGGTGGTGGTGGTGCACGACTCTAATCCCAGCACTCGAGAGGCAGAACCAGGTGGATCTCTGTGAGTTCGAGGCCAGACTGGTCTACAGAGCGAGAGCCAGAATAGGCACCAAAACTACAGAGAAACCCTGTCTCAAAAAACCAAACACCTCATGGATTGAAAGAAAGAAAGAGAGAGAGAGAGACAGAAAAGAAACTGGAGAGATGACTCAGTGGTTGGGAACACTGGCTATTCTTTCAGAGGACCTGGGTTCAAGTCCCAGCACCCACAAGGCAGCTCACATATGTCTGTAATACCAGTTCCATGGGATCTGACATCTTCACACAGACATACATGCAGGCAAAAAGCAAAACAAAAATAAAGAAAAAAAAAAAACCCATGGATATGGGGATTGAGGAGATGTCTCAGTAGGTAAGAGCACTTGCTTTGCAAGAATGAGGTCCTGAGTTCAAATCCACAGCACCAGTGTAAAATCTGGGCATAACCACATATGCCTATAACCCTGGCATTAATTGGCAAAGATAGGCAAATCGCAGGAACTGGATGGCCATTTAGCCTAGCCAAATCATTGAGCCCCAACTTCAGTGAAAGACCTGGTTCAGTGAGTAAGGTAGAATGCTGTGGACTATTTGTTTAACTATGTAAGATGTGTTACATTTGTTTATGTTGCAGAATATTAAACTAAGTAAAGATATGTTACATTTGTTAAATTATATAGCTGTTTTACCTTGCCTGCCTAAGACACCTGATTGGTCTAATAAAAAGCTGGATGGCCAATAGCGAGGGAGAAGGGACAAGTGGAACAGGGAGAGGAGAAATTTAAGCTGGAAAAAAAGAAAGAAAAAGAGACCAGGGAAACGCCTGGGCCAGGCAGCCAGACACAGAGGAAGCAAGAAAGTAGGAAATACAAAATGAAAGAAAGGTAAAAAGCCTGAGGCAAAATGTAGATGAATAGAAACCGGTTAAATTAAGTTAAAAGAGCTAGGGGGACAGGCCTAAGCTAAGGCCAAGCATTCATAATTAATAATAAGTCTCCATGTCTTTATTTGGGGGCTGGTTGGTGGCCCAAAGAAAATTCCAATGTCTGATGTCCTTCTCTGACCTCCCCATGTGTGAGTGGGGGTGTACAGGACACACACATTCATGGATACAACCCAAGAATATACCACTTTGGGATGAAGCGAGATGCCAGCAACCTGACTTAACAACCTAATATAATAGGTAGGTCTTTTTCCCTGGCATTCATCCTAAATGAAGTTAGAACAAAAAAAAAAAAAAAAAGTGATTAACAGATTAGTCACCACTTAACAAAGTCAGACATCTAAATCTATTGCTTCTAAAATGGGTATGTTATAGTTTGTACACAGTTTGTGATATACAGATTTCTCTTTAAAGGGAAAAATGACAGTTCAATTTTTTAAAAAGTGCTCATTTGGAGAAACAAATTAAAATACAAAAACCTGACATTTAGTACATTCCTGACTTACCTGGTGTATCCGGAAGCATGCCGCCTCTGGTAGACCTCCTTTTTAGGTGATGGGCTATCTCTGTCTTTCCTGTTTACCTTAGAGGCATGCCTGTAATGAACACAGAAGGGACAAGCCTTTTATATGGGTATCATTAGTATATACCTCAACAAATTTAGTTCCCTTAAAAGTATAATCCAGGCTGGGGCCAAAAAAAAGGTTCAATGGCACTTGCCACCAAGTCTGATAATCTGAGTTCAATCTCTGGGAATCCATATGGTGGAGGATAGAACCAACTCCCTCAAATTGTTCTCTGACCTCCACAAAGCATGCAGTTACACAAATGTAGACACATACACAATCTTTTAAAAGTGTAACTCAGGGCCCCAGGAGGCTCAGCAGTTAAGATTTCTTGCTAGATAAATCTGAGGACCACCAGAGTTGAGATCCCAGCACCCACATAACAAGCCAGGCAGTTCTGTGCATGCCTGTATCCCCAGCACTGATGGGGAGGAGACAGGAGAATCTCTGGCAACTGTGAGCTTCCAGCCTAGCCAAAAGAGAACAAAAAAAAAGCTCCTGTTCAGGGGAGAGACTGCCTTGATGGAGTAGAGGAGAGAGTGGTAGGAAGACATCCCACATCTCCACACAAGCAAAGTATGTGCACCTACCCTCGCACGCACGTGTGCATACACCGCACATACACTACACTCACATACAGAAAAAGTAAAGCCCAAAGAGGAGGGGAGATTCTGCCAGCACAATACAGTCCTCCAAATGTGATTCGTTATGATCACATGGAATTACAGTGAGGTGGGGAAGAGAATGATGGAGAGGAGATAAAGCTGAGACATCTAAGACTGGAAATGATGAACATCACCCAAACCAAACACCTGCTGTGACCAGGCCCTTAGGGTCACAGGTTATTTCCCAGTGAACTCCCACACTCACACTTTGCTGGGTCTTGGAGACCGTGACCTTCTGCCCGGGGATCGAGACCTCCTGTCCCGGGACCTCTCTTCCTTGGAGCTCTTCCGGCTGACATGTCTGGGGGGTGAGTGGGAGGAGCTTCTTGAGCGGGAATGGTTCTTCACCTCCCTTTGCTCAGCCATCAGAGAACCCTGGTTACGGTCGGAGTCCCTCACCTATGTCATTAAGGAAGACAGGAGAAACCATTCATAGGAAAATCTTGCTATTCAAACAGAAGTGTAGTACAGCAAGGAAAGAATGAACAATGAGATTCTTTAAATTTGCCAAGAGGAATCAAGCTGACTATACAGCTGAATGGGGGGGGGGGCACATACCTGAATCCTAAACTCAGAATGCTAAAGTAAGAGGATTGTAAGTTCAAGGACAGCTTGTATTATATTCTGAGACTCTGTCTTAAAGGAAGGAAAGGGGAAAAAAAAATAAGAGCTGGGCATAATGGTACACATATACTGTCCCTAGCAACTCAGGAGGCAAAGGCAGGAAAATCAAGTTTGAGACTAATTTAAACTAGATATGGAAATCCTATTCAGAAAAGCTAAGAGTTGCCTGTCATATTTATAATCCCAGTACTCAGGATGCAGAAGAAGTCAGAATTCTTGAGATTCTATCTTAAAAATAAAAGAACAAGAGCCCAGAGCTCACACCTTTAACCCCAGCACTTGGAAGCAGAGGCAGGTGAGTTGTAGACCAGCCAGGGCTACACGGTAAACCCTGTATGAGAAAACAGAACAAAACAGCCAGAAGTGTCAGGGTACTGTGTTCCTAGCACTCAGGAGGTAGAAGCAGGAAACCTAGAATTTCCAGGTCAGCCAGCCTTAGCTCCACAGTGAGATCCAGGTTAGCCTTCCCATAATTCTCTCAAAAATACAAAACAGGGCTGGAGAGATAGCTCAGGAGTTAGGAGTCCTTGCTGCTCTCCCAGAGCACCTGGGTTTGGTTCCTGACATCTACCTGGTGACTCACAACCATTTTTAACTTCAGATCCAGCAGATCCAATACCCTCTTCTGATTTCCACGAGTGACACGAGGCACTCATCTGGCATGCACATATAAATGCAGGCAAAAATACTCATACACATAATATAAAAAATATATAAATCTTAAAGAAAAAAAAATACAAAAACAAGCCAGGTGTGGTGATACCTGGCTTTAATCCCAGTAAAGGGCAGGCAGAGGCAGGAGGATGTCTGTGGGTTCAAGGCCAGCCTGGTCTACATAAGGAGTTCCAGGACAGCCAGGGCTACACAGTGAGACTCTATCTCCAAGTAAACAAACAAACAAATGAAGGAATGAATGAATGTAAGAAAAAAACCAAGGCTGAGGCTGTAGTTCATTCACAAAGCTCTTGCTGGGCATATGCAAGGCCTGGGTTCCATCCCAAGCACCTCACAAAAATTAAAATACAGGGCTGGAGAGATGGCTCAGAGGTTAAGAGCCCTGGTTGCTCTTCCTGAAGTCCTGAGTTCAATTCCCAGCAACCACATGGTGGCTCATAACCATCTGTAATTTGATCTGGTGCCCTCTTCTGGTGTGTAGACAGAATACTGTATACATAATAAATAAATAAATCTTAAAAAAAAATTCTAAAAAAATAAATTAAAATACAAAAGTGAGGGATGGCCGTTGGTCAAAAGCCATTAAAATGTATACACTTCATGTCAATTACTTGCAGTTCTTGGAGGGATGGTAAGGGCTCCAACTAGTGATTTCTCTACTTCGAGGACTCTCCGAAAGAGGCAAAGGGTCAAGGATAAGGAGCAGGTTTAGCCTCCAGCAGCCCCGGGCTCCACCCTCCAACTCCCCTGCTCCCTGCAGGTGTCAAGGGTGACAAACTGCACATTCCCTTAGTCACTCCCTTTGAAAAGCCCACATCTCTACCTGTAAGCCATATCCAGGGACTTTGGACAAAACAGGACAGGAATTTGCCATCTTCTTTTGAGATCTAAGAGATTAAAACATAGACACGTTCACTGAAAAAGAAAAGGCACAGAGTCCGGTTTGAACCCTCTCCTGCTGAGAAGGGCTGCCTCTCCCAGTGCCCAGCTAGCACTGCCATTGCTTGGCAGCGCCTCTCTCTACGTGGACTGTCTTCGCTGGAAGACATCAGCACAGTCGAGTTTTTCCTGTGAGAAGCCGTGGGCGGAGCCCTCAGCCTCAGCGCCTGAACACATTCTCCTCTCACCTCGCGTTGCTATTCTGGGGACTAATCGTGAGTCAGCAGCCACAGAGCTGACTGTCCCTGCCTGCGGGAAGACGCGGAATGGGCCCACATGGTCCCATTAATCCATTTTTACAAAAAGAGGAAGAGAGACTACAGAAAACCCCTTCAGTCCCGGGGACTCCAGCTGAGATGAAAGAGTCCTGTCAGGAGTTGGACCTACAATCTGGGAGGCGAATGTCAGCCCATCCAAGAGTGCACCAGGACACAGACTTAGCATCTCCAAAGAACTCGAATGCCAGAGGCCAGCTCTGCAGTACGGAGCGCACATCTGCCCGGTCCCCACCAACCCCCAGTGCCTGGTGCTCAGCTCCTCCCGTGGGATGGATGAGTGAATGGGTAGGAAGTCTTGCCGGGGAAGGCTGGCGCCACCCGCTCACCTGCCCTGGCCGTGCTCACTCTCACTGCTGGAGCGATCACTGCTGGAGCTTCTGTGTTTATGTTTCTTGTGCTTCTTTTTCTTCTCCTTCTTTTTCTTCTTCTCCTTCTTTTCCAGACTCATTTGCAACTGAAATGCCCAGAACATAACCACATGAGAGCTCTAAGACCCTGTTAGTTAATACCTGGTGTAGGGAACGGCTCCCATACAAAATGGCCCAGGATACTGTCAGGGCATCCATGTTGGGCACAAATGTATTCCAGACCCCCTAAAAAACCTCTCTGGTAAGTGAGCAAGGAATCCACATTTAAAAATTATTATTATTTTGAGACCAAGTCTCATTACGTACGTCTGGCAAGCCTGTGACTCACTGATTAACAGCACTTGCCACCAAGCCTGACAACTGGAGTTCAATTTTCAGGACCACTCACACACATGGCAAACATACCCATGCACATGCACAAGAAATGAAAAAAGAAAAAGAAACTGAAGACATGTAGCTCTTTCCCAAACCAAAGGAAATCAACCATAATTAAGCTGTTAAGGTAAGCTAGCATAAAATCACCAGGAGATAGTATGTAAAAAAAAAAAAAAACAAAAATTGAGCCAGGTGGTGGAGGTGCACGTCTGTAATCCCAGCACTCCAGAGGCAGAGGGAATCAGATCTTTGAGTTTGAGGCCAGCCTGGTCTACAGAGTGAGTTCCAGGATAGCCAGGGCTACACAGAGAAACCCTGGCTCAAAAAAAAAAAAAAAAAAAAAACACAAACAAAAAATTTTAAGCCTCGTAATCATGACACTCCGGTTGAGGAAGGAGGACTGGAGTTCCAGACTGGCCTAGGCCACAAAGTAAGTTCTGTCTCAAGAGCCCAGGAAGAAGTCATTTATAAAAGCCAGGCTACTTCCTAAAAGGAAACGGAAAGATGGCCTAGTGTTAAGAAGCTGACGGAGGGCTGGAGAGATGGCTCAGCACTTAACAGCACTGACTGCTCTTCCAAAGGACCCAGGTTCAATTCCTAGGATCCACAGAACAACGCACAACCATTCATAACTCCAGTTCCAGGAGATCTGATGCCCATTTCCTGCCTCCTCAGATACCACAAGTTCACACGATGCACACAATGCAGACACACGTGAAAACACACCCCAACACCATCTTGGTGCATATTTGATACACGACTTACCAACTCTTTGATTTTCTTCATTTTCACAGGATTGTTCAGGACCTCTCTTTTTTTCTCCTCCTCTTTCTTCCTAAATAGAAGAAAATTTTTAATGACTCTTTCTTTTGCAAAGGAAATTGTGTTATCCTCTGCAGCAAACTCTGTTTAACAACCCCTTTTCAAAACAAATGCACAGGCAAGCCAGGGCTACACAGCGAGAACCTGTCTGAAACAAAACAAAACGAAACGAAACGAAACCTCACAGACACAGACTTTACACTGTGGTAAATGTACAGAGGATGGTGTGGAAGGCAGAGAACTCCAGCAAATACACACACGAGATGGGATACTGTGGAGAAAATGATGTGGGGACAGCACAGTGCGTGACAGCGAGTTTGATCTCGTGGCATTTGGCTTCACATCCAAGGCTTCCCTCATGGTTAAGGAATCCATCGGGTGTGGACCTGCAAATCTCCTGAGCGCAACATTTCAAAACAACCTCCACTGCTTAGCATAAAAACAGACCCATCATCTGGGCAACAAAGACAACAGAATGGCTCTTCTTTTGAGAAGTGAGTGTGTGAGTGTGTTTATACACGATAGTTCTTCTTTTGAGAAGTGCGTGAGTGTGTGTGTATGTACATGTGTGTATACACAATGGTTCTTCCTTTGAGAAGTGAGTGTGAGTGTGTATGTGTGTATACACGATGGTTCTTTTGAGAAGAGTGTGTGAGTGTGTGTGTATGTATACACAATGGTTCTTCCTTTGAGAAGTGAGTGAATGTGTATATGTGTATACACAATGGCTCTTCTTTTGAGAAGTGAGTGTGTGTATGTATACACAATAGTTCTTTTGAGAAGTGAGTGTGTGAGTATACACAATGGTTCTTTTGAGAGGTGAGTGTGTGAGTATGTGTGTGTATACACAATGGTTCTTCTTTTGAGTGTGTGTGTGTGTGTGTGTGTGTGTGTGTGTGTGTGTATCATTGGTGCTGGAAACTGGACAGATGGCTCAGCAGTTAAGAGCACTGGCTGCTTTTCCAGAGGACCTGGGTTCCAGTTCCAGCATCCACATGGCAGCTCACAACTGGCTGTAACTCCAGTCTTCTTCTGGCCTTTGCAGGCACCAGGCATGCACACAGCACACAGATACACATGCCAGGAAAACACTCATACACAGGAAATAAAATTGTAAAATAAATAAATAAATAACAAGGAACGTCACAAAGTTTTCAAATTTTAACAATTTTGAAAATATATCATTTGGAAACAAGTTAGGGATATAACAAGCAAATATTAATGAAGAGTTGGGTGTGATAGTGCAGAACTCAATACTCAGGAGGCTGAGGAGAGAAGATGCGAATTCAAAGCCAAGGCTACTGTCTCAATAAATCACAAAGTGGGGCATGCTAACACACATCAGAGGATGAGGAATTCAGTCACACTCAGCTACAGGGCGGATTTGAGGCTAGCCTGGACTACGTAAGACCTTGTTTCAAATAAACAAATAAGCAAAAAACGGGTAGTAAGTAGGCTCAGTCAGGAAAGTGCTTGCCACACAAGCAGAAGGCCCTCAGATTCCACCTCCCCAAACCACGGAAAAAGCTGAGTGAGCCAGGGTGGTAGCACGTCTTTAATCCCAGCATCAGGAGACAGAGGTATGAGTTCAAGGTCAGCCTAGTCTAGATATCGAGCTCCAGGCGGACCAAGGTTACATACTAAGACCCTGTCTCCAAACCAGTAACCACAGTAAAGAAGGCTGAGCAGAGCAGCTCATAGCCACACTCGGGAGGCAGGGCTCGGGAGGCAGCAACAGAAGGTCCTGGGGCCTGCTGGCCAGTGTCGATGAATCGGCAAGCTCCAGGTTTGCTGAGACACGTTATCTCACGAAGTAAGGCAGAGAGGGCTGTTGAAAGAGCCTGACGCCAGCCCAGCTGCTGAGGTCAAATCCCTAAGGCCCAGAGGTGGGAGGAGAGAACCAGCTCCCAAAAGTAGCCCTCGGACCCAACACACACACCCTGGGATGTGTGCACATGTGCGCACACACATGCACACTCGGACACACACCAAGAAGGAAGAGTGACTGAGAAAGGCATTAAATGTCGACTTACAGCCTCCACAAACAGGTAAGCATGCACGTGCACATATATATACTAATATATACACTAACATACACACATCCAAAAACAAACAAACAAAATAAAAAAGCAAGGAAGGAGATGAAGGAAAAAGGACTGAGAGTCACTTGCTGGCTATGATTACAGTGAGATGGTAAGGGAGTAGGGGGCTAAGGGGACATTTACCTCGCAGTCAATTCTACACCAATTTCCCAGATTTTCAAGGAACAAGCAAGTGTTATCTTGCTTCTACCTCCTTTTTATTTTAATACAATTTTTATTATTTTTATTATCTTTCATTTGTGTGTGTGTACACACTCCGAGTGTGAGGTACGTAAGTACTAGTGCCCAGGGGTGCCAGAGGCTTTGGCTCTTCCTAGAGCTGCAGTTCCACACACATCTCTAAGCTATCCCGATATGGGCACTGGGATCCCAACTCGGGTCCTCGGCAGGAGCGATTAGTTCTCTTACCAGCAAAGGTATCCCCAGCTTTTTACCTCTCTTTTTTATTTAAGGGTTAAAGATAGGTGGATACAGTATCAGGACCTAATATCATGAATGTAATAAATCAATACAATTAATGTAATCAATGAATATCATAAAGATAGTTATTGAATGATAAAAAAAGATAGGTGGATAAATCTTGTCTGGCTTGAAACATTTGCCAGTGTCTTTCCATACGGCTATATCAGGTACCCTCACAGGAACTCTTTCTCACCACCCAGAAGCACAAACGGACACAGAGGTGGAAAACAAGAGCAGCTATAAAGCAAGAGAAAGAGCAGCCCTGGAAGAGTCCCCGGGTGTCTCTGTAACAGCCCTTCTCAAACCCCCGCAGTACCTGATGAGGAAGAGAGGGTCTTCCCGGATTTTGCTGGCCATGTCAAGAAGGGAATTGGCACCTGACGGGGCAAAGATCGAGCCTGGGAGGAGTCCTGTCTCAGAAGAACAGCCTGCCTCCTTCTCCTCCATCTTCTCAAAGACGTACTTGTCAATGGGGCGACCCAGCAGGTACTCATCACGGTTCACCATCCCACCAGGACCCTGGTACATCCAATCCAACTTTTCTTCTTTTTTCCTGGTTCAAGGGGGAAAAAATGATATAGTTATAGATAGATAAGATAGAAAGACAGACAGACAGACACACACACACATACACACACAGAATGGAGAGTCCTTTCAAACTCCACACAGAACCTGAGCTGATCACATTGGACTGCCTCTGCAGATACCTACTGTAAACCAAACACCATTCTCAACTTGACAGACATGAAGAAATTATTCTTATAAATGAGTAGAAATCCTTTTCACAAAGACATTTAATGAGGAAAAAACAGAATCCTCCAGCTAAGGCATGGATCTCCACTTAGTTACCTAGTCTCCACTACCAAGTTTATACATTATCTCCTCATGTCAAAGATCATCTAAAATGATAAACATATTCTACCTCAGCACCCAGACCACCCTCATCAGCCTATCTTTGCACTTGACACAGCAGCCTCAGAGGTGCTACATGCTTGAGAAGAAAGGAGAAATGACCAGTGACACCTGTCAAGTAAATGATGCTTGCACTGAGGGGAAAAAAAACAGGCAGTATTGGCGCACACCTTTAATCCCAGCACTCGGGAGGCACAGGCAGGTGGATCTCTGAGTTTTAAGGCAAGCCTGGTCTACAGAGTGAGTTCCAGGACAGGCACCAAAACTACACAGAGAAACCCTGTCTCGAAAAACCAAAAAAAAAAAAAGAGGGGGACCAAATGTCACAACATCATTGCTGACATCATTTCTTTCCTTGTGGAAAGATAAAGAGGTGTGAGAATGGAACCTTTATGTGACAGATGGTAACAGGATGCTGAACTCTTTTTTTTTTTAATTAATTTAATTGTATATGTATGAGTGTTTTGCTTGCATATATATCTGTGCATTGGGTGTCTGGCCCCCTCAGAGGCCGGAAGAGGGCAATGGATTCCCTGGGTATCTTTAATGAAAATAATTAATTTAAACCAATACAAACATGACCACTTCTCTCTTTTTGTCTAGTAAAGGGATCTGTTTGGGAAAGCCTTAGTCTGTAATTAAGAACTGAGTGTGGTGGCTGAGTCACACTGCCAATACCTTGCCTGGCTTACCCACACTCCTCCAGTCAAGATGGATGGCTACAGTGAATGCTGGGTTCTGGCAGACCAGGAGACTGGGAGGGAGGGTGGTCTTTACAATGGGGACCACAGACAGGGGCCTCCAGGTAATCACAGGCTTTCCTAATTCTCCTGTGCAGGTAAATAAGAGACTAGGAGGGAGTCTGACAGCCGTGAAGACCAGGGCTCCCAGGGAGGAGCTGTTCCAGGCTGGCTGAGGATGACCTTAACTTCTTACCCACCTATTTCTACCTCCTGAATGCTAGGATCACAGCCCCTATGCCCTTACACCCGGTTCATGCTGCACCAGGGATCAAACCCAGGGCTTTGGGCATGCTAGGTAAGCACTCTACCAAATAAGCTCCGGGGTTTGAATTTGCTTTAAAATTTGTATTTACCGCCAGGCGGTGGTAGCACAGGCCTTTAATCCCAGCACTCGAGAGGCAGAGCCAGGTGGATCTCTGTGAGTCTGAGGCCAGTCTGGAGCGAGATCCAGGACAGGCACCAAAACTACACAGAGAAACCCTGCCTCGAAAAACCAAAAAAAAAAAAAAAAAATGTATTTACCATTAGTGTGTGCGTATAATGGAGAGAGGGGGTCATACACATCACAGAAAGGACAACTTTCAGGAATTGGTCTCTCTTTCCAGGGTCATCTGGCAAGTAGCCAAGGCTGGGTTTGAACTCCTAATCCTTTTGCCTCTTCTTCCAAGTGTGGAGGTTTCAGACAAGACAATCATACCTAGTGGTTTCATTTGTGACAAGATCTCCCCGCCCCCTCCAGGGCTGAGGACCGAACCCAGGGCCTTATACTTGCTAGGCAAGTGCGCCACCACTGAGCTAAATCCCCAACCCAATCTCTTTTTATTTTCATGTGTATGTGTGAGTGACTTCTGTGTATATGTGCACCACGTGCCTATCTGGTGACTGTGGAGGTCAGAACTGGAACAGGCAGTTGTGATCTGTCTAATGTGGGTGCTGGGAACGGAACTCGGGGTCTCTGCAAGAGAACTACACGTCCTTAACCACTGAGCCATCTCTCCAGCCCTTAATTTTTTTTTTAAGTTATATGTATGTGCACAATGTGCATGAGGTGGAAGGCACAGGAATCCTCTGAACTGTGAGCAGCCATGTGGGTGCTGGGAACTGAACCTGGGTCCTCTGCAAGAGTAACAAGTGCTTTTAACCTTGAGCCATCTCTCCAGCCCTTGTTCCCTTGTGTTGTTTGCTTTTTTTTTTTTTTTTTTTTTTTTTTTTTTTTTTTTGGTTTTTCGAGACAGTGTTTCTCTGTGTAGCTTTGTGCCTTTCCTGAAACTCACTCGGTAGCCCAGGCTGGCCTCGAATTCACAGAGATCCGCCTGGCTCTGCCTCTGGAGTGCTGGGATCAAAGGCGTGCGCCACCACCGAACGGCTTTTTGTTGTTGTTGTTGTTGTTGTTGCAGGGTTTCACTGTTATCTAGGCTGGCCTCAAACCAGAGATGCTCTTACCTAGGCCGCCAGTTTGTTTTTGTTTGGTTGGCTGTTGTTTTTGGTCTTCAGACAAGGACTTAAAACCCACAGATCGCCTTGCCTCTTAAAGTCCCTTTTACTCTACAGGAATTGGCTGAGGAAGGAAGTGCCCCTTCTTTATCTAGGTAATGCAAGGACCAAATGCAGTCTAGAAGTGCAACCATGTAACACTATGAGCAAGTACTAAAGAGATACTATGTTGCTCGGTGGTAGACTGCTTGCCTAGCATGTTTGAGGCCTTGGGTTTGATTCTCAGTTCCAGAAAGAAATTTGGAGATAGACAGCATTACATGTACGAGACATCATCTTTGCTCCAAGAACAATGCCCGACAGACAGAAAAGATCACCTGAACCACAAGAGTGGAGTGCATCTTTAAATCAATGGTGTTCAATTGGAGAAAGTCAAAGCATATAATTATACAAAGCATTCAGACCAGCCAAATGGACAAGTAAATCAGCTACAAAAGCCTTTGGGGGGAGGGGAATCCCTACTAGCTGCCGTGAGGTACCACAGGGTCGGAGCCTGCCTTTCTAGTCCTGAATACACTTTTTCCCCTCTCTCTCTTCTCTCTCTCTCTCTCTCTCTCTCTCTCTCTCTCCTTCTTCTAGATGCTGGCCAGAACTGAGTATGCTTCCTTCCTCTAGCTCTTGGGGCTGCCTTACCTGAATTCCAAACATCCCCCCCACCTGTGGCTGTGTATAGCCATGAAGCGGACCTCCACGCTGGCTTATCCCAAACAGCATGGCCTTTCCCCTCATTCTCCAGTCTCCACCTCCAGGCAACTGGGAGATTTATAGTTTGTCTGCCTTGGTTTTTAATAAATTGCCCTCAAAAAAAAAAAAATGGGGGGGTTAGGGATTTAGCTCAGTGGTAGAGCGCTTGCCTAGCAAGCCCAAGGCCTTGGGTTCGGTGCTCAGCTGAGGGGGGGCGGTTGAGCATGGTGACATAACCTGCAGTTCCAACACGCAGGAGACTGACGCAGGGGATCACCAGTCTGGGCTATAATGAGACCCTGTCTGCACTTCTTAAAACATTCAATTTGATGTATTTTTCCTGTATGTATGTGTACCACATGTGTGTAGTACCCACAAAGGCCAGAAGAGGGTGTCAGATGTTCTGGAACTGGAATTACAAGTTCCAAATTACAGATAGTTGTGAGCCAGTGTGTGTGCTGGGAGTCCTCTGCCAGTTCTCTTAACCAATGAACCATCTCACCAGCCCCAAAATAAGTAATTCTTAAAAAATAAAAAAAAAAAATTTAAAAATTCATTTTCTTTTGTTTTGGTTTTATTTTTTTCAAGACAGGGTTTCTCTGTGTAGCCCTGGCTGTCCTAGATCTCACTCTGTTTGTGTTGTTAAAATAAAACACTCTGACAAAGGCAACTTAAGGGACAGAGGGCTTATTCTGGCTCATGGTTCAAAATACAGCCCATCATGGCAGGGAAATCCAGGCAGCAGGAGCTATCAGCTGTCACCCTGCATCCACAGGAGCTATCAGCTGTCACCCTGAATGCACAGGAGCTAACTCAGCTGTCATCCTGCATGCACAGGAGCTATCAGCTGTCACCCTGCATGCACAGGAGCTAACTCAGCTGTCATCCTGCATGCACAGGAGCTATCAGCTGTCACCCTGCATACACAGGAGCTAACTCAGCTGTCATCCTGCATGCACAGGAGCTATCAGCTGTCACCCTGCATGCACAGTCAAGTGCTCAGTTTGCTGAGTCTCCTACAGCTCCAGATGGGCAGCACAGGGATAGTCCTGCCCACAGTCAAGATGAGTCTTCCCACATTAACTAACAGAATCAAGCTAATCCCCACAGACGTGCCCAGAGGCCCTTCTTCCAGGTGATCCTGGATCTGTCAAGGTTCACAATTAACAGTTACCATCACCATTCCCTAAGTACGTTATATTTAATTTAAAAGTTCCATAAAACCTCATTCACTGTAAAACATCAGAACCTCCCCAATCCATTTCCTAAAAGAATGGGATTTTCCCATTATTTGCATGCCAAGGTGCTATGTCCACATACTGAAACTAAGTCTCACACACAACTGTGGATGTAACAAATCCCTCTGCCATGAAATAAGGAAAACCCTTTAATATCCCATGGGGAAAATGGGCCACATTTCCCCTGAAGGCTTGCCCATGACACATGAACAGGGGAACAGTAGAGAGGACTCTATTCAATCTGTCTGCAGTTTCTGTCATTCTGATTTCGGAATGCACTGTAGAGTGCATTTTATGCCTTTTATTTTCTTGAAATATACTCTCTTCTATTTCATGAGATGAGTAGGGTAATTATCTATTACTATTACCCTGAAAGTGACCAAAGGTAAAATTCAGGGAGACTGTCTACAGCCACAACAAGGCTTTTATTGACAGCCACCCTATCTACTTATTCCCATTAACCCCACTGCCCCCAAGAAGATGGGCTTGCAATACATTCACAGAGGCCTCAGGTAGCATAAAGACAACGATTCTTTGTCATAGTCATGAGTATTTGTCAACTATCTAGAGGGAGCATGGTCCACACTAACTTGTTACATGTTATCACAGCTGGTCCTCAACAACCCATACAGACTTGGGTATTATGACTTCCGGGGTCCTACCGAGATACCCGAGGCTCCCACAACTTAGGACACGCACAGCCAGTCTTAGAATCGAGTTGGTCAGGCTCCCAGCTCCACATGCTGAATCACGAACTCTTACGTAGCACCCGGACTAGGCATGCAGCAGACAGCCAGCTCGTCTCTTACTTGACAGCCCCGACGTCCTCAGCGTAGCGCTGCATCTCTTCCCGAGCTCTCTCCTCGCGCAGCTCTCGCTGAAGCTCCTCAATCTTTTTCCGCTCGGCCTCATGTTTCTGCTCTGCCTTCCACACTTTCTCCACATTTCGAAGGGTCTGTGGGTGCCAGCTCTTCTTCAGGTTCTGTGAGTGAAAGGAAGGAGGGAAGGATTCAGAGTGGGAGGTGGGAGGTGATGAGAGTCTTTCCACAATGACTAATTAAGATAATTAATCCCCAACAGACAACAGACATACCCACAGGTCAACCCAACGTAGACAGCTGTCACTGAGATTCTCTTTCCAGGAGATTGTAGATTATGTCAAGTAGTTAAAATTAACCATCACTCCCCGACTCACCCACCCTTCCCATAACCAGTACACGCAGGCATGTAAAGGCAAGAGAGCAGGTGAGGAATGCAGATCGTGGAAGAGTGCTTGCCCAGCATGCATGAAGTGGTGGGAAATGTCTTTACAGTTTGAGGGTGGAACAGGCCCTTCCCGAGCTTCCTTCAAACACTTACAACCTTACACTCCACTAGCCATGCCTACAATGGGAGTTGATAACAGCAAGATGGAAGAAATAGGGCAGGGAGGAAGAGATCTATTCTGAAAGGCAACATGGTTCACTGGGACAGTACATTCATTTTTATGCAAGCATCTCTCTCTCTCTCTCTCTCCTTTTGATTTTCGAGACAGAATTTCTCTGCGTAGCCCTGGCTGTACTACAACTCGCTCTGTAGATCAGGCTGGCCTCGAACTCACAGAGATCTGCCTGCCTTTGCCTCCCGAAGGCTGCACCACCACAGACAGCCAGTTCAAACATCTTTTTTTTAATTGAGTCCTCTTAACTCTCCTGTGCCTAACTTGCATGCTTACAATGCATCTAGACCTTTTTCAACCTTCCTTCCCAGGAACTGTCCCTGTCCCTTCGCCTTCAATGAATGCTTCTCCTCTCTCCTCTCATTACTTCGCTTCGAGCGGCAATCACAGGAAGTTTCCCTGGGGAAGTAGCATCTAAGGATGGTTATAAAATAGCTGGTGACATGGGAGGCTCTGTAAGGAAATGGCACTCACAACCACAGTCCCAGCGATGAGGAAAAACAGCATAAATAATTCACTGTGGCTGGAGGCAGAGTGCACGCTAATGGAGGAGGTGTGTGGGATATAGCCAGCTAAGAAGCCAGCAGACCAGATCTCTTACAGAGATGTGAAGGGACTGAACTGCACCCTGTTGATGGTGGGAAGTAAGACCTGAAAAGATGCAGGCAAGAGCATGTCCAGCTATGATGTGAAGAATGGATGGGAGAGGTGCAAATCTGGAGACCAGTTGAAGACTAAAGGAGATAAAATACACAAGGTGCCTTGCAGGCGCAGAGCACACAGTCAGCAAGAACGCAGGTATGTGTGAGCACGTACACATTCGTGCAAGCCAGGGCCTTGCTATCTAGCTCAGGCTACCCTCAAACTTGAGCTCCCTGACTCTAGCTCCCACGCACTGGAACTAAAGGCATGCACCATCTGCTTTCTTTCTTTACCTTTTCTTAACTACCTTTCCTCCTTTACCAGGTTGCTTCATCCTTCCTTCCTACATTCTTTCCTTTGAAAAGGACTTCCTTCAACACACCATCACCACCACCACCCACCCACCCCTTACTCTGTCCTACATAGGTCCTCCTTTCCATCCCAGGGCACAGATGGCAATTAATGTCTGGGGAAATTTGTAGATGTCATAACCAAGGGAGAGGCAAGTGCTAATGGCATCTTTGTGGCTAGAGGCTGCTGAATAGACCATTTGCAGGACAGCCCCGCCATCATACACACAAAGATCTGGATTTCTAATTGATGTAGGGGGGGCCCAGCCCACTGTGGGTGGTACCATCCCTGTGTAGGTGGGCCAGACTATATAAGAAAGGTAGCTGAGTGAGCCAAGAGAAGCAAGCCAGTGAGCAGGACTCCTCCATGGTTTCTGCCTCCAGGTTCCTACTTGAGCCCTTCCCTGGCTTCCCTTAATGATGGACTCTAACCTGTAAAATGTAATAAGCCCTCTCCTCTGAAAGTTGCTTTTGGTCCTGGTTTGATCACAGCAATAGACAAACAAACTAATGCACTATCCCTAAACACAGTTATGTGAAAAACATACTAAACTAAACCAACTTTGCCGGGCAGGGATGGCTCATTCCTTTAATCCTAGCACTCAGGAGGCAGAGGCAGAGCCAGGCCTATCTCTGTGAGTTCGAGGCCAGCCTGGTCTACAGAGCGAGATCCAGGACAGGCACCAAAACTACACAGAGAAACCCTGTCTCAAAAAACAAACAAAAATCCAGACCAACTTTGATGGAGTCCTAGAACTTGATCAAATTAAGAATACCTGACAAACTCAGCCTAATGGATAGATATCTAAACTAATATATTTATCGATTCAATTAGCTTCACTTTGAGAATATCAATAGTTTTCTAATTTAGCTCTGTGTTTGGTGGATACTTCCACCTTATTTAAGGCATTAGTTCCCTACAAATGAACTACACGACTTCAGAGCAATTGCCACTTAGCCTAAAAAAAGTGTTATGAATACAGAAGACAGCTGCTTTGTCACTACAGATCAAAGCAAAGCACTGGTGTAGGGAATGAAACATTGATGGACAAGATTTAAAATGGACTCCTCCAAAGAATGGAGGAGGATTGCGGCCCACCCTTCGACAGTCCAGGTCCAGGATACAACTGTAAACTCCTAGCTAAGAAAAGGAACTATGTCCCAAGATAACATATACAAAATAAAGTCTGTGTGCCAAGATCTGCCTCCTTCCGTACCATGAGTCCAACTGTCCCCCTTCGTGACCTGACTTCCCAGCCGGGAGCCCCCGACCCCCTCCAATCACCAAACACAGACACCAGCAGACATCACTCGCCGCACATCCTCCCCAGTCTCATCCCAGTCCCTCCGTGGCCCTAACCATCCTTTCTCTCTCGGAGTTTACCAACCCCTTGTGTTGAAAACAAGACTTCATTACCAGGGTTACCCACTGCTACCCCCGACTTCCACCGCACCCCTGCCAGTTTCCGTCCCCGGCGCCAGTGGGTCTCGGGCCTCAATCCTAACGGCCCAGGCTCCGGGCACTTACCAGGTCTCCGCCTCCCATGACGGTGGAGACGTTTCCTCAGTCCGTGGACCTGAAAGATTCAACGGAGATGGAGAGGAAACGGTCTCAGGTCTCAGTTCTGAGACCGCCTCACAGGACCTGATCCCTAAAGGAACCAGCTGCCCCCTTCCCCGCCCGCTCAAGATCGCACTTCCGGGAGTGGCGTCATATACCTGCGGCGGCGGCTTGGAGCGATGACGTTGGCTCGAGCCCTGAGTCTGCGAGACTCTGGAATGGTGTGTAGATTCTGCCTGCTCTCAGGGTTTAGATCGTCTCGCTTTGGGTTCGCCTCACGTAACCACCCCGTCCAGGGTCCCCAACTGTTGAAAAGCCACGGAAAAGGTTCTGTTGCCTTGGCAACGCATCAGGGCCCTCTGCAAGACGTCAGTCTCCGCCAACCGAGGCCGCCTTCCTCGGGCACCGCCAAACCAGGATTTCCAATCTAGCTTTCAAAATTGGACTTTCGGCCAACTCCTTCACTCCCGGCTTGTTTTATAGAAATAGATACCGTCAAACGAAATTCCAAAAGTCAGATGTGGTGGCACACTCCCATCATCTCCGCGCTTGGAGATGGAGACTGGAAGATCAAGAGTTCAAGGGTTGGCCCAAAGTTTGAGGTTATCCTGGTCTGGAAGAACCTGTTTTTGGTTTGTTTTGTTTTTTTCTTTCCTTCTTTCTTCTTTCTTTTTCTTTTTTTCTTTTTCTTTTTTCTTTTTTCTTTTTTTTTGGTTTTTCAAGACAAAGAAAAAACTGCCTGGGCGTGATGATGTATGCCTTTAATCCCAGGCAGAGGTAGGCGGATCTCTGGGAGCTCAAGGCTAGCCTGGTCTACAAAATGAGTTCCAGGACAGCCAGGACTACATAGAGAAATCCTATCTTGAAAAAAGAAATACGGGCGGGCAGTGGTGGCGCACCCCTTTAATCCCAGCACTCGAGAGGCAGAGCCAGGCGGATCTCTGTGAGTTCGAGGCCAGCCTGGTCTACAGAGCGAGCTCCAGGACAGAGCACCAAAACTACGCAGAGAAACCGTGTTTCGAAAAACAAAAAAGAAAAAAAAAAGAGGGAGGAGGACAGAGACAGAGAGGGGAGAGAGAGAGAAAAGAAAGATATATCCTTGGCCAAGTTCAGAAAGTTTAGTATCTGCCTACTTGCTTCTGTCTTACAGTCTTTTGTTAATTAAATAATTAATCAATTAATTTTATTTGGGTCTCTCTCTCTATGTAAAACCATGGCTGTCCCCTTCAATGTAGACCAGACTGGCCTTGAACTCAAAAAGATCCACACTCATCTGCCGCTAGAGTGCTGGGATTAAAGACGTGCATCTTGTGTTTTATTTTGAGTTGTTAAAATTAAAGGACTAGAGAGATGGCCCAGCAGTTAAGAACACTGGCTGCTCTTGCAGAGGACTCTGGTTCACTTCCCATCACCCACATGGTGGCCCATTACCATCTGTAATCCCAGTTTTATCAGATCCCAAACCCTCTTCCAGCCTCCCTGACCACCAGGCACACAAGTGATATACAGACATACATTCAGAGCATTCATATACACAAAATTAATTTTTTATTTTAACTAGCTGGTTGTGGTAGATAAATAAAAAGAGTTTAGCTGGATGTGGTGGTGCAGGCCTTTAATCCCTACACTCTGGTCGTAAAGGCAGGCAGATTTCTATGAGTTCAAGGCCAGCCTGGCCTACATAGCAAGCAACTCTACATCATGAGACTGTGTCTTGCAAAAAAATTTAAGGGACTGGAGAAATGACCCAAGAGCCCTGGCTGCTCTACCTAGAGGACCCAGGTTCAATTCCCAGCACCCACAACTGCCTAACTCTAGTTCCAGGGGTCTCACAACCTTACAACCTTACACACATGAAAAAATAAAAAGTAGTTACCTGTTCAAGAGGGAAAAATTAAGGTTTCTTTTTAGAAATACCTAGAAAAGACTGGAGGGATGACTCAACCAGCTCATGGCTTCCCGTAACTCCAATTTCAAGGGATCTAGCACCCTCTTCTTGACTTCTTGCCTCCACAGGCATCTGTGCACACACCACACACACATACAATCTTCTTTTAAAAAATGGTGGTGGTGTTGCATGCTTTTAATCTCAACACTTTGGAGGCAGTTGAATCTCTATAAATTTGAGACCAGCCTGGTCTACAAAGCAAATTTCAAGATAGCCAGGGCTACAAAGGAAGGAAGGAAGGAAGGAAGGAAGGGAGATATCTACCAATCGTCTTCCTTTCTTTTCAGGGTCCAGTCTTGAACCAGGGCCTCCCACGTGTTTAACCAGTGTTCTACCACTGAGCTATAGCCCTGACCCGATGACTTTGTGTTAAAGGGGAGGGGTATGGTGGCTTTTTTATTGGTCCCTTTGAAAGTGAGAGGAACATGTATTTCAGAATAAGAGTGGCTTGAAAGTTCTTTTCCATAGCACAGGCAGGCTCATAGCCTCATTCCTAGTCCAGAAGACCAGGTTAAATGTTCCTTGTTATTTTTAGTGCCTGGGTTATGGAAATAAAAGAACCAGGGAGGAAGGGGGCACCCGGATTTGAACCAGGGACCTCTTGATCTGCAGTCAAATGCTCTACCCCTGAGCTATACCCCCTCACCTTGTCATTGTCCTCTTCCTTGTCCACTTATGGTGACTCACTATGAACTGGTTCCACCCACACTAATGCCCCGGGGAGCTTTGTGTTCTCAAGCCTCGCCTTCTCTGTATACATCTTCTGCTTTGGCTTTTCTCGGCCACCAAGGAGCAGGGTGGGAACATAAAACAATGACAACTGGTCAGAAAGGAAATGGACATCATGAGCAGAAAATCCTCTGATTTGGGCTAATAAGCACCCCAATGTCATCTTGCTCCCCCTGCCTCCTAATGAATTACATGTAGGGAGGAGATGGATGATGTCAGGTTTTTTATTTTTGCTTTTTTAGGACTAAGAATTGAATTTAAGGCCTCAACCATGCTAACTAAACTCTCTACTACACACTCTCAGCGTCTAGCTATATTCCTATCCCTAGAGTTTCTTTTTTCTTTAGACAAAGTCTCCCTATGTAGCCAATTTAGCCTTGACCTGCATCCTTCTGCCTCAGTCTCTCAGCTAGCTGGGATTATAGACCAAACTCCCAGGCCCACTTAAAATGTCAGGATTGTGTTTTGTTTTTCATAGGGGATGGAAATAATCAGGGAAATCATATTTATTAATTTTGAGACTTGATGCAGGGTCTCTCTATAGTCCTTGCTGGCTTGGGACCCATTACGTAAGTAACCAGGCTAACTTGGTACTTGTGCAGCTTGTCCCATTTCCAGCTCCTAAGTAACGGGCTTACAAGTGTGCGTCACTGCACCTAGCTAGGGCCTCACTGCCTATTCCTCGTGTATTTTTGCCTTTGTTTATTTGGGTTTGTTTTCTTTTTGTCTCTTTTAAATGACATTTTAATTGTGTTTGAGCATATGTATGCACATGGGCATATACATGCCACAGAGAGCATGTGGCAGTCAGAGGACAGTTTGTGGCAATCAGTATGCTCTTTCTACCTTGTGGGTGCTGGGGACCTGACTCAGGGTGTCACACACAGCTCCCTTCCTTGTTCTGATGGAAACAGTGGCCAGCTTACAGGTACCTGGAGAAGTTTTGTTGAAGGCCAAGCCTGTAGTACCTAGTGCTGGCTAGAGAGGTAGCCCAGTGGCAGACCGCTGGTGTTTCCATGTACTAGACCACGGGTTTAATCCCTGGCCCTGCCAAGGGAGGACACACAAACACAGCCCCATCTCACCACCCCAGCCTAGAAGGAAACAGAGGCTGCCTTGATTTTTCAGTTGATCTTCCCCCTGCCAAAGGTGAAGCTGAGTGTACAGAAACCAGCTTGTTCCCTCCTCCCACCCCAGAGAAGAAAGAACACACCTGGACACACAAATGTAACTTTTTGTTTTTGTTTTCCTTGTAGTTTTTACAAATGTAACTTTTAAAAATATAGAGTAGCATTGACAGTTCATCTAAAGATCTGCTTGGAGATTCATGTCAAGGCCTGTGAAGCAATGTCTTCAGAAAATAGGGAATGGGGTGACTTCTCCGAACACTGATGGGCGCTGGCGGAGAGCTGGAGTGTTCCGGCGGTAGCCAAATCGACCGTTCAAGCCCGTGGTTATCTTCTTCGGATTGGCATTGTAGTAATCATGTCCACTGACCTGCTGGAGGGAATGCCCTTGGGAAAGAGGAGAGTGGCTGAGCCTGCAGACAGTATCCTCTCGTCTCCCAACTTAACCCCAGTGAGTCACAGCACCCATACCCCCACAGCTGGGTGCTTCCTCCTCATTGGCCCTGGGCCCCTTGAAAGAAACCAACAACATGAGGTCCCAGAAACAGAGATGTCCTAGAAATGAACCCTGCCCCAGGTGCGTTTACAAGAGGACTCTGACTGCTATGTGCTGGGTCCCCACTTGGCTCCCAGGAGATGTGAGGATGTCAGCCCTTGCCTCTCTCCCATCTGGAGAAAATAGATGAGATCAATTCGATCGTGTGATGCAAAGAACTTCATGGTAATCTTGTGCCCAAAGGTGGAGTTGGATGGGAAGAAGGTTGTCCCCGTCAGAACAAGTGAATCTTCCTTTTCCCATGGCTGCTAAACTGATCATGCTCAGGGAAGCAGTGGGGGGACGGACACTATGAACACACAGGCAGGAATGCATGGCGCGTGCACACACACACACACACACACACACACACACACACACACACACACACACAGAACAACAGGCTCTAGACTGGATGGGGAAAACTGCAGCTCCATCTCAGCCCTTCCTTGCAGACCAGTTTAAAATCATGCACGGTGCAATGAATTGTACCATGGGATAAAAGGAGGCTGAGGGGTACCCGACATATGGTAGGTGTTCAAGAACTGAGTATTAGGTGCCCCAAACACTATTTGCTATGTATGGGAAGACAAGCCGGGAGGATACAGTCCTTGGCCCTCTCTTCCTACCCAGGCCTCTCTGGAGCCCTGCCTCTCTAAGCTCTGGGGTACACAGTGTTTTTCCATGGTGGGATCATATGAAGATGATCACTTGCCTGCCCCTGCCCAGTTTCTCCTGTTCAGATATCTCTGTCCTTGACCAAAGATGTGGTAATAGTCCACTATCCAGCCATCCCTTCCTGTACCTCCATGATCCTGAAAATGAAGGAGAGAAGGCTGTCAGTTGGGGTGCCTCGGAGAGTGAGGTGCAAACTTCCTGGGGCTGCTTTGGGGAAGAGGAAGTAGAGCCAGAAGAAACTGGGGGGCAGATTAAATACACTAATGACCTGCAGAGGCAGTGTGGCTGGTGGGGCTCTGTGACTGGACAGTGTGGATCCTGATCCCAGCTCTGTTACTGGCAAGCTATGTGACCATGGGCCAATTACAGAGCTTCTCAGCCCTCACGTTTCCTCATTAGTAACCAACTGGAAAGCTGCCATGAGATGTCCATGACTTAGTTAAAAAAAAAGCCTGCCATAGTAAAGGCTGAATACACATTTTGTTACTGTTTTGTTACATGTTGTTGGTTATTTTTCTCAAGACAAGAGGCTCACATAGCTCAGGGGAAGCCTTAAACCCAGGGGAAGCCTTAAATCTGTTTAGTTGAGGTTGACCTTGACCTCCTGTCTTCACTAACCTCTCCCCATTGCACGTGCCACTCATCCAGCTCAAATATCTTGTTTCTCACGCTCCCCCAATCCCCCAGAGAGTTTCTCTGTCACTTTTGAACCTGTTCTAGAACCCACTCTGTAGACCAGGCTGGCCTTGAACTCAGAGAGACCCCTGCCTCTGCCTCTGGGATTAAAAATGTATTACACCACCACCTGACTTTTTCACATCTTTATTCAAATAAAAATACCCAGCACAGATGTAATTTTGATGATAAACAATAACAAAACAAAACCAGACCTGTGCATGGCCATGCTGTAACTTCGCAGCTCTTGGGAAGTTTCGAGTCTGAAGCCAGGCTTGAGTACACAGTGAGTTCCAGGCCAGCCTGGGCTACTAAGTATGAGACCATCTCAAGAAACAAACCAAAAAAGGAAACACTTTAAAAGCTTGAGTATAGTAGCATATGCTTACATTCTGAAGCTTAGGAGGAAACAGAAGGGTCCCAAGTTTGAAGGCAACCTGAGTTGGAGAATGAGTCAGAGATAAAACTCTGCCTCCAAAGAAAGGGGGGCGGGGAGGTTGGAGGCAGAACTGGAGAGATGACTCAGTGGTTAAGAGTTCTGGAAGCGCCTCTAGAACACCCAGTTCAATTCCCAGTACCCACATGAAGGCTCACAACTGTAACTCCAGTGCAGGGCATCTGACACCCTCTTCTTTTCTAAGAGCACCAGGCACACAAATGATGTACAGACACATGTGTGGGCAAAACACTGTGTGTGTGTGTGAGAAACTGGACACAGCGGCACGTCTTTAATCCTAGCAGTTGGGAGGCAGAGACCAGTGGATCTCTGAGTTCCAAGCCAGTTTCTTGGCCAGTCATGGTCATATAGTGAGACTCTATCTCTAAAAAAACAAAAAACAAAGTAAGCTGGAAAGTGGTGGTGCATGCCTTTAATCCCAGCACTCGGGAGGCAGAGCCAGGTGGATCTCTGTGAGTTCGAGGCCAGCCTGGTCTCCAAATAGAGTTTCAGCAAAGGTGCAAAGCTACACAGAGAAACCCTGTCTTGGAAAAAAAAAAAAAAAAAAGTGGGCTTGAAAAAAAAAAAAGTGGGGCTCCCTTCCCTTGGGCTCACAGGTGTCCCTAGCCAGCTTAACCCTGCAACTGTGACAGCATAGGCCCGAGATGCCAGGTCGGGACAATCCCCTTTGTGTGGTTCACCGAGCTCTATGGGAGTTTCTTCAGGTTTTGAGGACCTGCGGTAAGGTCACGCTAAAAGCGTTCTCCCCCACACCAGTGATGTCACAAAGACAAGGAAGCCTATTTGTCGGGAGAGGCAGGCTTCCCGCCCTAGTCTCCCTCTTGCAAAAACAAGAAATGAGACTGTAGATGGGGTTCTGAGTGGAAAGAACCTCGTGAGCTCAGCACCTCCACTCCTTGGTCACGACACTCCTCCACTCCCCAGTTCACCAACACAGCCGCAGGGTGCTGGCCTCTGCGGTGCCCAGCCCTCTGCAGGGCGAGGTCCAGAATTAGGGAGGGCAAAACCTCAAAGTCATGGGCCACCAAAGTCAAGCACCAATGGCTGGCTGCCAGAATCTCGGGGTCCTCCGGGATACTCCCAAACCTACCTGGTCAGTTTTCCGCAAAACGGGCGGAACTACGTGGCTTCGGAAGTACCGACGCGTGTGGTAGTCAAGTTGTGGATTGTAAGGTGGAATTGCGGACCACAGCTTGGGCCTCGTGAGGCCGTAGGCCCGAGCCATTGTGCTCACAGCCACCCCATCCAAAACAAAGCTCTTTTCGAGTCGCAGAGGACACACACAACAGTGAGGCATCCCAACCAGCATAGCCTCTGAAGACTTTCTGAAGAGAGCACAGATGGGACTTCACTGAGCATTGTTACATTGTTACATTGTTACGTAGTAGGTCAAGTTTCTCCCCGAGACACAAACCTCATTGTTCTACATTTCAGGTTCACCACGCCCATCTTACAGAGGTGCTGGGATTTAACCCAGGGCTTCATGCGCATGCGTACTAGATAAACCCTCTCTCAAACTGTACTACATGCCCAGTTTTCTGCGCTCACACTTTATATACATAGATGTTGTGTTTGTGCTTGTTTTGTTTTGTTGGTTTTTTTCGAGACAGGGTTTCTCTGTGTAGTTTTGGTGCCTGTCCTGGATCTTGAGCTGTAGACCAGGCTGGTCTCGAACTCACAGAGATCCGCCTGCCTCTGCCTCCCAAGTGCCGGGATTAAAGGCGTGCATCATCACTGCCCGGCATACATGTTTTAACATTTCATATGTATATGAGTTTAGGTGCGCCTGACCCGGAGCTAAGAGTGGTAACTGACCAGATGGTGGTGGCACGCGACTTTAATCCCAACTCTAGGAAGGCAGAGGCAGAGGCAGGTGGATCTCTGAGTTCAAGACCAGCCTTGTCTATGAAGAGGTTCCAGGACAGCCAGGGCTACACAGAGAAACCCTGTCTCAAAAAACCAAACCAAACCAAAAAAAGGTAATGGAACTTAGCCCCCCTGCAAAGCTGTGCGGCTTTAACATCTCCAGCCACTGCTCCCAGGCTTTATTAGATTCAGTTTCTTGGCTGAGTTCTGCTGCAAAGCTGGTATCTAGATTTGACCATAATTCAGAGCACTTTGGAACCCTTATCTTCAGTGTAAGTAGCTAAGGGTTTAGGAGGATTTCCATAAACCACAAACCACAGGTGGTGGGGCTCACTTGTAATCCCAGCATTGGGAAGGTATTCAAGGCCAACCTGAACTATAGATTGAGGCCAGCCTGGGGTAGGTACTGCTGATTTTCCCTTTCCCTACCCCCAATTCACCTAGTTGCAGAACTCACTTTTCCCAACCCTCTGTTCAGGACCCTCAGAGTTGTTCCTTTTATCCCACTTTTCTGATCATTCTTAGATAACCCAGGCTAGCCTCATTTTTTGATAGCCCCTAAGTATTGGGATTACAAGTATGTGCCACCTGGGAACCAATTCTTGTCTTCCAGACAGAGAAAACAAAAACAAAAACCTAAACTAAATGGACATGGAATTCTTTGCCTGGCAGGGACTAGGATACAGTAAAATGCTATATTCCGTTTATAATTGCAAGCGACTCTTTCCTCATGCTTCCACTTCCCCAGTTGACCACTCACCCCAATAAAAAACCCCTAATACAAACGCCCTATGTATCAAAGCACCCCCACATACACGTGCCAACCCTGTATGCCACTTGGGGGGAAGCAGGTTGGCAATACTTTTGGGCATTCCTGGGGATTGAAACTGTGTTCTCAGCCAAGCAAGCCCTCTACTACTGGATACTTTCAGCCCTTCACTTTGCTAAAATTACCCAGGATGGCCTCAAAACTTACTTTTGCCTCTCCTGGATCACAGACACAAAACACAGCTAAGGCTTTCTGTTCATTGCTGTATAAATGCCTGACCTCCCAACATTCAAGAAAAAGGTTTGCTGGGTGTAGGCATGTAGACTATAATCCCAGCACCAGTGCGGAAGTGGATGGAACATAGCTTCTAGTTGGTGATGGAGAGGTGGCTCAGCATTTCAGAGTACTGCCTCCTCTTCCAGAGAACCTGGGTTCAGTTCCCAGCAACCACACAGGAACAAACATAATCTGTAACTCAAGTTCTAGAGTATCTGACTACCTAAGGGCACTGTTCAGATGGTGCAGATATACAATCCAGCACCAACAGACCTAGAATAGACCTAAAGAAAAGCAGGAGGATCATTTATGAGTTTTAGGCATTCCAAGTAAGGATACACATACTAAGACTCTGCCTCAAAATTTTTTGAGCCAGGTGGTGGTGAATGCCTTTAATCCCAGCACTTGGGAGGCATGAGCAGGAGGATCTCAGTGAGCTTAAAGCTAGCCCAGTCTACAAAGTGAGTTCTGGGACAGCCTGGACTGTTAAATCCTGCCTTGAAAGGGGGATGGGGGGTGGGAGGGGGAGAAAGATGGTGTAACTTGGCTATGATCAGGCTTGTCTTGAACTCAAAGATCTGCCTGCTTGTTGGTGTTATAGAAGAAAACCACCGTGCAGGATAAAAAAGACTGCTTTTTATACCTGTATCATTCTGTGGATATCGCTTTTCCAGTCCTTAAAAAGCACCCACATGACAGCTCACAACTGTGACTCCAGTTCTAGGGGACCCAACACCCAAGACAAACCAGCAGTACACATCCTTGGCAGGGTGTTAGTGGCGTGAAAATACATAAGCACTAAACTTTCACCTTGTTTCAAAGGCTGCTTTTGTTGAAGTGTACCTACAACAGGTCATTTGTCATTAGGCAGAATGCACCAGCGTTTCCGCCTGCATTTTATCTGCACACCATGTGTGTACCTCGTGCTAGAGGGTCCTGAAAGAGGATGTTGGCTTTTTTTTCTCTCAATTGGAGCTACAACTACCATGTGGGTGCTGAGAATTGAACCTGTGTCCTCTGAAAGAACAGCCTGTGTTCTTTATAGCTGATCCATCTCTCCAGGCCCTAAAGATAATCCTGGCTGATACTGGTGAAGGTGTGTCAAGAAAACAAATTCTTGGAACAAAGACTTTTTAATGAATATTTTACAAATACACCAGAGAATCATGCAATGCTGCCTGCATTGGATGCAATCCTGGGCCACAAGTCTGCACACTCCTTTGCGACTGGACCTGTGATCGCAGAACCTGCACAGAAAAGGGAGACAGGTCAGACAGAGTGCTCCTTGTCTATGCTCCTGGAGCAGTCAGTCACCCAGCCCAAGACCTACACTACAAGGTTTGAAGTGATCCGTACCTTTCATCTCGCCTTTATTGTTTACTATGACCCCTGCATTGTCTTCAAAATAAAGAAACACCCCATCTTTTCTTCGATACGACTTTCGTTGTCGAATTACCACCGCTGGATGGACTAAGGAGAAAAAACAGGGCAGCAGTTATCACCTGTCAAAGCCCTAGAACAAGCATAAAGGCAAGCAGCTACACCCCCCCACAGAATGTCCACTCAGCATTAGGTTTTCATCACCTAGCCGCGAGGACAAGAATCAACGCAAACATCCCCTCCCTTTAAGCAGCCATCATTTTTGTTCAGAAAGATATATATACACGCTTCTTTCCGGAATAATTCCAAAATATAAACTTAAAAACAGTCTGCTACACCTTCCCCTCTTATCTTGCAAGCTAGGACCACACGATCAGAAGTCAGAGCCCACGAGCTCAGTTGACAGAATTTGCCTTGCATGCGAGAGTGATGTAGTAGTTAGTACATGCCTGTAACCTAGCACTCTAAGAATGTGGCCTTCACAACGATAACCTTAGAGGGCTTCCCCTACAACGTACACACATTTTGAACTACAAATATTAACTACACCAAATAAAAATGTATTTTTATGTGTCAGTTTCTACATACTTCTTTGTTTGCTGTCCAACACATCTAAAGAGAATTCATTACTGGTGCTTGTTTGAAGTGTATTATTACTCCCTGAACTACTCAATTAATGCCCAGCATCTTGACAGTACACCCTATCTTACTAAGGACAGGAAATGTTTTCTTTAGACTTTGTGTTCCTTTACTGGAGAAAGATCCCTCATCAGTATACAGTGGTGCAAATATTACATGCGATCCATTCTGTTACTTTTGTCTATTGATGAGGTAGTTCCACTTGAAAAAAAACAAGACTAGATCCCTTTGGGATCTTTCTGATGTCAGACAATACACAACATGAACCACCACCATCTCTTCAGAGTCTAAAAACCACCTAGCCTGGCTTCCATTTCTACTGTATAATTAGAACTAAGCTCAACTTTTAAAGCTACCTGTTTAAAAGCCCTCACTCCTGCATGTTCAAGTTGAAGCACTATCATTATGTACAATATTAAAACTGAATTCCTGGCCGGGCAGTGGTGGCGCACGCCTTTAATCCCAGCACTCGGGAGGCAGAGCCAGGCGGATCATTGTGAGTTTGAGGCCAGCCTGGACTACCAAATGAGTTCCAGGAAAGGCGCAAAGCTACACAGAGAAACCCCTGTCTCGAAAAAAACAAAAACAAAAAACAAAAAATTGAATTCCTAAAGACAGATTCTGACCACCGTTAAAGCCACAGATCAGGAAAAAATAGGTAACTAATACTAATACGGAACTAAGTCTCAATTGGAGATTCCCAATTATGACCGCAGAAACTAAGAATGTCTCCACCAGTGGTGGGGACAACAGTACATCCAGCTGTTATCCTTCCCAAAGTAAGGGTCACATGCTCTTCTCTCCTCTGACAGCCTCCTGAGCCACCAACCAGACCTTGGAAGTGTTCTGAGAAGAGGCTCTGGGGAACAAAGAAAGCTCCTCCCCCATACAGTCTCTCTGTGTAGCTTTGTAGCCTGTCCTGGAACTTGCTCTGTAGAACAAACTGGCCTCGAACTCAAAGAGATCCACCTGCCTCTGCCCCCCAAGTGCTGGGATTAAAATCTTGCACCACCACTGCCTGGCTTTCCCCAGTTTTTTGAGACAGGACATCTGTGTACCCCTGGCTGTCCTGGAACTTACTCTGTAGACCAGGCTGGCCTCAAACTCAGAGATTCACCTGCCTCTGCCCAGCACAAAGATTTCTGACTACATGCTCCAAGTACACTGGGGTTTGTGGAAGCTGACTGCAAAGTGTTGCTACAGCACACCAGCACACCCCACGCCCACATTTGTGCCGTGCCAAGGGACTGCTATGATGGCCCTGAAAAAAAGAACAGAACAGTGCTTTTAAACCCAACACCTAGGAAACTGAGGTGTGTGGATCTGAGTTCAAGGCCAGGCAGGTCTCCATTGAAACCCTGCAGTGAAAGAGTTTGACAGCCAGCCAGGGAGGTTGAGGCTTGTCCCTTTCAATTCATCCACATACCTGATGGGAACACTTTTTGGGTTTGTGCATCACTTCGTTTATTGCTATCACAAAAGGAAACATGCCCGTCTGTGGTGACAAGACACCTTTAAAGCTGTGCCTGCTTCCAGTTGTTCCAACAATAAGCCACACATCAAACACCCATTCAGGATTACCATACAAGGAACCAGAGACCTTTCCTCATAAAAACAGGTGCTCTACTATTGCCTGATGAACTGCCAGGTGAGCCACAGATTAAACAGCAGAGACCTGAGCTTACAGAAGAATATCTAGGAAAACAACAAGATATTCCATAAACCAAAACAGTCAGGCCCATGGCTCATGCCTCCAAGTCCAATACAGGCTACAAAGTCAAAAGCTGTCTGGGAGCACCAAAAACAGCAGAAGCTGTACAACCGATCAACAGCTTCTCAAATGAACAGAAGTCACGTGGAGGTTTTGGCAGCCACAAAAAAAAAAAAAAAAAAAAAAAAAAAAAAATCCCTATTTCCAATGTATGGAGAACTTCAACTATCCGCCAGCCATGGTCTACTCACCCTTTTTTCTTAGTTCTGGTTTGCCTTTCTTAACTGTGGCCATGACCATGTCGCCCACGCCAGCAGCAGGAAGTCTGTTCAGTCGCCCCTTGATTCCCTTCACAGAGATGATATACAAATTTTTGGCTCCTACCAAAACAAACAAAAAAAAAATTAAAAAAATACCCTTCACACTCACAGGACATTCAAGCTTTCAGATGTATCCTGTCACAACACCGATTGAAGTAAACAACACAACAAGTTGCCACTTCACCCAAAAGTGGTGTTTTCACTCTGCCCCTTCTTGACGGCTCAGTGGGTCACCAGCAAACGGCCCACTGAGTGCTTTTAAAAGGGGGATCGCGGCGGGCACGGCCAGGAGCCTCACCTGTATTGTCAGCACAGTTGATCACAGCTCCTACCGGAAGACCCAGGGAAATCCGGAATTTCGCTCCGGAGGACCCACCACGTCCTGCGGGGAGGCAGAGAAACCAGATAAAGCAGCCACCGTTTGCAGGATCCCCAGTGCCCCTCACAGTCCCACCCTGAAATGGCATAAGCTTTGCAAGAACAGCGTCTCCCCGTGTGCCGCCCAGCGGTCACAGGACCCGGCTGCCCCCCACATTACCATCCTCCTGTCGAGGTTAAGGGGGTTTGGACGGTTCCAGCCTCCACTTTTTACAGTTATCGACGCTGCAAAGGCAGGCCGGCTAGCGCCCCACTGCGCAGCCGTGCGCGGGGCGACCTCACGGGCTCCGTCCGGGCCCCGCGCTCCGCAGCCCGGGCCCACGCTCCGCTCCTGCCAGCTCGGCGCCCCAACTCCGCCACCCTCCTCCTCCTCCGGGGCTTTTCCGAGGCCTCCGCGGCGCCCATCCACTCCCTCTCCGGCCGGGAACTGCAAAGCGCCGCCGCCGCTCGGAGCCGTCGCCACGGACCCGACCGGGCGCCCGGCGCGGCGGATGCCAGCGGATCCCCAAGCCGAAACTTGACTCACCTCGCTTCGACATCTTGGACTCCCGGAAAGAGTCAGAAAGGAAGTCAGTCCAAGGGACCCTGGGATATGAACTGGAGGCCCCGCCCCGTCGGCCACGTGACCGGATCTCCCGGCACCCGCCTGGTCCCTCGTGGCGCAGCTGTATGACGTAGGAAGCCTGGGCGTCTTTGCGGCGCCCGGCGTTGTAAACGGTGGTTTAATTATCCAGGCGTAGATGAATTCGGTTCTCTTCCCAGCGGCTGCGGAAGTAATTGGAGACAGACACATTGGGTTTTTTTTTTTGTCTTTATTAATTTGCTCAACGGCTTCTTTTGAGCTTCGTTGCCAAGCTCTTCTCTGGTTACCAGGAATTCAAAAATAAGGCGCGCACCGGGCGTGGTGGTACTCTCTGGGAATCCCAGCATTCCAGAAGCTGAGGCAGGAGGATTTCCGCAAATTCGATGTCAGCCTTGAGCTACCCAGTGAGATCCTTTTCAGAATAAATAAATACATAAGTAGAAATAAATTGTCCGGTAAGGGTTCCCAAAGAACAGATAGACATGGGGAAGAGCGAGCTCAGAATGGTTTCACTAAGTTGTGGAACACTGGCTGTGGGCGCCACAGATCACCCCCATCTGTGTGTTTGGTACCATTACATTCTGTTGTTTTAATTTTTTTTTTTTTTTCAAAGTGAAGAAAGAATGCTTTCTTTTTTGCCCGGTTTTTCGAAAGAGGGTTTTTCTCTGTGTAGCCCTGGCTATCCAGGAACTCGCTCTGTAGACCAGGCTGGTCTTCGAACTCAGAGATCAGAGATTCGCAAGCCCCTGCCTCTCTACCTCTGGGATTAAAGGCGTGCTCCACCACCGGCGAGCACAATGCTTTTTCTTTTTTTTCGAAACAGGGCTTCTCTGTGTAGTTTTTGGAGTCTGTCATGAATCTCGCTCTGTAGACTAGCCTGGCCTCAAACTCACAGAGATCTGCCTGCCTCTGCCTCCCGAGTGCTGGGATTAATAAAGGCATGTGCCGCCACCTCCCTGGCTCGGCTACTTTGTTTGTTTGTTTTTCGAGACAGGGTTTCTCTGTAGCTTTGGAGAATGTCCTGGACTAGCTCTGTAGACCAGGCTGGCCTCAAATTCACAGAGATCCGCCTGCCTCTGCCTCCCGAGTGCTGGGATTAAAGGCGTGTGCCACCACCGCCCGGCATCGGCTACTTCTTAATGACAGTGCACACAGCTGAAGTCAGACAATCAGTCAGTATCTCATCTTTATTACTCTCAAAATTACCCTATACAGCTATCAGTGAACGATTGGCTCTGTTGCTTCTTAAAGATGTGCAAAGTTTCTAAATAAAGTTTAAATATAGTATAATTTATATATAATATATACTATATATATAGTATAATCAAAATGAGAGTATTTTACTTTATTATTATTAATCGTCCCCTTTTCACTACCTCAACGTCTCCCCATTTTCCTGGCCTCTTTCCTTCTGTTGGCACATTCATTCAAATATGTGTTGAATGCTTACTTTAGGCCAGATTCTGTCTAAGTCATACATCAGATTACATGAAGGAACAAAATAGAATTGTTCTTGCCTTTATGGATTTTACCATCTGCCAGAGTAGAGGTTAGAAACAGATATTAGATACTAAAGAACAGAACTGGTTTTGAAAATTGCAGTAGTTCATTAAGGGAACAAATCACTATGAAGAAAGAAAAGTTAGGGGTCTGGAAAGTGAAGAGGCTGATTACAATGGAAATATTAATGCCTGATGGTGCAGACTTGTAATCCCATATATTCAAAAGTTAGGCAAGAGGATCCCAAGTTCAAGGCCACTTTGGACAATGTAGAAAGACCCTGTCAGAAAATGTAAAGTTGGAAAAGGGCTGGAGGTGTATCTCAGTGATGGAGCACATGCCTGACAAGATTCTAGGTCTTGTCCCCAACACTGAAAAAAGGTGTGAAATTTCTTTTTAGCTTCTGTGTGTGTGTGTGTGTGTGTGTGTGTTGTGTGTGTGTGTGTGTGTGTGTGTGTTGTATGTAAAATCATGGCCAGAAAGATAGATCCATGAGTAAAGGTGCTTGCCATGTAAGCCAGACCACTGAGTTTGATCCCCAGAACCCAGGTAAAGGTGGAAGGAGAGAACCAATTCCATAAAGTTTTCCTCTGAACCCACACACTGCATGGCGCATGTGCCCACACACATTATTTATTCATAAGCAACAATGATAAAGTTTAAAGTATCCAACAGTCGAAGGTCACTTACAAGCCCTAGACAGGAACTTGCCTAAAACTTGTGACTAGCTAGCAAGGAAGCTAGGTGTCAGTGAGAGCAGCAAGGAAGGATGAGCAGCAGGAACAAGAAGGAACTAAACAAAGTAATGATAAATGATTTTAGAAAGTATAAGTCCAGAATGGTGGAATGTCTGAAGTCTCAGGAGGTTACTCAGGGGTTAAGAGCATTTGCTCCTTTGGCATAGGACCTGGTTCTGTCCCCGGTACACACACAGCAGTTCACAACCATCTGTGACTCCAGTTCCCATGGCTCTGACACTCTCTTTTGGCTCTGTGGGCATCTGGCAAGTATGTAGTGCACATATCCATATGCAGGCAAACACTTGTATACATAAAAATCAAATTAAAAAGGTGGGAAATATGAAAAGAATAATGGAATGGGTAGTGGAGAGCTTTGCTCCCTGCTGTAGAGATGTTGTGTTTACTGAGAGAAATGGAAAACGGTGGCCTGATTTCAAGCCAACGTGGGAGCACAATCTAACTATGAATGTCTGGTCAGAGGAAGATTGCTGCAGAGCCTCTCTTCACAAAAGAAGGGCTTGATTTGGATTTGAGTGACAGCAGGAGAACTAATGTGATGAAGTGAGATTCTAGATTCATTTTGGAGAGGAAACCCAAATAAGCGGAATGGGAAAGAAAAGAGCTGAGACGTGCCTAAGGCCCTGCGTCATCCTGGACATTGGGAAAATGGCATTGCCATCAACCAACACAGAGAAGACTATGAGAGGACTCTGTATCTGTCTCCCTGATGTTAGGAACAGTCCTTTGGGTTAGGGCTACCACCAGTGTGACAACTAGAAAAAGTGATACATTATTTTTTCTCTTTCCCATGCAGCCAGATTTAAACACCAGGGACTGTTAACTCTTCCTGAACTGTTTGCCAGGCTTCCCAAGGCATGCCTTTGGTTCAGCACTACTGCAGCAGTTTCTAAGTGGTCTAACCTCAGTCTCCCATTGCTTGCAACTCTGTGCTAACCCCTCTGTTCTTGTAGAATAAGGTCTAAGGTTCTGTCTTAGTTACTGTCTATTGCTGTGAAGAGACACCATGACCTAGGCAACTTATAAAATAAAGCATTTAAATAGGGGCTTGCCTCCCAGTCAGGGGGTAAATCCATGGCTACCAATGTAGGGAGCATGGCACCAGGCAGGTATGAGAACTGAAGTAGCTGAGAGCTTACATCTGACCCCAAGTTGGAGATAAAGAACAAAAGACTAGGCCTGGCATGAGCTTTTGAAATCTCCAGTCCACCCTAGTGACAAACTTCTCCAACAAGGCCACACCTCCTAATCCTTCCCAAAACAGTTCCACCAACTAGGAACCAAGCATTCAAATATGAAGGCCTATGGGGACATTCTCATTCAAACCACCATAGTCCCTTACCACAGCATTGCAATCTTTCCCACAATTGCTTGTCCCCAATTGACCTCATCTCCTGCCACCTTGTCCCTTATACTTCACATTCCAGCAACACCAAATGACCCAGGGTTCCTGGTTATACCCTTCAATCTCACACCTTATATTTGTATTCTGTATCCTGTTTTCCACTACCCAGCAAGGACAGGGTCTTGGAGCCCGGAATGATGGTGCATATCTTTAGTCTCAGCATTCAGGAGGCAGAGGCAGGTGGATCTCTGTGAGTTCGAGGCTTGCCTGGTCTACAGAGAGTTTCAGGACAGCCAGAGCTGCACAGAGAAACTGTCCTGAAAAACAAAACAAAACAAAAACAAACACACAAAAAAGATAGGGTTAGGGCTGGAGAGATGGCTCAGTGGTTAGGAGCACTGGTTGTTCTTCCAGAGGTCCTGAGTTCAATTTCCAGCAACCACATGGTGCCTCACAGTCATCTGTAATGAGGTCTGATGCCCTCTTCTGGCATAAAGGCATACGTGCAGAAAGAGCACTATGTAAAATAAATATAAATACATCTTTTAAAAAAAAAAAAAAAGACAGGGTCTTTCATAATTTTCCCTGTAAGCTGCTCATATAGCCTTGAAGTCATTCTGTGACTCAGGCAGGACTTGAACTTTTTTTGATTTGTTTTGTTTTTCCAGACAGGGTTTCTCTGTGTAGCTTTGCGCCATTCCTGGAACTCGCTTTGTAGACCAGGCTGGCCTTGAACTCAGAGATCCACCTGGCTCTGCCTCACAAGTGCTGGGTCACATATCACCTTTGATGACCTTTCCTAACTCATTTGCATGGAATGACCAGTGAACTGGATAAAGAAGTCCTGTGATGCTTCATGCTACCTCTTCCTGCTGGATTTATTCTGGGTTTGACTTGAATGTTTTGTCAAATCCTTTCCAGACTTTTTATTTCAGTGCACTTTGAAGATGGATCACCTCTCTCATCTGGATGAAGTTCTTTGGAGAGAACTTTTTTTTTTTAATTTCTTTTCTGTTTTTTTTTTTTTTTTTTTTTTTTTTTTTTGAGGCCAGCTTTGGAGGCCAGCCTGGTCTACAGAGTGAGTTTTAGGACAGACAAAGCTGTTATAGATAGAAACCTTGTCTTGATAGCCAGGCGGTGGTGGCGCACACCTTTAATCCAAGCACTCGAGAGGCAGAGTCAGGCAGATCTCTGTGAGTTTGAGGCCAGCCTGGTCTGCAAAGTGAGTTCCAGGAAAGGCACAAAAACACAGAGAAACCCTGTCTTAAAAAAAAAAAAAAATTCCTTGTCTTCAAAAAACAAAACAACAAAACAAAACAACAAAAAAAAAACAAGCCAGGTGGTGGTGGCACACACCTGTAATCCCAGCACTTGGAAGGCAGAGGCAGGCGGATCTCTGTGAGTTCGAGGCCAGCCTGGGCTACAGAGCTAGACCAGGACAGGCTCCAAAGCTACAGAGAAACCCTGTCTCGAAAAACAACTTCTATTGCAGCCAGGCATAGCTGAAGAGTTGGCTCAGTAGTTAAGAGCACTGGCTACGCTGAGTGGCAGCGCACACCTTTAGTCCCAGCACTCGGGAGGCAGAGACAGGTGGATCTTTGTGAGTTTGAGGCCAGCCTGGTTTACAAAGAGAGTTCCAGGACAGCCAGGGTTGTTGCACAGAGAAACTCTGTCTCAAAAAAAAAAAAAAAAAAAAATCTGTTGCCTAGGACTTTTAGTGTAGTGTGGAAGTATAAAGCCAAATTATCTTCAGTTATGTTTCCCCATTTATTTATTTAGTTAGTTTTTTTTGAGACAGGGTTTTTCTGTGTAGCCCTGTCTGTCCTGAAACTCACTCTGTAGGTCAGGCTGGCTATCAACTCAGAAAACTGCCTGCCTCTGCTCAAGTGCTGGGACTAAAGGTGTGTGCCACCACTGTCTGGCCCCATTTATTTATTTTTTTATTTATTTATTTATTTATGTTTGTTTTGAGACAGGATTTCTCTGTGTAGCTTTGGAGTCCGTCCTGGAAATTGTTCTGTAGACCAGGCTGGCCTTGAACTCATGACTTAGACATTGAAGGGATGGTGGGAGAAAAAGTTTATACAAACTGAAAGGTCAGACACCCAGGGTGCTTTCAAACAGAATGCAGACCTCCATCTAAAGTTCTGAAAACAAAAGAAAAGATGTCCAACACAGTCACCCCTAAACCACCCCTCAGAATCAACCAAGGGCTCCCCAGTCGATTCACAGGATGCTGGAGCCACGGAAAGACCCTTCCCCTGAAGCAGCGCCAGGCACTTGGGCACTAGGAGATCATGTTGGTACTGGATTCTGATCTGGGGCCTCCTCTAGTGAAAGTAGATTTTCCCAGGCTGTGGTGGCGCACGCCTTTAATCCCAGCACTCTTGAGGCAGAGGCAGGCGGATCTCTATAAATTCTAGGCCAGTCTGGTATACAGAGCAAGTACCTGGCCAGCCAAGGGCCAACTACTGATACTGTTTACAAAACTTAGAAAAAAGAGGAGGAGAAGGAGAAGGAGAGGAAGGAAGAAAGGAAGGTTGCATTGTCCATGGGGCCCCTCTTTGAGCACCATAATTGGACTGTACAAAACCTCACACCATTGTCACCTCAAAAGGAATAAGAGTTTATTCAGAAGCCAAACACAAGTGACTGTGGCCTGGGAGCACAGATTCAAGTTCATTCTAAACGCCATGTTTCAATGTGTTCAATATGATAACAATGTTATGAAGTTTTTACAGGAATAGAACAAGGAAAAACCACAAATCAAGGCCGTGTGTGTGTGTGTGTGTGTGTGTGTGTGTGTGTTGTGTGTGTGTGTGTGTGTGTGTTTTGTTTTCCTGGGATTACAGGCATGTGCCTTCATGCCTGGTCCTAACACACTTTTAAAAGGAATTGGTGAAAACAGCAGGTAGGCAAGTTACATCCAAGTGGGAAGCCTCTTGGAATAGTTCTGGAATGTTTTCTGATGACAGCCTTTAATTGGTGGGGTCTGTTGCTACATTCCATAAGGATTTACCTAATAGTCACAAGGATGTTAGGTCATTCATAGACACCTGCAATTAGAGATAATCCTCTACTTAGAGGATAAGGTAGCCCAAGACATCCCAACTGATCACAGTCATTGATGTTCTTTTGTTTTTTTTCCCCAGACAGGGTTTCTCTGTAGCTTTGGCTGTCCTGGAACTCACTCTATAGACCAGGCTGACCTCAGACTAACAGAGATCCACCTGCCTCTGCCTCCTGAGTGCTGTGATTAAAGGCTTGTGCCATCACCTCCTGGCTACATTCATTTCTAAATATAACCTGTTTGTTTCATCCATGCAGTGTTGCTTGGATACATGTTTTCAGGCTTACCATTTGGAACTGGACAACCAGTGGATGTGCTGGGGAGACCCACCTCTCCTGCTTCTGGTTTTACTCCTGCTTCGGGTTTTAAATTGCCCGTTATTCTTTGTGTAGGGTCAAGGCCTTGTGGGGTTTCCCTGTCCAGTCTGGCATATTCATTGATGTCATCCTTGTCCAGCTCACATTTGGACAACCACATTGGTGAGACTTTATGTGTGTAGCTTCTGATATTACTAGGAGACACAGTCTCACAGCAAATTCCCTGATCCTCTGGCTCTTAACAGTCTTTCGGTCTCCTCTTCTGCAGAGTTCCCAGAGCGTTCTGAAGGAGTGTTTTGTAGATGTGTCCATTAGGACTGGGCTCCACCACTCTGCATGTTGATTGGTGGTATTTTTTATAATGGTCTCTGTTGCAAAGAGCCGATTCCCTGATTGAGCTGAAGACTACACTTATCTGGGTAAAAGTCTACTAGAGCACTGGCCAAGCATGTCCCAAAGCTATGGGTTCAACTCCCAGCACAAAGTCTTGGATTTCGTCATCAAAGAGCCGTCTTAGATATTCTCTCTGCCTTTTGATTTTGGAGTGCTTCTTACTTGGAACACATATCTTGTTCAATATTTTAAATTGCCCTTAAAGTGTGTGTGTGTGTGTGTGTGTGTGTGTGTGTGTGTGTACAACTTGTGGGAATTGATCCTTTCCTTACACTGTGTGGATCTCAGGGATTGAACTCAAATCCTGGGGTTCGGTGGTAAGTACCTTCACCTGCTGAGTCGTCTCACCCACCCTAAGTCCAGGCGGACTGTTTGCTTCCTGAGTGCAGGGGTCACTTTGCGTTCTTTGTGTTCTCCGGAGTCCTTGCTTGGCACACTGCCTGATTCACTGTGAGCCTTGGGATGGGTTTCCTTGCCAACCTACAAGCTGAGTAACTTCAACGATAGGATTGCTCCAGGACTGCACCCAGCAGCTGAGTGTTATCGAGAAAAAGCACGTGCCACTCCACCCACCTCTAAAAGGTTTCGTCTAGCATTCCTACACCTCCGCCCAAGTATGTTCACCTTTTTCCTTTCCAAAGCGAGCACCCCACGGTTTCTCCTGTCTTGAACCCCCAGACTCTTGCCTCTTCCCTCTCTCAGCTGAAGAGCTTGCCCATTCCTTCCTGCAGGAAACAGTTGCAGTGGTGTGTTGGGAAACTAACTATAGGGGATCTATGGGTAGGTTTGCCAACTCCTGGGTTAGGAATACACACACGGGGCTGGAGAGATGGCTCAGTGGTTAAGGGCACCAGCTGCTCTTCTAGAGTTCAATTCCCAGCACCCACATGGCAATCACAGCCATCTGTAACTCCTGTTCTAAGGTATCCGACATCCTCAAGCAGGCAAAGCACCAATCCATGTGAAATAAAAAAAAGCAAATAAGGCCGGGCGGTGGTGGTGCACACCTTTAATCCCAGCACTCGGGAGGCAGAGGCAGGTGGATCTCTGTGAGTTCAAGGCCAGCCTGGTCTACACATCGAGATCCAGTACAGGCACCAAAGCTACACAGAGAAACCCTGTCTTGAAAAACCAAAAAGAAAAAAAAAATAAAATAAAGGTAAGTAAATCCTTTAAAAAAAAAAAAAGCCTGATGCAGTGGTGGCCTATGCCTTCAACATCTGCTGGAAATGTCCATCCAATGTCTCCATTCTGTATATAGCTTAGTGGTAGAAAACTCACATGACATACTGAACTCCTAAACTCACCCCCCAGTGCCATCAAAAGTAAAAGCATTGAACACACACACACACACACACACACACACACACACACACACACGGGGTTTCTCTCTGTAGCCTTGGCTGTATATTGAGCCTGTTGTTGACTGTGACCACAGAATATGACTTCTGCAAGTATTGGGAGCCATGCACTTACTGCTTTCTCTTGAATGAGACTTTCATTATTGCTGTTGTTGAGACAGGGTCATGCCATAGAGCCCAGACTGGGTCTGGAATTGGAACTGGCCATCTTTTTCCTCAGCCTTCAAAGTGCAGGCTTTACAGGTGGGACTCACCACATCTGGCTGAGATTTTTCAAAAAGATGGGTTTTTTAAATAATTATTTATTTATTTTGAGACAAGGTTTCTCTGTGTAGTTTTGGAGCCTGTCCTGGATCTCACTCTGTAGACCAGGCTGGCCTCGAACTCACAAAGATCCACCTGATTCTGCCTCCCGAGTGCTGGGATCAAAGGCGTATGCCACCACTGCCCAGCAAGATGAGTTTTTTTTATTAGCATTTTTTTTTTATATTTATTATGTGTGTGTATGTGTGAGTGTTTAGGTGAATGTGGAAGTCAGAGAATAACTTGCAAGAGTTGATTCTCTCCTACTACATGAGTTCTAGGAAATGAACTCAAATTATCAGGCTGAATAGCAAGTACCTCCTCTACTTGAACTATCTTGTCGGGCCCCCGAAAAACCTGGTGTTTGTTTTTGGGTTAAGACCTAATCCACAGCCCAGAGCCTTCAGTAGTCTAGGTGACTCTGTCATTGAGTACATCCTTAGCTCCAAAGAGAAATGCTTGGCTTTTTATTTTCTTACATATTTTATCTTTTCTGTTTCTGTTTGTCTGTCTGTCTTTCTGTCTGCCTCATGTAGTCCAGATTGACCTTAAACTCTATACATAGTTGAGGCCGGCCTTTCTGATGCTCACAGTGCTGGAATCACAGGGTTGTGCCATCACACCTAGACACTTTGAATTTAAACCAGGGAGACTGAGCTTGGATTTTTCTTGTTCCTGATCCAGTACAGGGCCTGGTGTCTGTCAGGTGAGCCCCCCCCCCCACTAAACCACACCCCAGGGCTCTGTGTAGCAGGAATCGTAAAAAGTCTTATTAATTAAATCAAGCATGAGGCCAGTTATTGGGGTGGATGCTGGAAGATCAGAGAGACAGAGCAAGCCACAGCTACCTCACCTCACCAACTTCTCAGATGATCCTGTTTCCTCAGACTGGAAACCTCTGTGTCCTCATCCCAATGGTTCTCAGCTGAACTGCTGCTCGAAAGCCTGAAAGCTTAACCAGCCAAAATGCTTCTAGTTTCTGGTCTCCATGCCTTATATATCTTTCTGTTTTTCCCATCACTCCCTGGGATTAAAGGCTCACTTCTTGGGATTAAAGGCTCACTTCTTGGGATTAAAGGCCTGTGTCACCATGCCTGGCTGTTTCCAATGTGGCCTTGAACTCACCGAGATCCAGAGGGATTTCTACCTCTGGAATGCTGGGATTAAAGGTGTGAGTGCCACCATTTTCTAGCCTTTGTATCTAGTGGCTGTCTGTTCTCTGACCCCAGATAAGTTTATTGGGGTGCACAATATTTTGGGGAACACAACACCACCACAGCTCTGGGCACAAAGTTGTGGAGCAGTTGTCTAGAATTTACTCACTTTTGTACAATGATGGCAGCTCCCTGTTTCCCTCGGTCCCAATCCCTGCTAACCGCCATTTATTTCCCTTTCTGCTTCTGTGGTTGTCTACATACCTTGTAACTGAAATCACGCAGTGTCCGGATTTCACATTATTTATTATTTATTTATTTACTCACTCACAACTTCCTTCCTTCCTTCCTTCCTTCTTTCCTTCCTTCCTTCCTTCCTTCCTTCATCTATCTAGATAAGATCTCTATATAGTTTGCATGATGTCTTTAAACTCCACCATGCTTGCCGGCCATCACTCTAAGTAAAGGAGAGAAGAATAAATTCTTCCATGACTATCCAACTTGAAGTAGACCTCTGGTACTTTGCTAAATATCTTGCTTTTAGTATTATTTACTTATTGGCAGAGTTTTGCTATTCAGCCATGGCTGAACTGAGTGCTAAATACACCCCAGGCACCACCACTAGCTGAACATTTTTTTTTTTTAACTGTTTCTCCTTATTACTACCGAGTATTTACTTTTTCTTGAGGGGAGGGGGATTTCGAGACAGGGTCTCTCTGTATAGTTCTTGCTGTCCTGGAACTCACACTGTAGACCAGGTTGACCTTAAACTCAGAGATCTGCCTGCTTCTGCCTCCTGAGCACTGGGATTAAACGCATGTGCTGGTACCACCACTGCCCGGCAAGTATTTATGCTGATTCGCCTGTGAATTTATTCCTAGTGGGTCTCTAGCACATTGTGAACTCAGAGAGCTAGGATCACTCTATCTTAGTTGAAAGTTTGTTTCGCTTCTTGAGAGGGCGACATAGTGAGTGCTCTAAGAATCATAAGAGGGCAACCGTGCCTCGCAGTGGGTGTTCTGTTTGAGGTGGTATTTATATTCTGGAGAGAGCAGAGAGAAAAGTCTTCCAACGCAGTTTTGCAAGAGAAAGATAAATTATTAGAAACTGGATAAAGTATTGAGTCTAACTTGCATTCCAGATGGAGTTCTATGGTGATACCCTGCTTTAAAAAAAAAAAAAAGAAGTTTGCAACCTAAATTTATGTTTTCAAATTGTCAGTGTGCTTTTAGCTTTTTTTTTTAGATGTATGCCTTTATATTGCCTTTAAATTCAACATTACTTAGCAAAAAGGTATTACTTTTAAAAGTATAGTCTCAAAAAGGAAAAGTATACAAGTCATGTAAAAAGAATTTTCTCAGCTCACACCAGCAGAGGGGGTATAGCTCAGTGGTAGAGCATTTGACTGCAGATCAAGAGGTCCCCGGTTCAAATCTGGGTGCCCCCTGAATGGATGTGCATATTTTTCATTGACATTCATATACAATTCCACTACTCAGTTATCTCCAACTCAAACATCTCCTCTATCCTCCAAATTTTCCACACCGGAGTTCGGAATGTTCGTGGTCGTCCAGAATCAGCAGTAACTAGTGAGAACCCTACTCTCCTAACACACTGGACTAGTGCCAGCCACAACGCCCTTTTGGGTCACAGAGTGTTGAGGTGTGGAACCAGTATTACTTTTACCTAGTTTGTATCCTGACCCAAAAGACTAAGATGAATCCAGATACCGAATGTTTATATACTTGTTTGTAGCAAGGTGTGGTAGTACATGCCTGTTACTCCCAGCACTTAGAAGTCAGGGGCAGGAGGATCAGAGTTCAAGGGAGTTTAAGATTAGCCTTGGCCTATATATCAAAATTGAGGACAGCCTGGGCTACAGGACGCTGTATATGAAAAAAAAAAAAAAAAAAAAGACACGGTCTAAAGCTAAAAAAAAATGAGAACCTCCTTCCCTGAGAAGTTGAGGCCTGATAAAATACAACTTCACGGCCTAGTGCCTGGGAAGTGAGACGCACCGGTCAGGTATTTCTGGTCTTTGGCCCGCAGCTGTTCTAGCCCCTTCCTTGTTCAGCCCGGCAGAGAACAGTAATGGGAACTGGGAAGCAAAAAAATGCACGAGAGTATTCCCCTGGGGTCCTGGGATGACACAACCAGATTCCGTGTTTAAAATATCACAGCCGCACCCTGACCCAGGCAGCATGCCTCTCCCTGTCTCTTTTCTTTTTCCTTTTTTTGGGCAAAACCTAGCTGAGGGGGCCGCCCTTGCCTCCTTCTTTACATTGAGATTTCTTCCAGCCCAGATACCGTAAGCCACACACTCAGCAGATGGACACCTGTCCCCATTTTGAGGATTTCAAACCCGATGGCTTTGTAGTAACACTCCAGTGATCCTCCAAGACCGGTGCCTGGGTCCCTGAGTGCCTTACCTGGAAAATCCGTCAAAGAGCTAATTGGCAAGGCCTCCCTCCAGGTCTACACAATAGGAAACTGGGGATGTTTTAACGAGCCCTCTAGGTCGTTCTGGAGCACGCATAAGTTTGAAAATCACTGCACTAATTTATATTACTTGGCTTTGGGATCTTACTCTTTTGCACTGGAGAGAGCTGACGGGTGCGCAGCTGCCGGTCTCACGTTCTCGAAGGGCTTTTACTCGGTCCGCATCACCAAGCAACAGGGAGGCTTGAGAAGAACATAGAGTAATAATGAACGCAGAATGAAAAAAGGAAAAAAGAAAGTTTAGGTTGGGGAAGGGCCATATCTGTGAGTTTTCCTCTTTTGACCTACCCTTATCCTCATGGGACATAGAATGCCAACCCGGGGAGTGACCTTGGCTCCTGAAACCCAAGTGTGGAATCATCCAATCAAAACCTGCAAGGCTACCGTGGGCAGAAATCACCACTCCGGCGCCAGTCAAATGAGGCCGCGCAAACTTCTGTTCCTGACAGACAGATGTTCTTCTGCTGGATACAAGGCAAAAACAAAAGCTTTCGACTTAGACTGTAAATTGAACAACCTTTTATATATACCTATTTTAGCCCAGGATTGGGTTAAGACCATATTTGAAATGATACGTATCTTTATTTGGCCATTAAATTGAGGAAAAGACTCCGAGGGGGCACCCGGATTTGAACCAGGGACCTCTTGATCTGCAGTCAAATGCTCTACCACTGAGCTATACCCCCACACCGTTCCAGTGGTTGGAGCAAATTCTTTTCAGTAGTAAGATACTGTTGCAGCTGCTACACGGATACTCTAAGGGCAAAGGAAAAGAATAAAAGAGCAAAGGGGACCAAGCTAAAAGCAGAGGATGCCCAGGAACCCCCAGGAATCCTGCAGCTCAGAGGCGCAGGGAGTGCGAACACCCGGACGCGCTGAGTCCAAAGGGAAAGGGGCAGGTACCAATGTAGGAGAGGACGTGGGGCGGGAAGGGAACTAGCTGGGGCACTGGGCGGGGCAGGTGGGGTTCCCCGCAGGTTCACGTTGGGTACCCACTGGTATAAAGAAAGTCCCCGAGTCTGGAGAATCCGTACCATCCCCACCCTCATCGGGTGCGTGGGGTCGGCCCTCTCACGGGAGATCGGGCTTTGTCGCAGTCGCATATGTATCTTCAGTTGGGTAAGGGCCGTGGTCAGGGGCTGCCGTCAGTCGGGGAGCCCAGGGCGCGGGCACCCCGGGAGCTTAGGGACTCCAGCACCCACGTCCTGCTGCCCTCCCCGGAACCCGCCCCCACGCAGCCCCACGTCGCCCGGGGAGCGCGCCTTGTCGCGCGCGCCCCTTTCCGCGTCCGAGGCGCGTCCCCGCCCCAGCCAGTGCAGCCCCTCCTCCCCACCGTGTTTATTAGGGGAAGGAGGGCGGAGGCGGAGGCCAGTTCCCCAGTTCCAGTCGCCGTCGCCTGCACAGTTGCAGCCGCCGCCTCTCAGACGCTCGCCCAAGGAAAAGGGAACGCGCGCGAGCTCGGGCGTCCCCGCCCCAGTCTTTCCCCGGAACCATGAACCCGAACTGTGCCCGGTGCGGCAAGATCGTGTATCCCACGGAGAAGGTGAACTGTCTGGATAAGGTGAGCTCCGGCACCCGGCGCCCCGGGCTAGGCATTCCCAGTGCAGCTCTCCATCGGGGGAGGAAGGAGGGACTGGGTCTTTGCGGGCTCTTCTCTTGTGATCCCCTGAGCAGGGAAGGAAGGCGGGACGTGACTTGGGGTGCGGAGACAGACCACAGTCTGGAACCCGGGAAATCCAAGGCGAGGCGGTGGGCAGCCACCGCTGGAGAAGGATGGGCTCTGTGCGTCGGGGCTAGGAGGGCTGGAAGGGCGGGAGAGCACCAGGAAACCAGGATCGCCGGGGTGTGTGCTGGAGGTTAGAGGTGCAGTCCCGCCCCCCCCAGAGCCGGGAGTAAGAGAGGAGACGGCCGCTCCCTTTCCCCGCGGCGCCCAGCGCCAAGTAGGCGGAAGCGCGGGGCGCTGGGGGGAGGGGGCGGCGGGGGCGGGGCGGAGGCTGGGGCCAGCGCAACCCTCCGGGCTTGGGCTGCTGGTAGCCCAGCTTCCTGGCCTAGAAGCTGGGTCGGGTCCATTGGCCAGCGAGTGCCAATTGTGGTGAAAGGGACTTAGGGGCAGCACTGGAATCTTATTTCGAGACCCCCCCCCCCAGTCTGAACGACCTGCTGGACTGCCCCCTCCTTGCTGGTTCCCTGGTTGGGGAACCCGCAGACCTCCTTCATAGCTTTCCCAATCGCCAATTCAAATTGCAAGCCACTCTGGGTGCTGGGCAGCCCAGCAGGAGCTGGGCGGGGTGGGGTGCTGAGGTGGGGAGGGTTGGAGGGGACGCTTCTCCGAGATCTGAAATTGTGCTCAGCCTGGAGACCAGCTGAGAGAACAAAGAGCTAACTTTTCAGAGCTGGTTTCATCAATGGAGGGTGGGATTGGCCGACTTCTGGGGAAGCCAAGGAAAGGGAGAATTTTTTTAGAGGGGAGGGCGGAGAGGGTAGCCTTCTGGAAATTAGCTGTCCCCTAGGGGCTCTTACACATCCCCGGCCCAGGCTGGACTCGTTCATCTGGTTGCCATTACATTTCTGCAAGGGGAATTGAAGAGTCGATCTGGGTGTTTCCGGTATAGTTCGAGGTGGGACCTCCTGCCTTGCTGATCCTTCTGAAGCCGAAGGCAACCTGTCCCTTCTCTGTGTTCCCCTCTGAAGGGACGCCTCTGTGATTTGGCTCCTCGTGGGTACATTGTATCTAGCTCCCCAAGCTAGATAGGAGTTTACCTATTCCCACCTTTCTGTCTGAACAGGCGATAGGCCTGCGCCCGAGAGAGGGGATCTAGTTTTGTTGGAAATGGATACTTTGTTAAATACTTTGTCTCTCCTCTCGGGACTAAGATTAGTTCGTTCTTAGGAACCTTTGACCTCCGAGTCCAGGTCAGGAGGCGGGGACTCGTGGTTCTGAAACATTTGGACTTCTTTTCTGGAGGAAAAGGACATGGGGCTGGGCTAGCCTGGAGTCTAGGAGTGGCTTAGGGAAGGTGCTGACCTGCTCAGTCACTGTGCTAGCCCCTGGAGAGTGGCACTCCTAGATGGAGACTCCCCCAAACAAACAAACAAACTCGAGAAGTTAACTGTCCTTACAGGAAAATCTTTGTCATTCCTGGTCAAGTGCTTTGACCCCTGCATTTGCAGTAGTTCCCTAGGCTGTCAAGTGGGCTCCCCAGTAATGAGTAGGGAGAGGCAATGGATGATGGGAGGATTGCGAGCCTGGGAAGTGGGAGACAGTCTTAGCCCAGGTCTATGCCCATCAGCTTTATGAATGGTTCTGGGCCTCAGTATTCCCTGTCACCAGATGGGCATTGATGATGTCATTGCCTCGGAGGTGGGCAGTGCAGGGAGTGTGGTCAAGGCCGTTCTCTTCTCTCTTTTCTGCCCAGCACTCCAGCCACTCTCCTTGTAAAGACCTTCAGTGCTGTGTGTCATAAGGAAGGGGGCAGGGATCCTAGATGCCCTAGCTAGAAGAGGATAATCTAGTTGGGGTTGCCCTGGGAAGTGGGAGTGGGTGATTCCTTTCTGGTTTTAGAACTCCCCCTAGCGGAAGTGGCCCTGGAGAGACATCTGCCTTTCACCCCCTCCACAGACTGGAGAATCCTGCCGGCCTGTCTCTCCCGTCCATGCCCTACAGGCAATAAGAACAGATAGTTAGAACTGGAGCCCTGGAGAATGCTGAGCAGAGACCTGGGTATGAGGAAAGTTCAGTCCCATAGGCATGGTTGCTACCCAACTTCCCAAGGCTTCTGGTGGCCAGTCAGGGAGAATCAAGGTGGACTGGCCTGATTTACTGCAATCCCCTATGGCATGCGCCCGCCTGCTGCTTGGCTAGAGCGGAAGCTGTGTCCTTGATGAGCAGTCTTCTCCTGCCTGAGCCTTATCTGTCAAAGGCATAAGTGGGTAAACCTTATCACCAATGAAGGCCACTCTGTCCCCAACCCATAGTACCAGCGAGCTCTGCATGCTGGGTAAATAAATCTGTAGTGCTGACGACGGTGTTTGAGGAAGGAGGTTGAGGTTTGTTTCCCTAGAGGGTTTTCTGGGATTAGAGCAGGAAGGAGAGCCAGGGTGACCTCATTCATTTAACAAATATTTATTGAACACCTACTTTGTATCTAGTGACCTACACTGTTGAGAAGCTGCCACAGCTTTCTCTCACTTTCTTTTTCCCTCAGCTTCTAAAAACAGGTGGAGACAGTCAGGAAAGCTGGGGGATTGGCCCCACTGAGAGTTGCTTTGGAATGTTCCATTAGAGAGGGCCTCCTGCCCCAAATGGCTGTTAGGGTGTACCCCTGTTCCCTCAAAGGAACAAAGTTCATGTAGCCATGAACAACAATTTTGTTGTTGTTGTTTGCTTTATTTTATGTGTACAGATCTTTGCCTGCATATATATCTGTGCACCATGTGTGTGCCTGGTGTCAGAAGAAGCCAAGAAGTGTTGGCATGGCTGGGACTGGAATTGACAAAATTCTGAGACCCACCATGTCGGTTTTGGGAATTGAACCAGGGTCCTCTGGAAGATCGGCCCTTGCTCTTAACCACTGAGCTCTTGTTCCGACTCCCCATCCCCATGTTTTGTTTTTGTTAAAAAGAAAAGTTTGGAATACCCTGCAATCCCTTCAGGACCCGCCATTCATAATAGGTACTACTTACTGAAGTGTACTGGACTGAAAGGCCTCACAAATGGGGTGGGGGTGGGGCATGGGGTGGGGGAAGATAACTCCTGTAAGCTATGAGCCCGATAAGCAGGTGTGTCCAACTTTTTGACATTGGGACATGATATTATCATCTACAAGATTCTCAATAGAGAAATATACAATATCCATAAAAAAGTTCTTATATTTTAAGTAAGCTTGCCGTTTTGTGTTGGGCCACATTCTGGATGACCTTACCCACCCAGAGGAGGCTGATGGACAGCCTGTCTCCCTCCTTTTAGCGAAAGTTTTATCTGTCTTTCTTTCTTTCTTTTCTTTTTTTTAAATCCTCCTGCCTCAGCTTCCTAAGTGCTGGGATTACAGTCATTTGTCACTATGACTTGCAAAAAAATTTTTTTTTTGCAAAGTTTTTTTTTTTAAAGACAGGGTCTCATGTAGCCCAGGCTATCCTTGAACTCACAATCCTCTTCTTACCTCCGCCTCCCAAGTGCTGGGGTGACTGATGAGTTTTGGCACCACACCCACTTTTTATAGTGCTGAGTGTGGATCACAGGATTTTGTCTTTGTGCCTGCTGGCCAAGCCCTTTGCCAACCGAGCTACCCCCCCAGCTCCCAAAATTCTGGCGGTTTCGGTCGTCTGCTGGTGTATTTGCAAACAGGTATTTTTATTTACACTGTCTCTTTTCCAAAAGTGGGTCCACTTAGGCAGCGTAGTGGTACACACGTTTAATCCCAGTATTTGGGAGGCAGAGGCAGGAGGATCTCTGAGTTTGAGGTCAGTAGACTGGGCTACAGAGTGTATTCCAAGGCCAGCCAGAGCTACGTAGTGAAACCCTGTTGGTCGGAGGAGGGCGAGCAGTGGGTCCCACCCTTCCTCATCCTGTCTGGAGGAAGGTGTTGGGCCTAGGATCCTGAGGGCTATGGTTCCAGGGGCTTCAGGTTACTAGAAAGGAATTGTGGAAGTGCGTCGAGTTTATAAGCTGGAGGCCCTGAGTTAGGCTGATGGCCTGAGCCTGGGTAGTGCTGGTGTTGACCCTAGGAAGGGGCAAACTCTAACTCTAGGCTACAGGAAGGGAGGAGTCTCATACTCCGGCCCTGAGTCACCGTCATCCTAGGAAGCAGGTGACAGGCTGCAGGTACAGGGACCTGGATGAAGCTGCTCTCTTCCTCCCCTAGAGCCATGGAGCCCCAGGGTCTGGCTCCAGTGTGTGGGATCCTTGCAGGGGCTTCTGTCCCCACTGGCCCGTCTGTCTTTCTGGAGTCATTTTCCCACACAGCATTTCAGACAGGACGGGAAGGGTGGTTGTCTGGTGCCTGGGGTCTGACTGAGCTGCATCATCTCATGGGCAGCTTGCCCTGTGACTAGGGATACATTCTGAGCCGCACACCTCCTGGTGCGGTTCGCTTCCTCAGTCCTAAATCCTAGGAGCACATGCCCAAAGTCTGCCCTGGACCTTGCAAACAGGGCCGTTCTTGCTGTGAACTAAGTAAGGCTCCTAGAACCAGGGGAAGAAGGCAGGTCCTCTTGGGACTTCTTTTACATCATCTTTCCTCCATACCTGACAAGAGACAGGATGAAGTTCCTCTCATTCTGGAGTTGGTTCACGAGCACTCTTGAATGAATGGCCATTTCCTGCCTCCCCAAAGGAGTGGCCTTCTGGTTCTCTGACAGTTCCTGGGGGAGATCATAGTTGTGGCCCTGCTTTACAGATGTGGAGACCTCCCTTGGGAGTCGCCCAGCAGATACCCACCTCACTCTGGTTTCCATTACTCTGCTCCTGAGCAGCCCAAAAAAGGACAGATGACCCCCCTCCCTTGTTGCAGGCTGATGTATCAAGTTGAGAACACTGGCCCCCTTAGGATCTCCAGGAGTAAACTGCTAATGGGAGCAAACTCTTGGGGGCAGCCCCGAGTTCCTGTGGGGACTCTAGCCTGGTCTGTATTCTTCTAGCTCCTTCTCCACAGGGCCTGGCTGTAGGGTGAGGATCTGGTCATCTGCTAGAGATCTCCTTCCTGACCCGGAGTTTGTCAGGAGGCAACCTTGGAGGTCCCTAGCCCTAGGACAGTGTACTCCTGCATATGTGTGTGTGTGAAAGTGGGTCATGGTCTGGATTCTGCAGAATGTTTTTCCTGGCAGGCCCCTGCGGGGGTAGGGGAGGCAGGGGCCCAGGCAGGGGCAGCAGGCAGGGGCCCAGGCAGGGGCAGCAGGCAGGGGCCCAGGCAGGGGCAGCAGGCAGGGGCTGCAGACTTAGTTGGTGACAGCTGAGGCAGTCTGCCAATGCCTCCCAGTCAGGGGATCTCTGGGGGAAGGACCACCCTGTTTTGATTTTTTCTGGTTTTTTTTTATGTTGGGGGTATGTGACACCCCCAAACAGTAAGGACTCTGAAAGTTACTGTGAGTGGGGGGGGGAGGCAGTGGCTCTCGGATGGGCCCAGGTGGGGGTGGGGCCAAGCTCAGACCACCCGACCCTTTACTTCGAGACTTACAGCTGGCTCTCTTCCCAAAGAGTCGTTTCCTGCATCTCCTTGTTAACATTCCCTGTTAGATCCCCCCCCCCTGGGTCTGCTTGATAGGAAAAATGTCCCATTAGAGGGCAGTTGCCCCCAGAAACAGTCCTGGTGTCTGGGTGAAGTGTGCTGAGGTGCAGGGGAGGAATCCCAGCCACTGAGCTTCCTTTCTTTTGGCCCCTTCTCCGAGTGTGTCTGAAGCTCTCTTAGTTTGGGAAACATGTTTTGAAAAGCACCACTTTGGGGGAGTTCTTTAACAGATGGCTGGGAATCAGTCCTGCCGCTCACTCAGTCACTTTCTGAGGTCTCCCTGGCCCCTCCCTGGCCTCTGGCTACCTCATTTGGGGGTCAAGAGTATCTCTCTTGACTGCTGAGACAGGCAGATACAAGCAGCCTAAAGCCGAAATTCTGGAATGGAGCTTCTGGGATGGAGATGGTTTCTCCTTCTCTCCATCAGCCACTCTGGATTAGTCTTGATGGATCTGTTTTAGAACCCTGGTTTCCTAGGGTTGCGCCTCTGTCCCATGTACCCACGTTGGAGCTCAAGTTAGACTGTGTGAGTGCCTCCAGTGTCCAGCACCTGCGTGGAAGCAGAGTGCCAGGTGCTTTGCTGGGGGCAGGTGGTTTCTCGTGACTCTTTAACAGTCCCGGGAAGACAGGCATTATTCTTTGCAGTCCATAGACAGGAAGTAGAATCAGACTCCCATGTGCTGTGCAGACAGGGTGAGGCCAAGGTCATCCCGCTTTCTGGGTGGGGTTGTGATATGGACACACCTGGAGTCTAGCTGAGAGCTTTGAAACAAAGCTCTTTTCTGCCTCTTCAGGGTGTCTCCCACCCTGTCCAGCTGCCGGTGGGAGATGTGGGAGTGGACAGGATGTGGGTGTGGCTGGGGCACCTATCGGCTCCTCTAATCCGGGGTCCTTTGGGAAGTGAGAGCCAGCTGAGCTTAGAGCATTGCGGAGGGGAGCTCCAGGGGGTCAGCAGTTAGAGGGAAGATAGGTTTGCCCCGGGCCGGGCCTTTGTGCCATTGGCTGTGCTGGCTTCTGCAGGCTTGGTGGCCAGCCGAGGACCTGCTTCTTCCCAGTGTGCTGCTTAGCAACAGAGTGCCGCTTTGCATAACCAATGAGGCTCATCCAGTTCTGGGCTGGAGTGGTCTGGGGAAGTGGAGATGCCTTTCTGGGGGCTGCTACCTCCTTCTTAACTGGGTTCTTCCCCCTTTACTCTCTCAGATCTGATCTACTTGCTGTCCTGACAGCTAAATAATTGTCTGGTGGGGCATGAGGAGGGGAGGGGAGTGGCATTGGCTGCCAGAGCCTGTGACCTGAAATGCCCCTGTTCACCAGGTGGTGGTTTTTTGTTTTTTGGTTTTTTTTTTTTTTTTGCTTTTTTTAAAGACAGAGTTTCTCTGTGTAGCCCTGGCTGTCCTGAAATTCACTCTGTAGATCAGGCTGGCCTCATATTCAGATCTGCCTGCCTCCACCCGCTGAGTGCTGGGATTAAAGGCCTGTGCCGCCACCGCCGCCCAGCTTCCCCAGGTGTTCTTACAGCCTTAGTGTCCATGCCTAGGGAAGTTCCGCTGTCTAATTCTGTCTTCCCTCTGTCCCCACCCAGTTCTGGCATAAAGCATGCTTTCACTGCGAGACCTGCAAGATGACCCTGAACATGAAGAACTACAAGGGCTATGAGAAGAAACCTTACTGCAATGCGTGAGTCTCGGGGGACACGGGAGTCTTCGGGGTGCCTGGCTTCCCTCCAACTTCCCCCCCCATAGCCCAAGGTGACATTGTCGCACTTGCACACCCTACTCAATAGATTGTGACAGTAGTGTGTCACATTGTCCCTCCATAGCAGAGTGCTTTTACTGTCCCCATTTTACAGATGAGAAAACAGGCTTGGGGAGGGAGGGGACTTTCCCAGGATCACGTGGCGAGGCTGAGGTGAGGCTGGTTCCTAGACAGCCTCTGGGTAGTAAAGCCAGCAGGCTACTTCCCTTGTACCGGTTTTGCAAAGGGTACAGCAGGGATTAAGAGACCTGTCCTGTACCTGCTGCACTGTATCCAGGCTTGGGAGTGGGGGGTTCTCCCCTTGGCTTTCTCTCATTTGGTGGTTCTTTTCTCCATTGTCCCTTCTAGAAGGTTCTAGAGACCTCTTGTTTCTTTCTTTTCTGTCTTCCTCTCTTTTTTTTTTTTTGAGAATACAAAACAAAAAATTATTCATTTATTTTATTTTATGTGTTTTATTTATTTTATTTTATGTTTTATCTACATTTGTGTATGAGTACCACTTGGGTGCCTGGTATCCATGGAGACCAGAAGAGGGCATCAGATCCCCTGGAACTGGAGTGGTAGGTGGTTGTGAGCCTATATGGGGTGCTGCAAGGTGAACCCAGGTCCTCTGCAAAAGCATCCAGTGCTCCTCAGGGTTTAGCCTCCTTTTCATATTGAGAAGGAGAAGGATGTGGCCTCCCTGCAGGGAGACCAGTGACACCATTGTCCATTATTCTGAGAGTCGCTAGCTCGGCTTCTGTTCCTTATACAGAATCCTGTGTTGTGGCCAGCTGGATGCAGGGCTTGGGGAGGGAGGCCATTGTCTCCCACCCTAGAGGGACACCATCCTGGAAGTGAGTCTCCTGCAGTTTCAGAGAGGGTTGAAACTCTTATCTCCAAGGGGACTCGTGAGTAGCAAGTGCACCCTCAGCATTAAGTCAGAGCAGGTGCAGCCGCTGACCTCAGACCACTTGCAAGATCTGGGCTTTAGGAGGTCAGGTTCCTCAGAGGGAGGTGCTAAGATCTGTAGTCATTTCAGTTTCTGATCTGACTTGTCCAGGTATTTTTGCTTGTTTGTCTCACATATCTCAGGCTAGTTTAGACTCACTATGTAGCTGAGGATAGATAACCTAAAACTTGTTGCCTTCGCCTCCAGATGTGTGGGTTTATAGACATGTTTCCCCATGACCGGCTGGTCTCCTAATTAAATTCTCCATAGCCAAAGTTTATCAGAAGGAAACTGGAGACATGTCTCTTTGAGGGCAGGCTGTCATGCCCCCACCTCCTTTCCCAAGGACCTTGGGGGTTTGAGCATTCACCAGACACTTGTTGCTTGCCCTCTGCTCTATGCCAACCTGTCTCAGGTGCTGGGAACCTGATTTCTGATACAGTCTCAAGCCCAAGAGGCAGCATGGCCATTGTTCCCGTCTTAGGTCCAGCCAGGGTGGTTCTGAGTAGAGGAAGGCCCACAGCTTTTTTGGTCCCTTAGTTCTCCTGATTTCTATGGCTCCTTGGCCTACCCAGCCCCCCAGCCCTCCCAGCCCCAAGGGAAATGGGACATTCTTTGAATTCTTAAGGGCTCACACAAACCCTGATTCTCTGCCACTTCCTCCCTCCTTTGGGGAGTGGGGTGGGGTTCAGAAAAACCAGGGCACTTAACCTTTTGGGTGCCGGACTACTCCAGCCTGGTCTGCCAGCCTCCTGGGGCATCTTCTGGGTGGGCCTCCACTTCCTGGTAGAAGTCTGGCTGAGCATGGGGCGCTCAGGGTGATAACCCTTGCTCTCTTCTCCAGCCGGCTTACCTGCGACCCAGTGAGCGCTGGAATTCGGAGAGAGAATGTTTTCTATCAGAATGCCCTTCGCCCTGGAGCCAGAGTTCTAGCTTAGCCTTCTTGGGGGAGACAGGCAGCAAATGGGAGAGGAGAGAGCCTGCAGCCTTTGGGGCCTGGGGAAAGTAGGAGATAAGTCTTCCCTGCTTGGGGAGTCACCAGTTATATCCCTTTCCTGACATTCTGCCTGGAGAACAGGTTGGTGTCTCTCCTGACTTCAGCTCTATACAGGTGACCTTTAACCTCTGGCCCAGTGGGTGTTTGCTGGGAAGGACCTGCATCGGCTTGTGTCTGGGTGTCCTGTGTGTGCGTGTGTGCGCGCGCGCGTACATCCGCGTGTGTGTGTGTGTGCGTGTGTGTGTGTGTGTGTGTGTGTGTGTGTGTCTTAGCTGTGCTTCATTTCATTCCAGCTGCATCAGCCTCTTGGCTGCTGCAGCTCCCTGCTGGCTTTGTGTCTGTGGAGCTGTCTGCTAAGTTCCTTGTCCCCCCAGCCAAATGCAGATAGGTGGCCTCTGCACCTGTCTGAACTTGGGTTCCCCCTGCCCGAGGTCAGAATCCCTGCTGTGTGCTAGGCCCCAGTCAAATGGTCACTTACTCTCTCCCGTTTGGAGTTGTCTCTGAGCCTACTTTTCAGTGACATTCAGATTCCCGAATCTCAGGGCTTCTCCCTCCTACACTCCAGACTCCTTCCAGTCCTGGGTGTGCTTGTGGGCCACAGGCTAGATCTTCTGCAGGGTGCTGCTTCCCTCCACTGGACTAAACCTGACTAGGATGGGACACACAGGGCTAGGTGACATCTCCTGGCAATCTGCCAGGGCTCTAGGCCACCCAGGGAGTGTGGGGTGAGTCTGGTGTGCAGGGAATTTCTGTGTGTTGCCTGCCTGTTCCTGGCTGGTGGTGTCTGAGCCTGGGGGCATCTTAGGGTCTTGTGGAAGAAGAGGAAATGAGAGAAGAAAGCCGAGTGTCCCTTCTGTCTTTCCAAAGTTCTAGAAAGTGACTGAACAGTGAAAAGGGCTTCTGTTTCTCTCCTTGCAAGGACGTGTTTGAGGAGACTGGTGCTCACAGCCAGCTTGCCTGGTGTGGTGAACCACAGGCATGTAGTTAGACACTGTCCTGGAGTGGCCTCCTACCATCCCCTGGGCTCCCCTGGGCTCTCACTGAGATTCCAGCAGATTCCTTATGGTGAACTCTTCGCAGTGAGGGAGGGGGGCACGCTCCTACCTGTAGGGCGGCCCAAGCAGGCCTGCTCACCTCTTCTTTCATGAAGCTTCCACGTGGGTGGAGTGGGCCTGTTTTGTTGGCTAGAGAAATATTTATGCCCTGGAGTATTTGTTTTGTAAATTGGATCATCAGAACCCTGGCTCTTGCAAACCTGTTTCCCTGGGTCCACGCAAACAGTCACAGGAGTCTGGAGGTCAGAGCTGGGGTTGGGGTGGCAATGGGACTAATTGCCTTGGGGACCTGCAGACAGGACGCCCACTGTAGACTAGAGGAACCGTGTGGCGAAGGAAGAGAGACCTCAGTAGAACCTTTTCCCTCAAAGTGACCTCAGATGTCTGGGTTCCTGATTCAGTTTTCCAGAACTGTAGGGTGAGGGGCTGAGCTGAGAAGAGTGGAAACGTCCTTCCTGCTGGGGACTGTGAATCTTCCCATTTCTAGGGCCCAGTCAGTGTATTCTAGCATCCTGATCCCAATCCCAGTGTTTGTGAAACAGTCTCAGGTAGCCCAGACTGGCCTTAAGTTCACTGTGTAATCAAGGATGACCTTGAACTTTAAAAAAATTTTGTGTATGTGTGAAGGAGGAGAGAAGAAGAGAGGTACGTGTATGTATGAGTGCTGGCAATCACATGCCAGTGCATTCATGTAGAGGTCGATGGATGACTTTCGGGACTGGGTTCTCTTTCCACTGCGGGTTCCGAAGTTTGAACTCATGTTGTCAGGCTTGTAGAGCTGAGCTATCTTGCTTCTTTGTCTGACCTTGAACTTCTGATCCTCCTGCCTCCACCTCCCAGTGCTGGCATGGTTTATTCACGGCTGGAGTTTGAACCAAGGGCTTTGGCTTGCTAGCTCGGCCAGGCATTCTGCACTGAGCTACCTCCAGCCACAGGTTGGTTTGTTCTGAGCTAGGTCTTGCTGTGTGTGTAGTCGATCTGGTTGGCCCTGCTACAGTCCTGGGGTGGGGGGCATTTGCAGCATCCCAGGCTCGCCTACCTCCTCCAAATTCTCTGCTTCTTGAATCAAGCGTGTTAGGGAGCTGGGAGCAATACAGGTGTAAGGGGTGTGTGTGGTATATTTGGGGTGAAGGAGGCCAGCAAAAACAGGGAGCCAGAGTGTCACATGCAGCCATCAAGCACCTCACCTGCCCCATTCACTCCCCCTCCCCCCATAGCCCTACTTGTAGACATGTCAGGGCCTCAAGGCACCTTGGAGATCACCTTTCGCTCCCAGTGTTCCATTTTTATTGATAAGAATTTGAGGCCCAATATTTTCATGCCTTACTTAGCTTGGCAATATTTTTCTCTTTAAATATTGCCAACAGGGGGAAAGTGTGGACATTGTTTAAAGTTGTTAGTGAATGAAAAAAAAAAAAAAAGAATTAAAAGGATGTGGTTTTTCATTTTGTCTGCCAAGTCTAAGGACTGGTAAGTTCTTTCTCCGGTCTACCCTTAATCTTTTCGGACTGCTCATTTTCGACCTCTGGTCAAACAATGCCTCCTTGTTTTTTTCCTATCCCTAACACTTTAGTCCTGTAGGCCTGGAGGGGGCTGGTAAGAATCAGGGCTAATGGAGCCTGCCCTCTCTGCTTGTCTGTGGGCAGTGTTCCCAGCAGGGGCTTTGGGGATCCACAGCTCCAACCAGAGGCAGGATGTTAGGGCATTTTTTCTTCTCCCTTTCCTTTTGGTAAAAACCAAAAGTTCCTTGTTTTTTGTTGATGTATTTTTACTCCTCTTTGAACACAAAGCTGTGGGTTTTTTTTTAAGAGGTCCCAGACTGGAAGGGATGATGTTCCCTACAAAATTAATTGGAGAGCTGGGCATTCAGAATCTGTGGCCTGTCCTTGGTCAGCCCTTGGGATACAGCTTCTGCTCACACTCCTCCCTGTCATCTAGGAGCGACTTCACAAGGCCATGGAACAGTGTGCTTAGGTCCTCAGGTGTGTAGCTCATCGCCTGAGATGGAGGCCACCCTTAGGTCACTGTCCTCTCAAGGGTTCAAAGGTCAGGCTGGGAAGTGGGCTGGGCTTGAAGGATGAAGCACTTCGTTTGGCAATCACCCTGCCAATTACACCTTTCACAGAGCTGCTGGAGCTGGACCAGAGCCACCTGCCCTAACAGGTCTGCATGTCTTCAGCTGGCCAGGCAGCTGTGGGGCAGAGGAGAGGATGCCAAACAAAGCCTCTATCCTTAACTCCAGGCCTCAGTCACTCTGTATGCGAAATCGGTATCCAGGTGGTACCTGCCTTTTCCAGCCCTGGGGGGCATTTGGGGAGAGCTTGTGCATCTGACAGCCTGTGATTCTGTGCAGCCTGTGGAGGAACTGAGCTGTGAGCCTGTGGTGTCTGTGTGTCCATCTCCCTCCCCCACAACAGCTACCCAGCCCCCCACCTACCTTCTGGCTACCACAGGCTTTTCCTGCTTTCACCTTCCTGGCTGCCAGGTAGCTTCCTTGTCCCTCCCCACCCAGCTTCCTGTCCTATTGGACTATCTATGTGTCGTTGTGTCCATCCGTCCGTCCGTCCGTCCGTCGTGTCCTTCCCCGCTCAGCTATCATAGGCAGAGACAGGTCTGTGGAGAGGCCTCTGGTGAAGGCACCACACTCTGGGAATGATTAATAAGGGGCTAGCCCCGGAAGGGACAAAGAGCATCTGTGCTCTCTGGGCTCAGCTCTGCACCTTTATACTGTCTCTCATTTTGTCTCCGTTGTAGCCTGAAGATCTGGCTGGGGTGGGTGGTCTTAGCTGTTAACTGGTGTGTTCCTGTCCCACCCCCACCCCCGCCCCCTGAATCTGAAGGTGAAAGGTGGCTTCAGCCTGGGGTCTAAGGGCGGGGGGAGTAGAATTCCCAGCAATGGTTTCTGGAAGATCACTTGGAGTCCTCTTCAAAGACCACCACCATGTTGGGGAGGGGTACAACCCTGGGCCTCTGGTGTCCTGCCCTGAGCACAGCTGTCTATAAGAAACCAGCCCAGGCCCCTTGGGCATCTTCTTGGTGGAGGATACTCTTGCATTCTGTCTTCCCCTGCCCCCATACCCCATAGACCTCTCCCTCCTTTCTCTGCTCTCCTGCCTGGAGCTGAGGATGAGGTTGCCATGGGAACCTGAAGCACAGCAGCTAGCAGGAGAAGGGAAAGGCAGGGTTGTCTCAGCCAGGGTTGGGGGCTGTGGGGAGGGGACTGGGCTGACCCATCAGGAGGAATGCAGTCCCTGTGGAGCCCGTCCTCTGCCTGGGGTTGGGTGTAGCAACCAGCCCGCCCGAGTGTCTGGAGCTCTTTAATCTACGAGAACTGATAACAGGATTAAATTCCTTCCCTATCCCTAGCACTCTGGAGTCCACATCTAGACTGCTCCCCCTCCTCCATTAATATTCCTGCTCTAGAGGGTGGAGAAGATCATGGTGGCTACAAAGAGGTGATGAGGTACCCCCAATCCCATCCGAAGTGAAGCATTTGGTGCATGCTGGAGGGGCTCCTGGGATCTTCTGATGGGGCTAGGGTGTAGCAGAGGAACAGGGTGAATGGAGGAGGAGGTATGTGAATGTGGGGGTCCCTGGCTGCCAGCTCCATGTCCAATTTGGAGGACACACCTATGTGTTAATCACTCCCGAGGCAGATGCTGTGTACCGGAGCCGCAGAACTAGGCAGAGGGTGTGGCTGTCTGCGCGTGGCTGGTTATCCCTGGGCCAATGGAGATGGCTTTCTGCCTTAAGTCTGCACATAGGGCCAAATGAGAACAATACCCAGGGTTTGTGGACGCCGTTCTATGGATGTGTTCTTGCGGAGTCCCTGCCTTCAGCTCTCCAGGCTGCTTCCACTCTGTCCAACATAATGCTAGCTGGTTACTAGTCTTGACCCTCGACACCTGGCCAGAGCTGCCTGGATCCTGGATCCCTGACTTCTGCTGTGTGCATCTCTACTGACAGATGCCCAGCTCACCCTGGCGAGTGTCCCACTTCCCTTTAGAGTGGGTCCAGTTTGTGTGGAGGGTCCTTTCTGAAGCCTTATCAGCTAGGGTCTCAGGGCCAGCCTGTTCTCCTAGAGATCTCACTTCTATTCCTTCTGTTCATTTCTTGTCTCTAGGAACAGAGTCCTGCTTGCGCCTCCCTGGCCCTGAGCAGGAGCAGGAATTTTTGGATGGGCTCCTGAGCTGTGGGTGGCCTGGCGGCAGGGCACTGGGCCAGACCTGGGGGTGGGACCTTGCCTTTGCCTGCCTTCATTCACAGCCATTCCTGCTGCCAGCTGCAGGCACCTGTGTTTGCTTTTCCCATCTAGCTCCCTCCTTTGGCTGGGGGAGCTCTTTATCTGGCTAACTGGGATGGCTAGGACCCACGTAGGCATCGCCTAGGCCGAGGACAGGGATATTGCAGGGGGGTGAAGATGGTCACCTAGAAACAGCCTATCACTGTGTCCCTTGGAGTCACACCCTCTTTGGTTGTCCTCTCTACCTAGGGTAGCCCAGAGGGACATCATATGTTGGAACAGGTGACTGGGGAACATGCCAGGTTGGCTAAAGCATACAAGCGTGTGGCAGCACATGACCTGCTGTGGGAATGTCGGCTGGCCTGGGTGGGTCATACCTAGAAAAAGGCCCCCATGGGCTGTCTGTCTCTTACCTGGTGCTGAGCTGCCTGTGTGTGAGTCAGGGGGTCTGCACTGGTCCCAGCCGTGATGGGTGCAGTCACCCAGAGCTAAACACAGTCAAGTCAGACTTTTCAATACGATTTTTGCTTGGAGAAGCCGCCCGCCGACCCCTGAGATGGGTGAGGTCCATGTGGACCCTACCTATTTCACATTCCAGCACCAGACACAGACCATGGCTGGTTTACCTGAGCACCTCACGGTGACACACGGGGGTTGTCCGGAGTTCTCCGGTCCTAGCCCAACTTCAGCACCTGGCGTGACAGTTGTTTCTTCGGGTCTCTCTTGAGCCTCAACCGCTGTTCTGGAAGCTTGGATAAAGCAATAGACAAGTGACCAAAAGCAATTTTCTCCCTTCCTGGAGAACCGGAGAAGAGAGTGGCGATGTGATGAATGTGTGAACTCAGAGACTGCTGAGTGACAAGGGCTAGTCCCCACACACTGGTTACCTCTCTGTCAGTAAGGACATTATCCTTCAGGTCCTTGCAGACTGGGTTCTGGGCTACCTCTAAATGTTTTCTAGGGGGCAGAATACTGACCTGTTTCTGTGTGTTTAGATCATGCTGTTCAACCTCTAGCCTCTGCTCTGCTCTGTAAAGGAGGGCAGTGACAGCAAGTTTGATACACTAAGTCCCATAAGTCCTTAGCACAGGACAGCGCTAACTGCTGTCACCTGTCACTGGAAGGTGACTAGACACAAGCAGACCTTCCCAACTACCCTGTGACTCGGACATTGTTAGCCCTTTATAACACCATGACGGACACCTGTTCTCTCTCTCTCTCTCTCTTTGGTTTTTGAGACAAGGTTTCTCTGTGTAGCCATGGCTGTCCTGGAACTCACTCTGTAGACCAGGCTGGCCTTGAACTCAGAGATCCACCTACCTTTGCCTCCCAGGTGCTGGGATTAAAGGCGTGCGCCACCACCTCTTGGCACATGTATTCTCCTAGCACACCACTTTACAACTTCTGACAGGGAACCGTCTGGGTATTCGGTATTCATTTTCCCTTCAGTCTTCGTCTCTCATGCTCTTCTGTGTCTAAATTGGTCTCCGTTGCTAGTCTGAGTTCTGATCCTGTGCCCATCTGCACAGCTGACTAGGCCCTCCTGGGTGACCTGTCCCTGGGATCCTCTGTGGGAGACTCCAAGGCATGGATTATCTGAAACAAGGGTCATCGGACACCCTCAGAAGCCTCCCTGTGGCCCTGGACAGTTCTGTCTGCCAGGCAGCCACTCAGGCCTGCTGTGTCTTGCCCTCTCAGCTAGCCTAGGCTGTGCCTGAGAAGTTCCTGACTCCCTTCAGCACTGACAGGTGGGCAGGGGCCGTCCAGCAATAGAGAAGCCCGGAGTTCCCTGTCCTCCCCCAGCGTGACGCCCGATTTTCTTTCTGTCTGGCAGACACTACCCCAAGCAGTCCTTCACTATGGTGGCTGACACTCCGGAAAACCTCCGCCTCAAGCAACAGAGCGAGCTGCAGAGTCAGGTGAGGGGCGGGCACTCTGGCTGGTGGAAGGGGAGGGCCTGTGTAACTGGATGGGGCAAGGGCACCTGTGGTCTGTGAGGCCTGAGATGCTGAAATCCCGGGCCTGTCTGTCTCCCCGCCCCCCCCCCTTTCCTCAGTTACCTCACACTTCCTGACTCCTGGGGGTGGCTTGGGGGTGGGGATGCTGCCTTCCTACCTGAAGTTGGTTGGAGAGGTGTGGGCATCTGTTTGACTCAGCCCAGGCTCCTAAAGCTTGCCTTTTCCAGGAAGCTGCCCCCCTGTCTGCCACTTCATTCACACCCGGCACAGAAGGGCTTGGAGCCACCCAGAAACTTGCCAGTGTGGGTTACACAGCCTGTCCTCTGTAGCCATGTCCCCAAACCTTTCACTCTTCTTGGAGAGAGGACAGCGTAAGGGGGTGGTCCTCCTGACAGTAGAGAAGAAGACTTTGTCTGCCCTGGCTTGGAGAAGTCTCTGCCCTTTAGGGATATGAGCTACATTGAGCTAGGTGGTCTGGAGCCCTGAGACCTTATTAACTGAACCCTGCTGGAACCAGCCTGGCCTGCCTCAGCAAGGATTAAAAGATTAAATGAGAAAATACAAGTAGGGGAATTTACTGGGTTGGCCAGGTGCCCAGGGTAGTGCCAGCTGGGCCACAGGACTCAATCCTCCTCCATGAGAAGTGAGGCGTCCCTTGCAGGACTGTTTCGGGTGGGTTTGTTGGTTTGATTGTTTGTTCGGGTTGTTGTTGTTTTGCGATGATAGTGTCATGTAGCCCTTCTAAAAAATTGCCTTGGGGGCTAGAAAGACCGTGAGGAGCCCACGTCATTATGGTCTTTTGTAACTCCAGCTCTCGGGACCCAAAGCCTCTGGCCTCTGCAGGCATCTGCATTCACATGTGTATAGCCACATGGAGACACATACACCTACATATAATTGAATGTTTTAAAAAAAGTTCTTAGCTGGGCAATGTTGGCATAGTCGGGAGGCAGAGGCAGGTGGATTTCTATGAGTTCCGGGACAGCCAGAGCTATACAGAGAAACCCTGCTTTGAAAAAATCAAAAGCAAAACCAAACACAAAAAAATCTTAGGAGCGGGGCTGGAGAGATGGCTCAGTGGTTAAAAGCACTGATCGCTCTTCCAAAGGACCTGGGTTCACTTCCCAGCACCCACACGGCAGCTTCTAACTGTAACTAGAGTTCCAGGGACCCGACACCCATAGCAAAACACCAATGCACATAGGTAAAAATAAATAATTAAAAATCTAAAAAAAAAAAAACAAAACAAACAAACAAAAAATCTCAGGAGGAAAAAAAAGAATGACATTGAACTCCTCATCTCCTGTCTCCCAAGTTCTGGGTTGAGGTTGTACCATACCTGGTGGCTTTATGGTTTTCTATCCACTGCCTGAAGAGAACAGTCTCCCCGCTCTAAAAAAACTGCAGAATAGTCCCTGATGCTGCTGAGAACTTGTGAAACCTAACAAGTGATGTAGTACTTCCCTTTCTTGTCCTTGATGCAACCCCAGGCGTAGGTGGGAAGACAGCTCCCTTCCTGTCCCTGCTTGGGACATGAGTCTCCAAGAGTTCCAGGCCACACTGAGCGAGGCTGTAGGATCTGGGCTCTGGTCCTGTCGCTCACGCACACAAGTGCGGTGCCTTGGGTGTGGGTAACCCTGCAGTGTGTTCCACCGCACAGGCTTGTTCCCTAGTAGTTCCAGGGGAAGCCATAGACTCCAGCTGCCTCCAGCAGGCAAGGAGAGGGAGGGGTGAGGGGGGCAGGGGCCTGGGCCAAGCAAGAGAACTTTTTGTGCCTTTAACTTTCTTTCTCTGTCCCACTCTAAGGAGAAATTCCACACCCTTGCCTTGTGAGCCCATTAGAGCTCACCCTCAGTTCTTTTTGCTTCTGGAATCTGACTCCTGTGGGGTAGCCCTGCCTTTTCCCTACCCCTGCCTCCGTATGTGAGCGCTTGGGCTGGGGCTGCTGTGGGCAGGGCTGTCTGCTCCCCACACACAGATTTGGAGGTTCCTAGACGATCAGGGGCCTGATGTGGGCTCCAGGAGGCAGGGTTAAGTAGAAGCAGTGTCTTTCTCTGAGGTTTTTACTAAGGGACAGGCCCTGCACATATATATCTGTGTGTATCAGTCTTCACAACCACATTGTCAAAAAGGGAAGAGCCCCTTTTGGGTTGATTTTTTTTCTTTCTTTTTTCTTTTTTGATCCAAGGTCTCACTCTATCCTTGACTGGTCTGGAATTCTCTGTGTAGTCCAGGCTGGGATTCTCCTGCCTCAGCCTCTTGGATGCTGAGATTTTAGGTGTGAGCCGCCATCCCCTAGCCCAAGAAGGAGTTGTTCCTATTATGTAGGAGGGGTCGCTGACGTTTGGGGAGGCCATGGTGATACATCTTATTCTAGCCACGGCCCCCTTCTCCCTCCCTGTCTGCCTGCTGGGGTATCTGACTCCTAGTCTCTCAACACTACTTGCCCAGGGCTTGAGGCAGGTAGATTTTGAATTCAGCTGGTCGGGCCTCACAGCGCGTCCAGCTGGGACTCTTTTTCTATAGGGCTGATTGCCCATCACACCAGCTTACCGGAGGTTAACCCAGGCTGGCCTCAAACCCCGTTAATCCTTCAGACTCAGTCTCCCGAGGGTTGGGATTACTGGTTATATGCCACCATGCTCAACCAGGGCGTTCTGGAGGCTTTTCTGCCGGGCTGCCAGGTGGAGCTTTGGGGTGGTGCCACACTGGGGGATCTGTGTCAGTCAACAGGATGGGAGGCGAGGGAGTTGACCTTCTTCACTGAGGGCACAGCTCTATTCCTGGACGTGGGGACCTGGAGGAGGATGTGGAAAGGAGAGAGCCCGGTCCTCTTCACGGCATGTGTCTCCCGCCTCCTTCCATCTGTGCCGTCTGAGGCTTTTTTTTTTCCTTTTCCCCCCTCATAGTTTTTCCCCCCTCTGAGTAGTGAAATGGGGACAGAAGACCCGTTTGCCTAGAAGCTGGGGGCTGGGCCCGATGTGAGGCTTGGAAGCACAGGCCTGCTTGGCCGGCTTGGTGATAGATAGGTCTGTGGCTGCTCTGGGGGAAGCACTAGTTAGAGCTTTGTGTGACGGGCTGGAAGGAGAGTGGGCGCCTCCTCCCCGGTCCCTGCCCTACCTCAGCAGGGTGTCACGGGCTCCTTCCAGGGCTGGCTCCTCACTGGCCTGGCTTCATGTGTGGGTTCTTTTTCCTTTGGGGAGCTGCCCGGGCCACTCCAGCTTTGTCTTTGTCCCACTGCTGTATTGGCTCCCAAAGTGGCACTTGGGGTGTCTGGGATATCTGCAACCTCCCCAGCCACAGAACTGCCCACAATGACACTCTTGAGTGCTGCTGTCTAAACTGGCATTGCCCCCAGCTCCCCCTTCTCACTTGCAGCCCACCACGTGGAGGCGGCAGCTTTGGGGTGGGGCTGAGGAGAGGCTGTGTGTGTGACTGGAGTCCAAGCCCCCTCCCAGGCAGAAGGGCTGGAGTGTCTCTGCGTTTTCTTCCTTGACACCTTTGTAGAGTGTCTCAGGAAATGCCCTTGAGGGGAGGGAAGTGTGCTGTGCCTCTCTGCCAGTCATCTCGGGGCAGGGCTCTCACGCCTGTCTTGGATCCCGTGACCAGCGGGACAGTGGCACTCCCTGAAGAGTGCCCCTCTCACTAATCTGGAACAAAGAGGACTAGGGAGATAGGTCCAGTGGTAAAGTCCTTGCCCTCTCCGGTTCTTGGCACCCAGGTGAAAAATGCTGGAGTAGTTCCTGCTTGTAATCCCTCAGTGGGCAGGCAAAGACCAGGGCGTCCCCGGGGCTCTGTCCTGATTGGTGAGCTCCAGGCCTTTAAGAAGCCCTGCCTCAAAGGAGGAGGGTGGTGTGCCTGAGATTGTGCTAGACACAGATACACACACACACACACACACACACACACACACACACACACACACACACACGCACGTGCGTACACAGTACAGGAAACTTGAAAATGCTCTATTAACAGTGTGAGCCGGGCCGTGGTGGCGCACGCCTTTAATCCCAGCACTCGGGAGGCAGAGCCAGGCGGATCTCTGTGAGTTCGAGGCCAGCCTGGGCTACCAAGTGAGTCCCAGGAAAGGCGCAAAGCTACACAGAGAAACCCTGTCTCGAAAAACAAAAAAACAAACAAACAAAAAAAAAAAAACAGTGTGAGCCAGGCATGGTGGTGCGCACCCTCAGCAGGATCGACAAGCCTAGGCCGTGTACTGAGACCTCGTCTCGTTCTTACCGTAGCCAGCTAGCAGCCTGAGGTTGAGTCTTAGATTACCACCACCAGCTGTGACTTGGGACTAGTTATTTAACCGCCCTGCCAAGGGGCCTCGGCGTGTAAAGTGGGGATCGTCTCCCCCAGGGTTGACTGTGGGGATGTTAGTGTGTGTGAGGTGTCTGCCCTTCTTGGCACGGTGCCAGGGCTTGGTAACTCCTACTGTTCTCTGGGAGGGAGAGGAAATGGATGCAGTGACTGTGACCCCTCCACTCCCAGCTCTGAGCTCTCATTAGTTCCTCACATCTGTGGGTCTGACGTCAAGTCCAGCTGCCTTTTTCTTCCACGGGGATGGGTTCCATAGTGTGGGTCTAACGCAAAAATGAGGTCATGGCATTACGGGAAGTGGGAAGGGTTGGTAGAATGTTTGTTTCTGTTTTTTTGAGACAGTCTTACTGCACACCCCTGGCTGGCCTAGGACTCGCCCAAGAGTCCCTAGAGCTCAGAGAGAACTACTTGCCTCTGCCTGGGATTAAAGGTGTACACATGGCCCCCATCCCCACACCCCTCTTTTTTTTTTTTTTTTTTTGAGGGGGGGGTTGCTATGTAGCACAGGCTGGCCTAGAACTTTCAACCCTGCCCAAGCCTCACTAGGATTACTGTGTGTAGCAAAAGCCGGGCTTCTTATGCTGGATCATGGCGGATGATGTGTCTGTATTCAGTTAATTTCTTACTTATCCGGCACACCCTGGTGTGTACCAGCTCTCAGCTGGGATGAATGAGCGGGTACCGAAACCTCTAAGGAAGGTAGATCTTCATGGATAGCGCCTCTCTGGGCGTCATGCCCTGTGCTCTTGTGGGAATTTCCAGAGAGGGAGGCCTTGGCAGCACCAAGCGAGGATGGAGTCATCTGGCCAAAGTTCAGGCTCTATTGTAGCCAAACTGACAACTGGGTTGAGTGACCTGGCAGCCTGTGTCCCCAAGGCTACCCTGTCATCGCGGGTGAGTCATCCAGACAAATGCAGGCACTCTGGCATGGATGAGGGGAAGATCTCACTGAGGGCCTCCCAGCTACCCCCTTTAACAATAAAGAAGCTCTCAGGACTTTCCTCAGCTCGATTCTCCTGTTACGGCCAAAAGGTGCTTAGATAGGGCCATAGACTCCAGAATGAGTGGACTCTGAGAAACTGGCTAGCCAGCTCTCCTTCCCTAGACCCAGCCTCAAGAGGGGACCAGTAGCCACACGGTGGCACCCAGGCTTCCCTGCCTCCACCCACTCTACCTTCTCTGCCTCCCACGCTAGGGTGAAATGGATGATCCTTTCAGTGAGGAGGAAAGGCCTTTCCTAAGCCTGGGAACTAGTTGATGTCATTGCGGTGTTGCCATGGTAACCGTCCCTGGATTAGGGGCCTGACCCTTGCAGAGCCAGGAAACAGGAGGGAGTGGGGCTTGGCATGGACTCAGCACGTTAGCCCTGGCAAGGCGCTGGCACAGTTGCCCTCGTGTGGTGTGCGCCCAGCATTTCTGCCTCAGTGCTGGTGCCGCCATTGAGTTCCCATTTTACAGATGTGGAGCCCGAGGCTTCAGAGGGTAAGATTATGAAGCAGCTTGGAGATTGTTAGTCCAAGCTCCTGGTTCTGGGCCCATATTTAGTGACCTGAAAGTCTCTCATCTTTTGACATGAAGGAGAGAGAATTTGATCTCATTGTGTAAACTGGGCTGGCCTCAAATGCATGATCTTCCTGCCTCTGCCTCTAGTCATAATATAACAGGCATGCTTGCGTATGCATATTTTGAAACAGGGTCTCATATAGCACAAACTGGCTTCAAATTCACTTTGATATGTCTGTGCGCGTGCGCGCGTGCGCGCGCGCGCACACACACACACACACACACACACCAGGTTGTCCTTGAACTCTTTTTTTTAAACATTCATTTATTATTTATTTTATGTATGTGAGCTTTATCTGCATGTATCAGATCTCATGATAGATGGTTGTGAGCCACCATGTGGGTGCTGGGAATTGAACTCAGGACCTCTGGAAGAGCAGCCAGTGCTCTTAACCACTGAGCCATCTCTCCAGCCCCCTGTCCTTGAACTCTTACCTTTCTCGCATAGTGATTATAGGTATGAATGACCATCCCTGGCTATTCTCATGTTTTAACTAATATCTGTGATGGCTCTTTTTACAGGAAGCTAAGGCTAGGTAGGACCCTTCTGGGTTTCTGCATTCTCCATTTTTCTTCTCTTTACAGATGTCTCCTTTCTGAAGTGCCTTCTAGTAGTCATGTGCTGTTTCAGGCCTCCCTAGGCGGGTGGATGTTAGGCACTCACCTGACATCCCTCTGGGTGGCCTGGGCCTGACCTTTCTCTTAGAACTTCAGGCGTTTTCCACAAGCCTGTGTCAGGCCAAGTCCATATCCTTGTCTCATGTGAACCTACATTAAATCTGCCAGATCTTTTAGGTCTCGCTGCATAGATGTATCCTAATCTAGCTGGTTGAATGCTGGATTACAGGCCTGAGCTACCAAGCCGGTTTAGGCCTTCCTTTTTATCTGCACCAAAGGAGGAAGGATCCACCCAAGTTGTGATCCTGACCACGGAGGACCTGACAGTGCTCACAAGCTGTGAGGCCTCAGTGAGGTCGCTTCGGTGCGACCAAAGCCCCCAGGCCTGGGCGCTGCCCAGGCTTCCTGGAAACTCCCCACATCCTGGCCCCTATGTCCTGGGTTGACCTGTTTCAGGATAGTGCAGCCACTGTAGAGGAAACCCAGGCAGCTGGGGAGGCCTGGAACAGATACTGAGGTGGACAGTGGACATCCGAAGCCAAGAAACAGTTCTCTACCCTGGAAGTATTTCCAGTGTCTGTTCTGTTTTCTAAAATCCCCAGGGAAGCACAAGCTGTTCGTTCTTCAGATTGCAGTTCCTTTAGTGCCAGGGAAGTCCTTTCTGTAGTATGTCCTGAGTGCTTCTAGTTTTCCACAGAGTTCTTAAGAGAGGGGGCAGCAGTGGTGTGGTGTGGCTTTTCCCAGAGCTCAGACCCTGTTCTGAGGTTCTGCCTGCTCAGCCGCCTCCCTTTCCGGGAGTTTCTTTCTCCAGCTTGGCAGGCTGCAGGAAGCTGTTCTGCCTTGTCAAAGGCCCAGTGACGGGTCACCACTTTCCAGGCAGCGCCTTTGTCCTTTGGCATAGCCCTTGCTCAGCTGGTTGCTAAAAAACTCCCCCATGCTCTAGGTGGGTCCTGCCATGTTCTGGCTGGGATGCTGAATCTTCAGATTTGGCGAGGACTTTCTTATAGCTGTATAGGCAGGAGAAGTGTAGTGTTAGGAGTCAGGCGTCCTGGCACCTCAGGATGGTTGCTGCTAAGTCATGTGACCTCGGGCAGGAGAAGTGACATTTTTTATTTAAAAAAAAAGAAAGTATTGCTGGGCGGTGGTGGCGCACGCCTTTAATCCCAGCACTCGGGAGGCAGAGGCAGGCGGATCTCTGTGAGTTCGAGGCCAGCCTGGGCTACAGAGTGAGTCTAGGACAGCCAGGGCTACGGAGAGAAGTATTATGTGTATGGGTGTTTGCCTGTGTGCTGTGTCGCATGTGTGTGCCCTGTACCCTCAGAGGGTAGGAGAGGGCCTCGGACCCACTCGAACTGCAGTTACAGATGGTTGTGAGTCGGCCCGTGGGTTAGGAATTGAACCTGGGTTATATGTCACAGAGAGGCAGGCTGATGTCTTTTTTGAATGTACAGTTTATTGTTCACATGTCACACTTGATGGGAAAATGAGTAACTCACAGCAAATGAATCAACAACTCAGTTGATCCATGGATATCTGGATGTCCACTCCCAGACAGTGGGTAGAGTTGGCATAAGCAGGCTGCAAGTCCTGTGCATGCCCAGGACACAGCAGGCCACGGCCTCCACTACTAGGGAAAGGATAGTCGGAGGAAGCTTAACCAGGTTAACCAGGATGCCTGACACTCACTGGTCACCACGGTCATAGCTGGGCAAAGGCACAGGATCCTGGTGGGAAATCTGTTCATTAAAAGTGTCCCTTGCGAGAAAAAAGTCTAAAAAAAAAAAAAAAGAAAGAAAGAAAAAAGAAAGCGTCCCTTGTCACTTGTTATGAGTTTGAGTTTGTGGCTCATGTGCATTGAGGAACACTGGAGACCAGAGTCTGCCGAGCTGCCTGGAGATCATCTTTGTAGACTTGGGGTCACTGCTTCAGGTTGCTGCTGGCCTGTGGCTGCCACAGCTTTACTGGTTGCACCCAAGTGCTAACTTCTGGGGCTTTTATTTTATTTTTGAAATAGGGTCTCCCTTATGTAGCCCTAGATGTCCTGGAGCTCACTATGTTGACTAGACTGGCTTTGAACTCACAGAGATCTGCCTGCCTCTGATTCTCAAGTGCTGGGATTAAAGGCGTGTCAGCACGTTCTGATGTCAGGACTTTGAGCAAAAGTGCCTCCATCTTTATTTTCTTTATTTTGTGTTTTAAGTGCTCACTGAGTTCCTCTGGAGGAGCAGCTAGTACTCATAATTACTGAGCCATCTCTCTACCCCAAGATGTTGCCTCTTTATGGGCATTCAGTGTGTGGCCTCCCCTCAGAACCTTCTAGATATGTGGTCATTAGTGGGGTTATTATTGCCCTGACACTTTCTGGCTCAGGCTTCTGCTTTGTGTTGGCGGTTTCTGGCCAGGGGCCTCAGGCTCGGCATGCCTGTGCTCACATTTCACCTCACCTCAGGCTTTCCTCTTCCGTCTTGGCCTCCAGGTGCGCTACAAGGAGGAGTTTGAGAAGAACAAGGGTAAAGGCTTCAGCGTGGTGGCGGACACACCCGAGCTGCAGAGAATCAAGAAGACCCAGGACCAGATCAGCAACGTGAGACCCCGCTCCCGGTTACCCAGGCTACCCCTGCTCTCCTCTCTCACCTTCTCCCTAGCCCCCCCGGTCTTGGCTCCTCAGGGGAACCTGTGTGGCGGTGGCTTGAATAGAGGGAAGGGAGAAATCGGGGTTCCCAAGTGCCTTGTCTTTGCTCCCCCTCTTTGCAAGGCATCGGCCCAAGTGACATTTCCTCCTTAAAGAGACTGCCCTGTGTGTGTGTGTGTGTGTGTGTGTGTGTGTGTGTGTGTGTGTGTGTATGGGGATATTAAGTTACCTCCCACTCTCTAGAGTGGGAGGCCCCCATTTACCCCTTTGGGGTGGTGGGGGTCAGTGTGCAGATTAGATGCCTGGTTTAGCATCAGGGTCAAAGCTGGGCTTGGGGGCGGGGGTTGAGCCTCCTGTCTGCGTCTGGGTGCTAACACTGCAGTCATTTCCGCCCTCCCTCGCCAGCCTCCCACCTCGGCTTGCTCTTCCTTCCTGTGTGAAAACCCAGCTGGCGCTGCCCGCTGGCCCTACACCCTCGCCAGCCCCTTCAGAGGGTGGTGAAGTGACAGCCGGGAGCTGGAGAACGGGCCTCAGTTTCCTTCTGTGCTTCTGTGCCCAGCTGTAGACTAGCAGCTTGTGTGGCTCTGACTTCCAGGGGCCTGATTTGGAGTATGTGGGAGTAGGGTGCTGCTGTGAGGGACATCACAGGACATGGGCACATGCCTGAGCACAGAGCTCTAGAACATGCCCAGTCAGCTGCAACAAGACCCCTGTCAATGAAGGATGAGGCAGGCCATTGTCCTCATGTCTGTCACAGGAAAGGGTCCACTGGTGTCACCCTGGGCTGAGGGACTGGGGTGGAATGGATAGGACCCAGATTCAGATGGCCCACTAAGTCTCCACCCTCTAGGCTCCACATCGCTGTCTGTCCTGCCGCCCTCATTAGCTAGCTGGGCTGTGCTGGTGAGCCATAGTGGAGGGTCAGGTAGATTCCATAAACACAGGGCCAAGACGGAACCACCCCTGCCCTGGGGTAATAGCTTTCCAATTCTGCCCTCTGTCTAGAAGAAGCATTCCCTTTATTTAATGATCCATGCCTGTAATCCCTGCTCTTGGGAGGCTGAGGCAGGAGAGTAATGGATTCCAGGCCACTTGGAGGTTGAGGCACAGATCAAGAGGCTGGGCTCTCTAAGGAGACCCTGTGGGAAACAAAGAAAACTTCTTGAAAGAGAGCTGAGGATGTAGATTCGCCGCAGAGCGTTTACCCAGCATGCATCAGGCCCAGAGTGCCCTCCTCAGCATCAAAAAAAGGAAAAAAGGAAATTGCTGTCGTGAGTAAGTGCTGTGGACTTGGGGAGGTCATTCAGACATTTTCTGTTCTTGTTTCATAAACGCCAGGGACAGTCTAACCGAGTGGGTTTTGCAACCCAGTTGTTGAGCTGAAGTTTAAAATGAATGGCCTGAGGGAATGGATTGCTTCTCCTGGGCTGGAGGGTGATTCTCAGAAAGCTTCAAACCTTGTTTGCCCCCCAGGAAACCCTCTAACAGTTGCCCTTTTCCAGCCTGGGCCTGACATACACCCTGGAGTTTCCTTTCTGGCTCAGACCACCCAAAGGGTAAAAGGGTGTGTCAGGGAACTCCCTATTTGGAAAGAAGGGAAGTGGTGTGGCCTTGGGTGATTGGGAAACCGTGGAATGGCTCCCAAAGCTGGAGTCATGTGGCTTTGTGTCTTGAGACACCTCCAGTCAATGCTGCCAACCTCTAGGACGTTCATTCATTGATTTACCCTGTGAGTTTGGAGACTCGTAGGAGGGAAGCAAGCCCTAGACATCCCTGTGTCACTTTCTGGAAGATTTCCAGAATGTTCTGACACCCAGGCTGTTTCCCCTGCCTTCCTTCACCCTGTTATTGAACATTGGGTGCATTCGTGCCTGAGGAGTTCTAGTAACAGAAACTGGCTGTGGCCAAGATATCCACACTAGAGATAGCATCTTATCAGCCACCTCAGGGCCGCAATTAACTGATTGCCCTGGTTCTGAGCTGGGGGAGGTGCCTTGAACCTGGCCTGGGCTCCCAGAGCAACCAGATAGCCTGAGCTGGGGCTGGCAGGTGTGACTGAATGCTGGAAGTCTTTCTCTTGGTCCTAATGAATGCGATTAAAGTCGGTCTCTGTCAGAGCCCCTCACAGTCAGCTGGGCTCTACCTTAGCGTGCACAAGGATCCGCGGACCTGCGAGTCGAGTTTCCCCATATATACACAAAGGGTCCCCTGCCATCATAGGGCTCTTAGTGAAGACGCAGGCGCTCTGTACCCCCAGCATTCCAGTTTGTCACCCCTGGACTGGCGCCCGAGATTCAGCGTTGTAAACCCATCCCCTGGTCTTCTGTGGTCCTCACTGAGAAAAAGTTATCACTTAAACTCAGAAGGCTTCACCAGCCCCTCAGTCAGAGGGCGCCAGACCTGGCTGTGTCCCAGAACTGAGGGAACTTTTTAACCACAGGCAGAACTGTGGCTAAGTTGTGCCAACCTCCAGCAGAACTCTGAGAAGGCTGCTGTTCAGAGCCACACTGTATTTTGGCTCCAAAATAACATCCCTGTGTGTGACTCGGCTTCCTAGATTAGCACCTAATGACAGGTGGTCTTTTCTGAAGGTCAGACTGTCCTGAGAGATGGAGCCTGCCTTCACCAGCCAGAGCAGTTGAAAACCAAGTGCCTATTCTCCTGGGATGGTGATGTTTACTTGGTGATGCGCTGTCTGTCCTCAGCCCTGTGTAGGCAAGAGGGTGGGAGAGACACAGGCATTCCGGCTAGAATGAGAGTTCCTGTCTTTCCATTCCACATCTGCTGGGCTGCTCTGAGCTTTGTTTTACTCCTCTGTAGAAGTAGTAGTCATGTGACTGCAAGGTGAGCGTGCCTCAGTGATGAGTATTGTCAGTGGTGTTCAGAGGCAGAGAAGCTTCTCTACATTGTGAGAAAAGAAGGGCCATGAAGGGCCCGCGGGTGCAGCTTAGTGGCAGAATGTGGATTTAGCATGTGTGAGGCTATGAGGTCCATCTCTAGCAGAGGGAGGAAGGAGGGAGGGAGGGAATTGCCTATCTCACAATCCTGTCTTCACTGGAGGCGTGTCCTGGCGCTGTGCTGTGAGGCAAAGACTTTAAGTTTACGTACCTGTTTGCTCCAGATCGCTGAGGACTTGAATGAATGAGGAATGGTTTTCCTGAAGCCTTTGGTGGGAGCCTTGCTTTTTCTTGTTCACATGTCTCTACCTCCAGCCCCAATTTTCCCTGTTTTCCCCCCTTGCGAACCGAACCACACTGTGACAGGTACAGTAAACAGACAGCTCTTCTCTCACTGTGCAAATCAAGCCTAGGGGTGACAAGCTGAGGTAGAACATGTGCCTTACGTTCATGAGGTCTTGGGCCTGATATTCAGTTTCACTTAAAGAAAAAGAAAGAAAAAAGCCAGGCGGTGGTGGCGCACACCTTTAATCCCAGCTCTCAGGAGGCAGAGGCGGGTGGGTCTCTGAGTTCGAGGCCAGCCTTGTCTACAGAGCAAGTTCCAGGGCAGCCAGGGCTACACAGAGAAACCCTGTCTCAGGTGGGGTGGGACATGAGTCTCTGATTGGAAGCCATATTACAGGGTGGTTGAGAACTAAGGCTCTTATGTTAGTAGTCGATTCTGTTGTAGCCTATTTAACCTTCAGCCTTGGTTTCCCCATCTGTGTAATGGGGACAATAACGGAATGTTGTTCTTGGGCTGGGTGAGAAAAGGAAAGGAGTAATATATTAGGGCACCAAGTAGAACTTCACCCCCTCCCCCCAAAGGGTCAGGTTCATGAGAGCAAGCTGGTTATTCCATTTAAAGCCTGATGTTACTGGCTAAGCCATGACACAGCGTCATGTGGGGGCAGACATATGGCCAGTCAGACTTTTTTCCACTGCAGTCAGGAAGCAGGTGCTTCAGAAAGCAGAACATGAACCACCAGCCTTGGAGGGACCTTACCTAGTCACACCGAAGGCCTGCCCGATAAGAAAGAGTCTTTAGGCTCCAGTCACTGAACGCACATCCACGGAGACCTCGTGGTACAGTAGAGGCCTGGCTTCCTTCCATGGAGGCCCAGGACCCTGCCTCTTCTCATTTGGGCTCTTTCTCTGAGTTCGAGGCCAGCCTGGTGTACAGAGTGAGTTCCAGGACAGCCAGGGTTAAAAACAAACGAACAACAACAAAAACCCCCAGAACTTTGGGGAGTGCTTATTGCTCTTGCAGAGAACTTAATTTGGTTCCCAGCACCCACATGAGGGCTTGCAATCACCTATAACTCCTGTTCCAGGGGATCCAGTGCCCACTTCTGACCTCTGAAAGCACCGAGTATGTGGTGCACAGACATACGTGCAGGTAAAACACACACACACACACACACACACACACACACACACACACACACACACAAATAATAAAAGTTAGGGGGGAAAACAAGATCTGAGTTACAGCCGGGCAGTGGTGGCGCACGCCTTTAATCCCAGCACTCGGGAGGCAGAGCAGGTGGATCTCTGTGAGTTCAAAGCCAGCCTGGTCTACAGAGCCAGATCCAGGACAGGCACCAAAACAAAACATAAGATCTGAGTCACATGATTGGCAGGATCCTCTGGAGGATATCGCTTTGCCTGTTTGCTTAAGACACTACTAGGTGGGCCAGGAGTAATCACGCAGCTTCCCTATTTTGCTGGGGAGGAAGTAGAGGGCAGTGGCCGGCCTGAACAGGGCCTCACTTTTCAGCCATGGTGCCCCATGCTTCCTCTCCTTGTTTGTGTATCTAGGCCCTCCCCGGGGAGGGTGGTCCTAGGATTGTCCCCCTTCTGAGGGGGATAGAGGTGGGCACAGTGTTTGGACAGAAGAAGAGCGAATGGCGACTAGGCATGTAGTCACTCTGCCCTGTGCTAGCTCTCAAGAAAAGGCCTGCCTGCCTGCCTGCCTGTCTGGGACTTTGTCCACTGTCCCAATGAAAGTTCCATCATAGAGGTCTCCAAGCCTTTCTTCCGTTTCCTCCTCTCTGAAATGGGAATGAAAAGTTGTGTCCATCTTGAACTATCACTTACTTAGTATGTGTTCTGTGGAGGTCAGAGGACAACTGGAAAGCCAGCCCCCTGCTTAGAGTTTAGGGTGACTGTTGTCAGGGTTGAGGAGATAATGTGTGGGACACTTTTGTGACATTGGTATGAAGAGCTGTGCAGATGTTAAGGTTGTCGATATATTTTTGTTGGGTTTTTTTTTTTTTTGGTTGGTTTTTTGTTTTTTCAAAACAGAATTTCTCTGTGTAGCCCCGGCTGTCCTAGAACTCGCTCTGTAGGCCAGGCTGGCCTCAAACTCAGAGATCCCCCTGCCTCTGCTGGGATTAAAGGCGTGCGCCACCACTGCCTGGCCTGTCGATAAGTGGCGTCTGTGGGTCAAGGGAGGATGAGGATATCTTGTGTTCAGGCTATCACTATTCAAGATGGCTGAATCTTGGGGGTCTAATTTTATACACATCTTCCCTTGGGTAGTAACTTTGATTGTCTGTCTGTCTGTCTGTCGGCAGGGTCTTGCTGTGTAGCCCTGTCGGGTTCAGCGCTCACTCTCTAGACCAGACTGGCCTTCAAAGTTTGTGGCATCCTCCTGCTTCTGCCTCCTGAGTACTGACTGGGTTTGTAAGCATTTGTCACCGTGCCTGGCTACACGAAATGACTTCTAAGAAGAATGGCGGGTGGAGCTGGTGTGGAAATACACACGTACGTCCACACGCCTGCCTTGGGAACTGACGGGACCAGGTGTTACCGTGGCCTCGCTTACAGATGAGGAAATGAGGCATTAGTAAACAAGGCAGGTTGCCTGTCTTTCAAGAATGAGTTATGGGCGGGGCCTGGTGGGCCCTGAGCCTGTAGGACAGTGACGGGTCCTCTGTCCCCCCAAGACCCTTGTGGAGAGGAGTGTGGGCCCCACGTGCACTTTTTAAAGCTTCCTTTCACCCCATCTTTGATGTAGAGCCCCCCTCAGGGAAGGGCTCACATTCAGGATAACCTGGCTCTGCAGTTGGACACCCAGGGCTGGATGCCGACCTGTTCCCTCCTCTTCCTCACTTCCTTTCTTGGTTATTGGCCATGGAGCAGGGTCCTTAAGGAACTGGAGCTGGAGAGGTCCCCCTTTACCCTGTGTCTGTGCATGCCTCACGCCTGGGTACCCTTCCAGGTGGTTGGTATTAGGCGTTTATCCCGTGGAGTTTTTAGTCCAGCCAGAGCCGGCTGCCTTATCTCAGACCGTTTCACCATTTGAATGTGTGTCCCGGCTTGGTCGTGACGGAGGAAGGGAGAGGTCTTGGTCTCTCTCTACCCAGACTCTGCGAGTCAGCTCTCTGCGGCATCTAGTGGACACTGGTCCCACACTCCATCCCCTGCCGGCCTGTCAGCCCACACTGCAGTATAACCTTATTTAGCCAGTGGTTGTGACCCAGGTGGCCCCAGGTGGCCACGGCTCTCTGTCTCTTTCTGACCATGCACAGAGAGAGAGAGCGGGCAGCGGAGAGAGCAAGGGCGTGGATGGCCAAAGCCCTCATCACCACGGCTCGGCTTCTTTCTCTTCTGTTCTACGAAAATGAGCAGGCTCTGCCCAGCTCCCTACCTCTCCCTTCCACTGCCCCCCTCCAGGGTTAGGAGAGGGCGGGGTCCTGTAAACCAGCGAGAAACAGCCTTCCAGGCAGGGGCTGAAGCCTCCCTAGGATGGGACAGCCACCATGCTGTTCTCTCAGGGTTGGGAGCAGCTCTTCAGCGTGTGTCTGCCTCCTTCCTTCTGCCCAAACCCTGGCCCCTCTCCTTTCCCTTCTTGACCTCCCCACCAGTTTCCTCTGTGGGAGAGCAGGGAGGAGACCTCGCTGAGGCCCTTCAAGGTGGGAGGAGAGGATGTGTCCCACGAGGGTGCAGGAAGGACACTTAGAACCTCTGGCCTGCTGCTTTTCTGTCTCATATTTTGTGGATCACTTCTTTTTTTTTTTTTTACGCACTTTACAATATACATTCTGTGTTTGTATGGTGATGTTTCTGTGTCGTCGTTAAGGTAGTGTGTGCTTTGCCAGGGTTGTGCTAAAGTCACTCGAGGGAGTACTCGTCGGCCTTTTGTCACGCCCAGCGGCTGGCACAGTCACTGTGTCACATGTTGGTCCTATAAAATGAGCAGCCTGTGATAGTAACTGAGCCTGGGCACAGGGCCTGGCCACAGCAAGGACCAGTTAACAGGAGCGGCTGTGGTGGATAGGATTGACCATAGTGGGAGCTAGAAAGGTTCAACCCCTACCACACGCTCATACAAAGGGGAGCTCTCCCTCCTCCGTCTCCTAGTCTGTGTGGCCAAGGATGATCTTGAACTTTGTGTCTGCTTCTTTTGAGACAGAATCTCACTATTCTGTCTGGAACTGGTTATGTAAACCAGGCCGGCATCAAACTAAGATCCCCCTGTCTCTGCCTCCCAAGTGCTGCTATTAAAGGTGTATCATGCCTGATTTTGTGCAGCATGTGGGGCTTTGTGCATACTATACTAGACCAAGCACTTCATCAACTGAACTGTAGAACCAGCCCTCAAGACACACAGCCAGTCCTTGCACGGACTTTTCATGGCTGTTAGCTCATTGTACCCTGTAGTCACTCATAGCATATACATCTGATGATCCTTTTTAAGAGGTTTAACTAAGCCAGGAAGCAGGTGAACATCTGTTGAGTTCCAGGGCCGCCTGGTCTACGTGGGGAGACTTTATTTCAAAAAAAGAATGGTTTCGCTGAGGCTTGTCGTGGTTAAGTTACTACGACAGCTGGTACTCTTTCTGTAGCTCTCCAGGAGACGCTCGTGTGTGTGTGTGTGTGTGTGTGTGTGTGTGTGTGTGTGTGTGTGTGTGTGTGTCTGTGTGTGTGTCTGTCTGTCTCACTGTGTTGCTCAGGCTGGCCTTGAGTTCCCAGCTCCTCCCTCCTGCCTCAGCGGCCAGGAGGGCAGGTGCCGGACCCAGCTTGAGTGGCAATGGGAGCGGGCTGGTGTGAGTGGCGGTGGGAGCGGGCTGGTTTGAGTGGCGGTGGGAGCGGGCTGGTCTGAGTGGCAATGGGGGCGGGCTGGTGGGCTTACCACGGAGCCCTTCCTTCACCCATTCCTTCTGCACTGCAGATCAAATACCATGAGGAGTTTGAGAAGAGCCGCATGGGGCCCAGTGGAGGTGACGGTGTGGAGCCAGAGCGCCGAGAACCCCAGGACAGCAGCAGCTACCGGAGGCCACCAGAGCAGCAACAACCACAGCCTCACCACATCCCGACCGGTGCCCCAGGTGAGTAGTGCTCGCCTGGCCGCTGGGGAGGGCAGGAGGGTGGGGCAGTGAGAAAGTGGCTGCTTACACAGTGGGAGGAGCATACGGCCCCCAGGAAGGTCCAAGACACCAAGGGCTCACCTAGCCATAAGCCTTTGTGTGTGTGGGGGGTAGCTGAGCAAGGCTGGGGTGGGCTTGAAAATTCGCGCCTCTGGGGAATGGGCTTGGCCTGACACTGTCTGAGTCCTGCTGCTTCCCTCTTCTAGTTTACCAGCAGACTCAGCAGCAGCAGCTGACTCAGTCCTACGGTGGCTACAAGGAGCCCGCGGCCCCCGTCTCCATACAGCGTAGTGCCCCAGGTGGCGGCGGGGTGAGTATCTGTCTGGAAATGAGAGACCCTGGGGTGAGCGGTCACAGCTGTATGCACCTGTGTGTGGGCACACACACACACACACACACACACACACAAAGATAAACACTAAGGCTATAGCTCAGTAGTAGAGCACTTCCTAATGTACTACCCGCTTTTGTGTCCTGGGGTAGGCAGGAGGTAGCCTTTTGGTGCCGTCTTGAGCCAGGCCTATGGGAGGACGCATGAGGTTTTTCTGGGTGAGAAAATGAGCAGCAGAAAGAGCTGGCAGTCGTTGGTGTGAACATGCTGGCCGTGACGTTCTAGGATGCGTCCCACTAGGGTGCACTAGGCTGATCTCCATGTCGGAGTGGGAGAGAAATAAGGTAGCCCGGGATAGATGACACCAGGAGGCTGTGTGGAGGATGAGGTAGTGGGTGGCCTGTAGTATGCAGGCAGCAGAGACAAGCGCTAACATTTCCCGACAGTCCTTACTAGAGCAGAGGAGTGAAATGGCCCGGGGGAGGAAACAGCAGGTGCGAAGGCCCTGTGGCAGGACATCCTTGGAAGGGTCAGGATCCTGCAGGAAGGTACAGGTTCCTGGAGACAGGAAAAGGAAGTAGATGAGGTCAGGCCCTTTGGGGACTTTGGAGGCCAGGGGGAGGGAAGCCTTTGTGACCAGTGTATTTGACTTTCGCTTTATGGAACTCACCCTGGCAGTTGGGTGTGGGTGTAATCTCAGCACTTGGGAGTGGGAGGCAGGAGAATTACTGCAAGTTCAAGACCAGCTTGGCTGCATAGCTAGACCTTGTTTTAAATGTTTGCTTGTTTGTTTTGAAGAAAGAAAAGACAGTTCCCCCTGGTGCCTGTGTGGGGAAAGATGCCATAGCACGCTGAGGAGGTGGGGGTGTCGGGAGGTCGTATAAAGCATAGCCTTAGGCTGCAGGAGGCAGCTTGGCTTGGCGAGAAGGACAGTCAATAGACACACCAGGATCTGTTGGCATGTCGCGACAGGTTTGGAAGGTAGACGCTCTTAGCCTTTTGTCCCCCATTTGGGACTGACGTCAGACTAACAATGGTTTCAAAAAGGAGACAGTGGTACTAATAGCCCTTCAGATAATAGTGACTAGGCTGTACCTCTTTTTTTGTTTTGTGGTGTTGAGAATCAAACCCAAGACCCAAGCATACCAGGGATTTTATTTAAGACACCTACCTAGTCCAGGCTGGCCTTGAACTCAGGATCCTCCTGTCTCAGTCTCTTGAAGGCTGAGTTAAAAATCCTATTTCACCATGCCCAGTATGGCCTATCACATTTTATTTTATTCTTGGTTTTTTGAGACAAGGTTTGTCTGTGTAGCTTTGGCTGTCCTGGATCTCGCTCCTTAGACTCGAACTCACAGAGATTCGCCTGCCTCTGCCTCCCGAGTGCTGGGATTAAAGGCGTGCGCCACCGCCGCCAGTCATATCACACTTTAAAACCGTTATCTTAGTGTTGAGTCTGTGGGACTTTCCTGCTGACCTGTGGAAGGGAAACAGGTATAAGAAACTCCATAGCAAAGCCCATCCCTAAGCCCCATCTCCCTCCTAAGGTCTCTGAGAGGTAGAGAGAACCATGGGGCCTGAGGGTCGCTTGGTGGAGCACTTGCCTGGCCCAGGTGAAGAAGGTCTGGGTATGGGAGAGCCTACATCGAATACCCAGGCTGACTGTTGCCTGTGCTTCCCAGAAACGGTACCGTGCAGTGTACGACTACAGTGCTGCTGACGAGGACGAGGTCTCCTTCCAGGACGGGGACACCATCGTCAACGTGCAGCAGATCGACGATGGCTGGATGTACGGGACCGTGGAGCGCACGGGTGACACAGGGATGCTGCCAGCCAACTACGTGGAGGCCATCTGAGCCTGTGCCGCCCACCCTCCGTCTTCAATGCATTCCATGGCATCACATCTGTCCTGGGGCCTGACCCATCCACCCTTCCGTGTCTCTGTCTTTTAAGATCCGCCGCTGCCGCCGCTGCTTCTTTATCCCCGCCCCTCTTCCAGCTTCTTTTGCCAACCCCGGCCTTGTTCTGCCACTGTCTCGGGCTCCTTCCTCCGGCAGGTTTTCCCTTGGACCAACCGACTGATTGATTTTTTTCTTCCTGGATGGAACAGGCTGGGCACTCTGGGGAGGTTGGGCTCACGGGGCTGAGCTGAAATGGGAGACCCATCAAAGAGATCAGAGAGTCCAGGCATGGTGGCACACACCTTTAATCCCAGCACTCGGGAGGCAGAGACAAGCAAAACAGTTCTCTGAATTCAGGGCCAGCCTGGTCTACATCATGAGTTCCAGGACAGCCAGAGAGAGCAATGTGGTGAGACCCTGTCTCGGGGGAGGGGAGGATTGTTAGCTCCCAGCCTCACTTCCTGCCTTAGGCCCTTCAGAACCCCTGGCCTAGCTCCTCTGACACCCTAGATCCTAGGGCTGGGGTGAGCCCCATGCTCCTCCTACCGCCAGGTGGGCTTCCACACATTCTCGGGGGAGTGGGAGGGATACCGAGGCCTCAGTTATGTCGGGGCCAATGTGACGAGTTTCCCTTTCCGCTAGCCGCCCTCCTGACCCTGTGTGTGTCCCTTCACACACCGAGTGTGCCGTCCTGCCTACGCAAACCCGGGGTGGCTGCAGAGCTCCTTGGGAAGCACAGCTCGGGTCAAGTTCTTGCCTTAGTTCTGAGGGCGGCAGCGGCAGGAAGGAGGAACAGGGTGTTCTCCCCAGGCCTGTTTCTTTCCACCCCCCAGCCTCCAGGGACTCTCTTTATCTCCCTGGCTGGGATCCTGCTGTGAAGGGTAGAGCAAGGGATGCCTTGGGGACTTGAGTTAACTGAGCTGTTCCTTCCTGCTCCCCTGGGAAGAGGTCTCTGCGTCTCCTATGGCCTTCCCTCCCTGGAACAAGGCTGGATGGGGCATGGAGCTCTGTGAACAGTCTCCTGGACACACAGGAGGCCTCAGCCTTTTGCTCACTCTCTGGGGAGGTGGGAGAAGGCTTTTCCTGTCCTCGTGTCTGAGGCGACAGAGTACGGTAGGACCAAGTCACCCCCACTGTGGCACCTCCCTCAAGGCTCTCCTGTCCTTGGAAAAACGGAGCGAGTCTGGGATGCCAAAGCTGGCGGCACCATCTCTGGACTGGTGCTAAATTCAGGTTCCTCCTTTGCACCCGGGGCCTGGGACAGCCCTCATGCGGCTCCATTCATCTCTGGGTTTTCTTGTCAGCTCTCCTGGGTCCTCTGACTCTCGTCTTGACTCTGAGTCTTGTATCAGGCCCCTCTGCGCACAGACCCTACTGCAGGCTTGAACCTGAAGGCACTGGTCAGGTCAGCGATGTGGTCAGTAGTCCAGACAACCAGCCTTGCTGGATTAGCGAGTAACCACCCTCCTGCTTGGTCAGTCCCCTCCGACCCTGACCTGGGCCATGGCAAGTAGGAGCAGTATGGGGAGAACTTTGTGGAAACGTTTTAGGAGCCCCTGGGGAGGCACCAGTCCATTCCATTTCCTCTTCATCTCAAAGCACAATGCGGTTCTGGGGACCAGAGGTCAGGGACTCTTGCTCTTGGAGGGCCTGTGCTTGGGAGGTGCCACAGCCTGATTGCAGTCAGCTGAACCTCCCTTCCCAACATGTCAGGCCAGCTGCTCCTCTACCGCCCTAGAAATGGGGGAGGCCTTCACACACCTGCAGAGAGGCAAGAGGAACTATCCATTGGTGCTGAGGGCCCCAGCTGGAGTCCATATTCTTTTTCTAGAAGCATCCACTTCTAGAAGAGCACAGGATCCCCAAGCCCATGATCTCTTCATAAAGGTCTTTCAGCCAATCAAAACCCAGGAAAAAAAGCACCTTGGCTAGACTGTGAACTTAACTTTTGTGGGCCAGTCCTGCAATGCAAGAAGCCCCGTGGTGAGGACATGAATTCTCCCCAGACTGCTTCCTGTTTTCCGCCCTCGTGTCCCTCCAGGGAACATTTTTATTTGTTAATAGCTGGACACAAGACAAAAAGTACCACCCCACAAAGCCTGTATTTAAAAGGAAACAGAAGTGGCCCTGTGAAATTCGCCTCTGTCCGACATTTCATCTGTGGTGTGTGTGTGTGTGTGTGTGTGTGTGTGTGTGTGTGTGTGTGTGTGTGTGTAGCCGCCCACTCATCTTTTATATGGGGTTGTCAACTTTCTTTGATCTGTTTGGTTCCCTCCTCCCTGGCCTTGCGCTCGGGATCAGTTCTTTCTGGCCTGTTATGAATCTGAACATTGACTTGAACCACAAAGTGAATCTTTATCCTGGTGACGCAAATAAAAGTCTAATTTTTACCTGCGGACTGCGCTTCCTCTTTGGCTCTGAAGTAACTTCTGTGTGTGTCCTGTCTGCCAGCGGGCATTGACAGTGAGCTCAGTTACCCCCCAAAGAAAGGACTGACCCAGAAACCAAAGGGTAGCTGGTTCTTCATCATGCCTGCTTCTTCCTTGAGGACATACCTCAGCCCTCCAGTGGCTTCCAAAAGTGACAGTTCTGCCCAGCCTGGGGTTCTGTTCCATGCAAGGCTGGCATTCCCTGAATTCTGAGGCTCCCCATGCTGTCCCCCCTCTTCCATTAAGCAACTTCCTCCCTCCTAGCCAAGGGACTTGGGAACTGTCATGGGTCTCATTCAAGTTCCTGGTCTTGTCGGGGTGTGGCTGGCATACCCTTTAATCCCAGCACTTGGGAGGCAGCGGCAGGTGGAACTCTGTGAGTTCGAGGCCAGCCTGGGCTACAGAGTGAGTTCCAGGACAGCCAGGACTACATGAGGAACCGTCTCAAAAATCCGAAGGAAAAAAAGAAGTTCCCCGTCTTTGGCTATGGGCAGGCTGCTCTACAGGTTTTCAGCCCAGCCAGTGAGCTCAGCCCAAGCTTGCTGTACCCCAGTGTGTACCACTGCCATGTTTGAATTGTAAAATGGTAACAATTAGGACAGCCACAGTGCCTCGGAGCCTGGATAAACCCACCATAGGGTGGCCTGGCAGGCAACTCAAGGCAGACTTCCCACTTTCCTGTCCCATCTCCTCCCAGCCCTGTGATGGCTTGTCCCCAGCCAGCCTCTGTTCAGTGGGCCTGAGAAGGGACCTGTGGTAGGCAAAAGGCACTCCTGGACCCTGGCTGCTGGTCACCAGCTACCTGCCTGGAGGCTTGGTGGAGGGGGGGCATTGTACCATTGGGGCTACACAGGAAGTATTCTCTGGCCCCAGGGGAGCAGCAAGTGAGCGGCCCGAACCCAGCGGAACAGGAGTGTGGGGAGTGCTCCGGGTGCGGGGAGTGCTCCGGGTGCGGGGAGTGCTCCGGGTGAGGGGAGTGCTCCAGGTGTGGGGAGGAGTGCTCCGGGTGTGGGGAGTGCTCCGGCTGTGGGGAGTGCTCCAAGTGTGGGGAGTGCTCTGGGTGCGGGGAGTTCCCACAGAGGCAGGTCCAGCAGTATCCCGAAGGAGCTGGCTGGCACCTTATAGTGCCCAACAGCATCAGGAGAGCCTGCTCAGCTGGTGTTGATACGCCTTGCTGGAACTGTCACTTGTCACCTGCTGGACTGCCTGCTCAAGGAAGGCTCCTCTTCTGGGAGTGGCCTAAGTTCCTGAGGCCTCCTGTTAGAAGGGGGTTACTAATATTTCAAGGCTTGGGCCCTTCAAATAAATTATTTGGGGTGAGGCTAAGGATGCTAGACCTCAGACTTGGACTACAGGATTTTTCTTCCTTTTAATAATAAATAGTTGGTGCACGCACACAGCAGAAGTCAACAAAATATCTCACTGAGGAAGCATGGTTTTTTTTTTTTTTTTTTTTTTTTTTTTTTTCGAGACAGGTTTCTCTGTGTAGTTTGCGCTTTCTGGAGCTATTGTAGCAGGCTGCTCGAACTCACAAGATGCTGGCTCTGCTCAAGTGCTGGATAAAGCGTGCGCACACGCCCGGAAGCATGGGTTTTTAACGTTATTATTTATTGTGCATGCTTGTGTAAGTATGTATGTGTTTACACCACAGGGCACGTGTGACACCCCAGGAGTGTTTGCGGGAGTCAGTTCTGTCTGTCCACCATGTCGGGCCCAGGGCTTGAACTCAGGTCGTCAGATTTTATGCAAGGCACTTTGACTCTCTGAGCCCTGTTATGGGGCCTCATATCACTGACTTTGAATAAGACATCCATCTTGGCTCCCTCAGGAGAAACCACTTGGAAGCTGACTGGAGGTCGAGAGGTAGAGGCAGGGGTCTCCAATCAAGGCCAGTCTGGGCTACAGGTGACTTTCTCAAAAGAAAATAAAGAAAAACAACAAAAAGAAAAAAAAAACCACTTAAATTTGCATTTCTAGACACTATCTACCCAGGAGTGGGTGTGTAGGTCCTCAGTCTTCTCTGAGGATGACTTTGGGCTAAACTCTCTGAGGAGACAAAGTGAGTATGGGGAAGGACAGAACAGAGGGTGGAGGAGAGACCTCAGGTCTCCCAGACCAACAAGGCAAGCCAGTGTGAGGCAGACTCAAAAAGAACATGGAATTAGGCCAGGCAGTTGTGGTGCGTGCCTCTAATTAAAATCCCAGCACTCAGGAGGATCCACAAATCGAGTTCCAGGACAGCCAAGGACTGCTACACAGAGAAACCTGTCCTGAAAAAACAAAAAGGAAAAGGGATATATGGGTTTGGCAATGTGCGAGCCTTGCTCTGAGTCCTGCCCACAGATGACAAGCTGTGAAATATTGTAAGGCAGGCTCCTGACCACCTCTGAGCCCAGGCTATAGCAGACTTCAGACAGGTTGAAATCACCCCGTGTGCAATACCTGGCACAGCGTAAAACTTGTGTCCATGCCAGGGATGCCCGAGACCACATGAGACCTTCATCCGTGTTCCCCTTTGAACTAGCCGAGGACCCACACAACTGGTAACAATTAGCTTCCTGAGATAAAGTGCCAGAGGTGTGAGAGGAAGGAGGAGGAGGGCAGGCAGGAGAATCCGTTCCTGAGGTCGGTAGAGACGCTCCACTCACACCTCCCGGGGCAGCCCACTCAGTGCAGAAACTGTACCTAAATACAGAGTGCGGTTCCACACAAAGGGGCGGGGCGGGCTTCCTGGGGAGAAATTGAACCTCTCCGGTTTTGCCTGGTCTAAAAGTGGCTGTTCCCTGGTTACCCACCGTGGGCTCTGTGATTGGCTGACTGTGATGACGGAGGTGGAGAGTAAGCTGCTGATGGAGTCGCAGCATCCCTTAGCCTCAGGTCCCCGGAGGGGGAAGGAACAGGAAGCGGGAGGGAATAGGAGCCATTTCTCTGCACTGACCGATCTCCACGCTTGCAGCTCCCATTTCCCCGGAATCCAGGCGACTCCCCTGCTTAGTGTTGCGCCATGCTGGATATTTTCATCCTCATGTTCTTTGCCATCATAGGCCTGGTGGTTCTGTCCTACATTATCTATCTGCTCTAGTGGCCTGGAGCGGCAGGGGCTGCGAGGGGAAGGATGGAGCTGAAGCGCCGAGCATCCTGCTTGCTGACGCACCGGTGGATTTTTGCTTCGGGTCATTATTCGGGTATTGATTCAAAAAACAAAATGAAAAGAGAGCTTGTTTTTGTATCTGTTTCTCAGACACATTGACGTAGCATTTCTTGGATCAATCTGAAAAGAACAAGAAAGGCAAGGTTTCTTTGGGAACCAATTTAAAATGTGATTTCTTAAAAATAAACTTCACAATGCACTGGGCTTTAGATGGAGGGGAGGGGAGGGGAGGGATGTATGTGGTGGCGAGGGACTATCATATCCTAATTTCTTTTTCCAGGTAGATGCAAAACCAAGTCGTACGTTTTCTACTGGCGATGACTACAGTACATCCTTATGTGTGGGGCAGGGTGGTTTCCAAATCTGCTAGCATAACTGCAGTCATTAATTCACTACTGCTGGCACAACTGCATTCATTAACTCACTAGTGACTCATTCCCACTTGAGAAAAATAGCAAATGAAGTTTACTTGGGGTAAGGTCTGGAGGAGGTGCCCACTTTTCCCAGCTCTGGAATTTGGCATGGAGGAGTGGGGAGGCCTCTCAGACCTCTCCATAGTTCCTGACCAGTAGAGGTACCTGTCTGCAGTTCCCAGCTGAGCACTTTGTTTCTGGGTTTCCCACAGCTCCGGTGGTGTCCCGTCCAGCAAGAGGGCTCTGCCCAAAAGCAGGAGTCCGGAGGCCCAACTGACTTCTTCCAATGTGTCCGGATGTGGCTAACCCTTGGCAAGCAGGGGCTCTGTGAGGCAGAGGCACTCCTGGGGACATCAGGAGTTCAAGGATGCCACTGGCAGCTGCTGCATGTGTTTAAGCTGTAGACAGGGTGTATTGAAAATGTGGAAGGTTGAAATGTAGAATCAGTAAAGTCACAGTGGAGACCTGCTCAAATGTTCATACGGGCAGCCTTTCCCTGGGTCTAAATGCAACTGCACACGATGCCAACATTTCCTTTCCTTTCTGTTTCACGAGCAGGTGTACCCTTGTGGACTCAAGGGCAAATTCAGCTTCTCTGTCTCTTCAGTGTCTTTACAGACCATACGGTCTGAGTTGTGCGGATTCCCTTGATCTGCAGCCTCCCCGCAAACAACCCTGCCATTTGCATTCTTAAGATTTATCATTTCTTCCCTCCTTATCCCCTTTGTCCCCAGCTTCTTATTTGATGAGAGATATGGTTGTGAAGTTCTTATTCTTTGTGCCTACCTATAAAGCATTGAAACAAAATGTCTATATTAATTTAGGAAAATAAATTTTACCCCTAAGGGAGGGGTTTTAAAACATTTTTTTGATTGTTAAATGTTCCTTTTGTTTAAAAACAAAACTGTTTTCATATTTCCTTGACCAGTTAGGGTTGGGCAAAATCAAACGAACAAACATGTTTTAGGATACAGAGTGGATTTGGCCCGAATCTGGGGTGTCTATTATTCCCTTGGAGAGAGACACCATCATAACTATTCTACACTGATTTTCTTTTCTAGCTTAAAAATAAACAAGGAAAAAGAAGGAATTAATAGTTTTTTGTAATGCTATTCTGTTCAATTGCTGTATTTATTTATTTGGGTTCTTGAGACAGGGTTTCCTCTGTATAGCTCTGTATGTCCTAGAACTGGCTCTGTAGACCAGGCTGGCCTCAAACTCACAGCTGGAGAGATGGCTCTTTGGTTAAGAGCACTGGATGCCCTTCAAGAGGAATGGGGTTCAATTCCCAGCATCCACATGGTAGCTCACAACTGTCTGTAACTCTAAGATCTGACACCCTCATACAGACATACATGCAGGCAAAACACCAATGTATGTAAAATTTAAAAATAGCCGGGCTGTGGTGGTGTACACCTTTAATCCCAGCACTAGGGAGGCAGAAGCAGGCGGATCTCTGTGAGTTTGATGCCAGCCTGGTCTACAGAGTGAGTTCCAGGACAGCTATAACTGTTACACAGAGAAACACTCTCAATATAAATAAGTAGAGGGAGGGAGAGAGAGATATTGAAGTTTGTGTAATTTATGTCACAAGTTTGCATCTTAAATGGCTTCCTCCTAGACAAGCCTGCACGTGGTGGTGAACCTGTAGTCCCCAACGTAAGAAAGGAGGACTATGTGGGCAGCTAAGGAAGACCTCACCTCTTCATATTCTTTATTTTTGCAGTGCTCAGGATTGAACCCAGGGCCTCATCCATTCCAGTCAAGCACTCTACCACTCCACTAACTCCAGCCCAGTCCCCTCACATCTTACAAATAATAATGACAAAATGCAGACAAGAAATGCTGTTGTCTTAACAGAATAAATGGCCTTCTGTACGACATTTAAACTTTAGGGCTTTAGTTTGTTCCTAGACTGGAAAAGATGTCCTATCCCTTCCCATGTTAAAATTCTAAGACTCACAATCAGATGAGGTGCCACATGGCTCTAGTCCCAGCTCTCGGGAGGCAAAGGTGGGCAGACCTCTGAGTTGAAGCCAGCCTGGTCTACAGAGTTAGTTCTAGGACAGCCAAGGTTACACAGAGAAACCCTGTCTTAAATCCTAGCACTTGGGAAGCAGAGGCAGACGGATTTCAGTGAGTTCGAGGCCAGCCTGGTCTACAAAGCAAGTTCCAGGACAGCCAGGGCTGTTAAACAAAGAAACCCTGTCTTGAAAAACAAAAATAATATCTAAAACTCTTGTCTAATCTTTGGAAATGATATCTCTAAGAGAAGAATCCCAAGACAATTTTAGTAATTTACCACACTCTCTCATCCTTCCCCAAATGGCTTTGTTCCAGGGAGGGTCTTGCTATGGAGCCCAGGCTGGCCTCAAACTCAGTCCTCCTGCCTCAGCCTCCTGGGTGCTGGAATTAAAAGTTGTGTGACCACCCTAACACAATACCTAATAATGAAAATTCAACTGCAAGATAAATTTGAGGAGAAAATGTGTTTATTTACTGCAAACATTATTTGGGCTAATTTGCCTGTGGTGTTAGCACATTAATAAAATACTATGTGACAACGTGGACCTAAGACAAGTAATCCACAGATTCACTAATGTAAAAAGCATGGCCTCGAACACTGATATATTAGGAGTGATCTTCAGGGGGCACATTACACTCTCAAGTATTTCTCTGACTTCAGCACAATCTTACCATTTCAAACTCCAATTCCTCCCTCCCTTCTTCCTTCCTTCCTCCCTTCCTCCCTCCCTCCCTCCCTCCCTCCCTCCGTCCCTCCCTTCCTTCCTTCTCTATTTTTTTTTTCTTGAGATAGGGGTTTGTGTGTGGGGGGTGTCTTCTTATGTAGCCCAGGCTGGCTTCAAACTTGAAATCCTAGCAGCCTCCACTTCAGGCCTGAACCACCATGCTTAGCCCAAACTACAATTTTCTACCAAGACAGCAGTTCTGTACCCTTAGCTAAGCAAGTATCAAGACTGAAAGGAATCCAAAGTACAGAGTTAATTATGGTGGCTCAATCTTTATGGTGTAGTCTCTAATCAGGCTCACTCTGAAGTTTTATGAAACAAGTTCTTCAGTCTGTACCCATATAGAATTGAAACACCTTGTCAGTAATTCGGTGAGAGGGCAGAGGCTGATCTCAGTTATACGTCAAGTCCATAAGCCGCTAGACATGGGCACAACTTAAAAACAGAAAGATTACCCTGTACTTTTTAAAAATTTTATCTTGTATGTATGTGTTGCACACCTGAGTTTATGTCTATGCACCATGTTCCTGCAGGAGCCAGGGAGGTCAGAAAAGGGTGTCAGATACCCTGGAATTGGAGTACAGATGGTTGGTTGTAAGCCACCATATAGGTGCTGGGAACTGACTGAATCTGGGTCCTCTGGAAGAGCAGTAGATGCCCTTAACCATGGGACCATCTCTCCAGCCCTAGACTAGCCTTCTTTCTTTCTTTCTTTCTTTCTTTCTTTCTTTCTTTCTTTCTTTCTTTCTTTCTTTCTTTCTTTCTTTCTTTTTCTTTCTTTATTTTTCTTTCTTTCTTTCTTTCTTTCTTTCTGTCTGTCTTTCTCTCTCTCTCTCTCTCTCTCTCTCTCTCTCTCTCTTTCCCCTTTAAGACAGGGTTTCTCTTTATAGTTTTGGTATCTGTCCTGGATCATCTCACTCTGTAGACCAGGCTGACCTCCAACTCACAGAGATGTGCCTGCCTCTGCCTTACGAGTGCTGGGATTAAAGGTGTGTGCCACCACCGCCGCCTTAGACTAGCCTTTTTAAAAATGCTTTTTATAAAATAAAACATCTGCCGGGCAGTGGTGGTGCACACCTTTAATCCTAGCACTCGGGAGACAGAGCCAGGCAGAGCTCTGTGAGTTCGAGGCCAGCCTGGGCTACCAAGTGAGTCCCAGGAAAAGTGCAAAGCTACACAGAGAAACCCTGTCTCGAAAAACAAATAAAAAATAAAATAAAACATCATAATTTTAAAAAAAAACAATTGTATGTGTGTGTGTATGTGTGTGTGTATACATGTACATGGGTACCACAGCCTGTATGTGGGCGCCTGTTCTCTCCTTACACCATGTGGGTCCACAGGATCAAACAGGCCTTCAGGTGTGGCAGACAGGCACCTTTACTGCTGCACTATCTCATCAGTTGGCTCCATAGTTTTAAGAAATAAGCTTTGGCCAGGCATGGTGATGCACACCTTTAATCCCAGTTCTTGGGAGTCAGAGGCAAGGGGGTCTCTCAGAGTTCAAGGCCAGGCTGGTCTACAAAGCAAGTTCCAGGACAGCCAACACTGTTATACAGAGAAACTCTGTTTCGAAAACCAAAAACCAAAAAGAAAGAAAAGAAAGAAACTTTGGAGAATTGTTACTTTGTGCCTATACACGCACACAGTAATACACTCAGAAATAACAGTAGCTTTCTGTTGCATTACTTGTCTCACTAAATAGCCAGACTGGCCTCATCTTCCTGTTTCAACCTCTTCACTGCTAGTATTGTTTTGTTTTGATAAACTTACTTTTAAAATTTCTTTTATTATTATCTCATGTATATGGGTGTTTTGCCTGCATGTATATCTGTGCACCACACGGTGCCTGTTGCCCATGGAGCAGAGGCCAGAAGACAGTGTCGGATCTCCTAGAAATGTAATTACAGACAATCGTGAGCCAACAAGTGGGTATTAGGAATTGAACTCTGTCCTCTGTAAGAGCAGCCATTGCTTTTAATTGCTGAGCCATCTCTACAGCTCTGATAAATTTATTTTGCCCAGCATAGTGGCACATACCTTTAATCTCAACACTTGGGTGGTAGAGGCAGGTGCATGGTCTGAGTTTGAGGCCAGCCTGGTCTACAGAGCAAGTTCCCAGGCCACATAGTGAGACCTTGTCTCAAAACCAAACCAAAACATTTTATTTATTTTTGTTTTTTTTTGATACAGGGTCTCTCTGTGCAACCCTGGCTGTTCTGGAGCTCACCAGGCTGTCCTGGAACTCACAGAGATCCGCCTGCCTCTACCTCATGAGTGCTGGGACTAAAGATATGTGCCACCACTGTCCAGATAACATTTTACTTTATTTTTTTAGACTGTATCCAAGCTCTGTCCAGGTTGGTCTCAAGCTTCTGGGTTCAAGTGATCCTCTTGCCGCTTGAATAGTTAGAAAAAATAATTTATTTATTTATTTATTTTTGAATTCAAGCTGGCCTGGAATCCATTACATACCTTAGGCTGGCCTTGAACTTGCAGCAATCCTCTTGCCTCAGTCTCCCAAGTACTGGCATTGCAGGCATGAACTACTACTGTGTCTTGCTGGAGAATATTTTATTTCATATTTAAACTACCTATATATCGGCATTCTGAAGCACAATTAAAACACTGAATTTTGTTGTTGGTTTTTCGAGACAGGGTTTCTCTGTCTAGCTTTGGAGCCTGTCCTGGAACTCACTCTGTAGACCAGGTTGGCCTTGAACTCAGAGATCTGCCTGCCTCTGCCTCCTGAGTGCTGGGATTAAAGGTGTGCACCATCACCACCTGGCTTAATATATATTTTTAAAACATGGTTTTACTGTGTAGCCTTGGCTAGCCTGGAACTTGCAGAATAGATTGGCCTCAAACTCATAGATATCCACCTGCTTCTGCCTCCCAAGTGCTGGAGTTAAAAGCTTACATCACCATGCCCAGCTAAAAACACATGAGGATCACTTAGCTATCTTGGGCAATATCCTGGGTTGCATCTGCCCCCTTTCCAACTGAAGGGAAGGAGATAGGGAAGAGACAGACAGACACTGAAATCTTGTAGTTTCAGGAAGTTGCTAGTAACACATAATATTGTTTATTTAGGGATTTGGAACTGGTGTTAAACTGGTAATCAAAACATCTTTGTTTTAGCAGCAATTGGAATAATGCTTGGAGAGGTCTCTGAACTAAAGAGAACAGTGTACAATGTTGTTCTACTTACAGATTACTGCTCAATTTATGAGTAGTTGCTAGTAAATGAAGTTAATCTTTGGATGCTACACTATTAATGATAAGATAGATACATCAGAACTCTCTGCAAAACCGTTTTAGACAATTCCCTGGGGCCTGTGCTGTATCTTAGTAGTAGAGTGTATCTCTGGCATGCCTGAGGCCCCGAGCTCCATCCTCAGCATGGAACAAACAAAGGCGCAGGCCTGGGCTAAGGTTACTGGTGCAGTGCTTGCCTAGCATGTGCAGGGTGCTGCCTTCAGTTCCCATCCCCGTGTTTGGAAACTGAGTGTTACTTTTGTTTTGCTTTGAGACAAAGTCTTGCTGTGTATGTAGTTCTGACTGGCTTGGAACTTGATATGTACAACAGGCTCACTTCAAATTAGCAGCAATCTTCCTGCCCTTGCCCCTACTCCCAAGTGCTGGGATTATAGGCATGCAACCAGCTCTAACAATTCTGTTTTTAAAATCACTGTAGAGCTTAATTGATAGCTTAGCCAGGCATGGTGGCACAAACCTTCAGTTTTGGTATTCAGGAGGCAGAAGTGGATCTCTGTGAGTTTGAGGCCAGCTTAGTCTACATAGTTCCCAGCCAGCAAGAGCTACATAGTAAGACCCTGTCTAAAAAAGGAGAAAAAAAATTTAACAGTTTAAAGAAAGAGAAGTATATTCAAGAAAGTTAATGACTGGAATAATAACAAACTCTAAACATATTCGAACTATTCCCAGTTTAAACTTAATTTTATTAAGATGAATAAGAAATAAAGTTTAACAAATACAATATTAGGTATCAAAAATGTTTAGCACAACACAATGCTTTTGAGATAACAGTGCACACTGCTAGTGGAGTGCTAATAAGGTTTCCAGTAAGCACAGAGGCTGTCAAAGGCATGTACAAATCTGCATTCATGTGATTGAGTACTATTTACATAAGGATGCTGACCTTGACAATAATCCCACAAAGAGGGTAGTGTTTATTTCTTAGATATAAAATGGTTCTGCCATTGCACCTTCTCCTGGGCACCTCATGCTGGCTCTGCTCTCCAAAGGTGAGCAGTTACCCTACAATAAAGTCCTGCAAGTGCAAACAGAGTAGCCTAGGAGAAGGAACTTATAAGCAGTTGCTGATGAGCAATGCTGAACTTTGCCTCTGGAACTCATGAACTGCTACTTACTGACTGAGGAGACAGAAGGCATTATCCACAACAGTGTGAGAGAAATATATGGCTTCACACGGTTAAGATAGTCATTATAAGATAGAAACTTCAGTTTCTAAAGTAAGTAGTAACATGTTATGCTATGTGTACAGAAACAACAACACAAGCAATGTAGTGATGGAGAAGGAAAGCCCACCCTATAAATCAAAGCCAAAGGAGGCCAAGGGAAAAAGACATCCTGGGGTCCTGGGTCTCCGGTGATCATGGAGACTGATCTGGTTTGGAGAGACAGGAGAAATTGTCTGGCTGGTGGAAAATTCGCAGTGTTTTTGTGACTGTTCTAGTTAGTTCTAGGCTAGTCAGTTCTAGTGTTTCAGTCTACTCATTTTCAAATGGTCCATTTTTTTTGTGGTTAATCAGACTGCCTGTTACTTAAACCATTGAATAAATGCTTCCTTCAATTTAATGTCCCTCTTTAAAACTCAAAATCATTTTATTTTTTATGACAAATGTACTCAGCAAAATCAGCTTGGAAACAGATTTGTTTCCAAATTTATTTTATCTATTAACATTTAAATGAAAAACTTGTCAATTTACTTTTTATTTCTTTTTTTCCAGAGCTGAGGACCGAACCCAGGGCCTTGTACTTGCTAGGCAAGCACTCTACCACTGAGCTAAATCCCCAGTCCTGTCAATTTACTTTTTAAAGATAGAAAAAAAGAAGCCAGGCGGTGGTGGCACTCGGCTTTAATCCCAGCACTCAGAGGCAGAGGCAGGTGGATCTCTATGAGTTCGAGGAGAGCCTGATCTACAGAGAGAGTTTCAGAACAGATAGGGCTACCCAGAGAAACCTTGTCTTGAGAAACCCTGTCTTGAAAAATAAGTAACAAAACAAACAAACAAGGAAGGAAGGAAGGAAAAAAGGATATATACCGCAGTCTTAGGCTAAATTTTTTTTTCTGATCCAAATTCTGGACAAGAGAAAATAATAAGATTAACAAAATTATGTGAATTTGAAAGAATTTATAGCAGCGAGTTATGCCAACAAAGGTGCAAAGAGTCTCAGATTCCAATAAAAGAAACTTTAAATTATCCAGGATTATAGTTCAGTAGTAGAATGCTTATCTAGTGTGAGGCTCTAAGTTAAATTTCCAGTACAGAAAATAAATTGTTTTAATTAAAACATGCTTCTTTGATAAAATTTCTAAAAATAACTTTTGTGGAGACTTATGTAATTCAAGGAATTAAAACAAACTTCATAATGACACATCTAAGAAAATGAAGCCTTTTTGGGCGGTGGTGGCGCACGCCTTTAATCCCAGCACTTGGGAGGCAGAGGCAGGTGGATCTCTGTGAGTTCGAGGCCAGCCTGGGCTACCAAGTGGGTTCCAGGAAAAGGCGCAAAGCTACACAGAGAAAACCTGTCTCGAAAAACCAAAAAAAAAAAAGAAAAAAAATGAAATCATCTTTTAGAAAAAAATTTATATTTACTCTATTTGTGTGGGTGTTTTGTCTGGATAGATGGATGGATGGATGGATGGATGGATGAATGGATATTCACTATATGTATGCCTGCATAGGCCAGAAGAAAGCATGAGATCCCCTGGAACTGGAGTTACAGATTGTTTTAAGTTGCTATGTGGGTACTGGGGATTGAACCCAAGTTCTCTGTAAGAGCAGACAGTAGTACTCTTAGCCCTATAAAATGAAGTTATCTATTTATCAAAATCTTCAGAGCCGGATGTGATAGCTAACGTCAACTTGAAATCACTAGTGTTTTGAGAGGTAAAAATAGTAATTTTTCCAAAGTGGCTATGGGAAATCAGAGACAGAGGGAAAAAAAATCAATGCTCTGAGGTGTTACTTTGCATTCTGGTACTTGCTGTTACCATAGGCTGCCTAGGCTAATTGTTACAGATCATTTCTTCAACTGAGTTGAAGAAAATGAATGAGGTTTATAAAAGCAAGAATGTTTTGCCCCCTAAATATTCAAATAAACTCTGGAGAAAAAAAAATCTTCCCACTAGTGGAATTATAATTGGACAAGCTAAAGGCAATTAATTTTGATCCTTCCACAATGAAGGTGTTATCACAATTCTTATTTCTCCACAATTTTCACTACTCCTCAGTCCTATCCAATGTTCAGAGCCCTTTTGCTAAAAATCTATGAATTTTCTTTACACCCTGCCACCGAAGATAATTTCCTTATCTCCCAGTGTTCTGAGGAAAAGAGGACAGCCCCTCAGAAGTCCAGTGGGAGGTGACAGTGGGCCAGGGATCCAGCTCGGTGGTCAAGTGTGTGCTTAGCATGTACAAAGCCCTGCATTTGCCTGGAGGGGAAGCTTCAAGAAGAGGAAGCCAGGGCTCCAGAGGGCCCCCTGCATTATTCTAGCTTCATAGGAAGTGGAGGTGAAGGTAGGCGGTAGGTCTACTGAATGGGCCTCGAGTTCTCTGGGATCCACAAACACTTTCTCTCCCCTGCCCATCTCCTCTCTTTGGCTACTCTAACCATGTGTGCTTTCAGTTCCCATCATCAAACCCCACTTTCTGGGACAGGGGAATGTCTTACCAAGAAGTGGGAGTCACTTGTGAAGATTGTTTTGGCAGCAGAAGAGCTATTTACTTTCATTATGTTTTTCTCCTGCTTGCAATTCTCTGCTCTAATCCCCAGGAAGTTACAAGATGATTCCATTATCTGAAGACTATAGCTCACATACACACACACCTTCCTGTCTTTGTAGACCTTTTGTGTGATTGTCTTGCAGGAAATATATGTATATGTGTCTATATGTATAAAAAGATACATATATATGTATCCACACATACTTATTTTGGATTTTTTTCTGTTAATTCATACAAAATATAAATTAAATATAAAATTTATTTTGTAACCATATGCTAAGAAGGTGGTATGGAATGTGACTTACATAATGCACATTCTAAAACACAGTATTACAAATCCTCACAAAATATTTGGGCCATATTTGCTGAGCCAGTGCAAAGTGAACAGATAGCACAAGTTAACGAATGTGAATCTGTTCTTAATGAAGCCAAGTTAGCTCTTGCTTCAAAGAGCCACACAAACAGGTTGAGCTGGCTGCAGATTCTTGGACAGTTAACATTCTGCTTTGGTTTGATGTTGAGTTTACCAAGATCTGGAGAGGCAGAGCTTGTTTTCCAGAAAAGTAGCAACACATTCTTGGGTTTGCCTATTATTTTACACTAATCAGAGTGAAACAATTACAGCTAAAATCCTGTGCAGCTGGAGTTCCTGGTAATTAGATTATCAAAAGTCCAACAGGTGCTACCCTTGGATGTGAAAAAGTACCACTCTCTTAAGCGCTAGTCTGGAGACACAATCTTTAAGTGACAAGCTTCTTGATTTAGGAAGAGGAGGCATTCATGGTCAAATACAGCACCTCCTTATGGAAGTTCGCCTGAGCATGCAGAAGATGGAACAAATTCAGGAAGCCTCTGTCATCTTCATCACGCTCTCCTGTGACACACACACAGGAACAGACAGCAGGGAGAGGGAAAAGTTAAACATTTTAACACATGGCTTAGGAATGTAAGATGTTCTCAGTGTTTATAATATTTAAAGAGAAGAATTTTTGTTGATGATCTTTACTAAGCTAGGCATTAACCACTAAAGCCACGAAATTAGACACTAGATAGAAAACAGGAAAGGACACTGGTCTAAGCTTTAGTATCTTTAATTTATGACCTTGGGCAAGTCAGGTTATTTCTATGTTTTCTTTTTCTCATCTATAAAACAGGGCTAATTAGGAGCTGGAGAGATGGCTTATTGGTTAAGAGCACCAGCCAATTCCTTTTTGCAGAGGACCCTGGTTCGATTCTAAGCACCCACATGGTGGTTCACAATCATCTATAACTCCAGTTCTAAGGAGTCCAGCATCCTCTTCTGACCTCTGCAGGTATCAGGCATGGACATAGTGCACAGACATACATGCAGGCAAAATAAAATAACAGCAAAAGCTAAGTGGCAGTGGTGTACACTTTTAATCCCAGCAGTTGGGAGGCAGAGGCAGGTGGATCTCTGTGAGTTCCAAAAAAAGCTTTTTTAAAAAACAGCTGGGTTGGGGCTGGAGAGATGGCTCGGCGGTAAAGAGCACTGGCTGCTCTACCAGAGGACCTAGGTTCAATTCCCAGCACCCACATGGCAGCTCACCACAGTCTGTAACTCCAGTTCCAGGAAATCTGAGACCCTCATATAGACATACATGCAAGCAAAACACCAGTGCACATGAAATAAAAAAAATGAGTAAACAATAAAAAAACCCAGCAGGGTTAATTATCATGTTGGCCACCTGGTAAACTAAATTAGTATCTGTTAAAACCTACATAAGGCCCTGTGTGGTAACGCATGCCTTTAGTCTCAGCATTTGGAAGGCAGAGGTAGTTGGCTCTCTGTGAGTACAAGGCTAGCCTGGTCTACATAGAGAGTTTCAGGCCAGTTAGGTTTACTTAGAGAGAGAGAGAGAGAGACTCTGTCTCAAAAAACCAAAATCAAACTCCCAGACAGAGTTTCACTATGTAGCCCAGGCTCAAACTTCAGCTCCCCTGCTCAGGTTTGAGTACTGAGACTATAGGTGTGCACCACCAAGCCCAGTTAGTTGCATCTGAGGCTGAGACCTGAAGGCACTATCACTCACTCCTATGAACTGTCTACACTCTTACTTACCAGACATAATAGGCTGCAGCATTTCCATGGTGACACAGGCAAAAGCATTTGCCACGCTCTGCAGGAAGCTCTTTCTCTCTGCTGCAGTGCTGAAGACCTTGCAGACTTTTTGCATCATTCTAACTGTCCAGTCCATGCAATATAGCTCTTTCTCACACACCTGATTCAGATGCACAAAGCACTATTATCAGTCTTCATGTGAAGAAAGCTGTAAAGCTTAAAGTGGTAGTGACAATGACAGCTTATGATTTAGCATAGTTTATTACATAGGGCAGACTTATGATGTAGCATAGTTTATTACATAGGATACCCACTGAGTCTGCAAATGGGAAATGCTTAGTAAGTGAATAAAATGGAGCGTGATGGCACATGCCTGTAATCCCAGCACTCAAATTCAAGGTTACCTTTGCCTACATAGAGAGTTTAGGGCCAGCCTGGGCTATATAAGATTCTGTCTCAAACAAAAACAAACAAAATATGTACTTTAATACTTATTTCTTTAATAATATTTTCTGTAAAGTTCAGTTCCTGGTAGGGGTGTGTGTGTGTGTGTGTGTGTGTGTGTGTTTTTTTTTTTTGTTTTGTGTTGTGTGTTGTGTGTGTGTGTGTGTGTGTGTGTGTGTGTGTGTGTGTGTGTTGTGTGTGTGAAGAGAGAGAGAGAGAGACAGACAGACAGACAGACAGACAAACCTGGGGCTTTGTAAGCACCAGGGAAGCAGCTCTATTGCTGGGTCAAGTGAACGCTAAATAACTTGCTAGAGAAAAATTTAGTTTACTTACCAAAGCCAAAAAGACTATGAGCCTTGCGAGCTCAATGGCCCGTCCGTTCACAGCTTTACTGGCCATGAAAGTGAAGCAGATGTTGTTCCCACTCAGGATTAGGAGGCGTGCATTATTCTCCAGAAGCCACTCCCGGGGAACCACTTTTATTAAAGGAAAAAGAGTTATTTAATGAGAAATTACACAATTGCTGTAGTAAACATCTTTAGACACATCCAATATTATATTACTTTACTGGAAATGTGATTAGTGCTAAGAGAAATACTCAGAAACAATGTTTTAGGCTTGTTCTTTCTTTTCTTTTTGAGACAGGGTTTTTCTGTGTATTCCTAGCTGTCTTGGAACTCACTCTATAGACTAGGCTGTCCTCAGAGATCTGCCTTTCTCTGTCTCATGAGTGAGCCACCACGTCTGGCATATTTTTTCCATGACAGCATCCAACCAGAGACAGGGATCATCCCATGTCATGGTGCTTTACCACTGTGCTGATAGTTTAGTCAAAGTAGTTCTACACATATGTCAGCAGGCAAAGTGACATCATAAGTAAGGATAAAGGCTTTGTAAATGTCAGAGTAACTGTATTTACAGCAACAGGGGGATTTCTTTTTATATAATCTAGAAGAGTATGTATGTGTGAGAACTTGTAAAGTGGGAGTAAGCAAACTCATTAAACTATGAAGTGACCTAATAATGCCATGTAAAATTGGGAACTGAATCCCTCCTGGGGAACTGCTGGCTATTGATGGACGCTATGGGAGTTGGAGTCATTGTTTTCAGTTGTGTACCCACTGGGGAGTCTACCAGGCTGCAAGGGACAGTTCTATACCCATGGTCACGTGGACAGCTGTAGTCAGATGTTTCCTGTCCGAACCACCTAGTCCCAAATAAACACACAAAGACTTATTTAGTTACAAATTCTTGGCCAATAGCTCAGGCTTGTTACTAACTAGCTCTTACAACTTAACCCATTTCTATTAATCCATGTACTGCCCTGGGCTCATGGCCTTTACCTCTATCCCATTTTGGGTGTCCAACTTGCTCCCCATCTGGCTGGTGACTCCTGACTCTGTCCTTCTCCTTCCCATCATCCTAAGTTTGGTCGCCCTGCTTATACTTCCTTGC